>NW_027136315.1:2486586-2797410 GCF_039906515.1 Pseudorca crassidens
GACTTGAAAGCGGGGCAGAATTGCAGGAAACCGATTTCAGGAGGTAGACTGGAATTGCATTGAAAGCATAGGAAAAGAGGCAGAACGTCCACAATGATGCACTTGGCCAAAAAGTGCGTATGCGTTTTTTCCTGAATATATTCAGGAAAAAATGCATACGCCCTTTTTGGCCAACCAAGCAAGCTTGCAAAGGAAATCTGCACTACAATGAAGTCTCACTTCCCCCCGGTCAAAAGGGCCATCTGAAAAAAGTGTAAAATCCAGAAAGGCAGGACAGGCCATGGAGAACTGGGAGCCTTGTTATGCTGATGGGCGGGATGTAAATTGCCAACAGACACTCTGGAGATGTGTATGGTGTTTCCTGAAACATCTAAAAAACAAAGCAACAGAGCCTAGGGCACTTCCACTTATGGTCCTATAGCTTACGGAAATTAAAAACAAAAAGACACAGCCACCCCAAAGTTTGGGACGCCTCTGTTTACAAGAACCTCGTTTACCGTACAAGTCCAGTATCACAGAAAGTGAAAAATGGATAAAGAACTTGTGGTACTTACGTACAATGCAGTATCACTCAGCAATGAAATCTATGTCATCAGGCTGGTAGCAGCATAATGAGTGGATTCAGGTACGATGATTCTAACTGAAATAATTCACACAGAAAAAGAAACATCATAAGATATCACTAATACACGGAATGTAAACTTGGCTACACAGGAACTGAATTGCAAAACAAAACAGGGTCTCAAATTTAGAAAACCAACTTATGCTTGCTTAAGGGGAAAGGTGAGTTGGGGTGCTGCATAAAACCAGAGATTGAAATGAGCACAGATAAAGTTCCTTAAGCCAAATATGGAATAGACAAGAGCTACTCCTTGCTCAACGAAATGGACTCAACACCCCATATTAAACGCCTAAGAATGTACCTGACTAGTAAGTATCTTAAAACCTATGGATTGCTATGTCTCTGAAAGAGAATCAAGCATGTGTACAGGGGCATAAACGCAGCAGTGATAGGATTGGAGAGGTTCGGTGAGCAAATGAAGACCCTTTGAAGTCATATTGCATGGTACCCATTCCACGGGTTTCAACTCTCCAGGTTTAAGGTATTCTTCCTTCAGCTAAAACATGCATGTGGAACCTAGAGTATGATCAACCGTGTGATCGGGAGACATGTTCAAATATGTCTCAGTTTTCGTACGCTGATACTCGGGTGCAACATTCCAGACGCTTTACTAACACTCTCCCGACTTGGAGAGTCAGTCCCTTTAACCTCCTGTTTGGCCCAGTTTGCAATTTCTGCGGAAGATGAACAGGAATAGCGAGAACCAATGAGAGACTAGCTGGAGGTGTCTGGACGGGAAAATTTAACTCTCATTTCCCACCAGGAAGAGGAATTAACCAAAGGCTCAGCGTGCCGTGCCGGAACGAGATTAGGGCCGGAAGCCATCCTGCGGTGTTGCGGCCAGGTCACAAGAAAGCGAGTTGAAGAAAGGAGCTCAGGGGCACTGTAATTCACAAACCTGCAGAGTTATAAATGACAGCTATCGTCCAAAAATATACTGAAGTAAGGCTGCCAAGAGGACTTGAAAGAGGGGCAGAATTGCAGGAAACCGATTTCAGGAGGTAGACTGGAATTGCATTGAAAGCATAGGAAAAGAGGCAGAACGTCCACAATGATGCACTTGGCCAAAAAGGGCGTATGCGTTTTTTCCTGAATATATTCAGGAAAAAACGCATACGCCCTTTTTGGCCAACCAAGCAAGCTTGCAAAGGAAATCTGCACTACAATGAAGTCTCACTTCCCCCCGGTCAAAAGGGCCATCTGAAAAAAGTGTAAAATCCAGAAAGGCAGGACAGGCCATGGAGAACTGGGAGCCTTGTTATGCTGATGGGCGGGATGTAAATTGCCAACAGACACTCGGGAGAAGTGTATGGTGTTTCCTGAAACATCTAAAAAACAAAGCAACAGAGCCTAGGGCACTTCCACTTATGGTCCTATAGCTTACGGAAATTAAAATCAAAAAGACACAGCCACCCCAAAGTTTGGGACGCCTCTGTTTACAAGAACCTCCTTTACCGTACAAGTTCAACATCACAGAAAGTGAAAAATGGATAAAGAACTTGTGGTACTTACGTACAATGCAGTATCACTCAGCAATGAAATCTATGTCATCAGGCTCGTAGCAGCATAATGAGTGGATTCAGGTACGATGATTCTAACTGAAATAAGTCACACAGAAAAAGAAACATCATAAGATATCAGTAATACACGGAATGGAAACTTGGCTACACAGGAACTGAATTCCAAAACAGAACAGGGTCTCAAATTTAGAAAACCAACTTATGCTTGCTTAAGGGGAAAGGTGAGTTGGGGTGCTGCATAAAACCAGAGATTGAAATGAGCACAGATAAAGTTCCTTAAGCCAAATATGGAATAGACAAGAGCTACTCCTTTATCAAAGAAATGGACTCAACACCCCATATTAAACGCCTAAGAATGTACCTGACTAGTAAGTATCTCAAAACCTATGGATTGCTATGTCTCTGAAAGAGAATCAAGCATGTGTACAGGGGCATAAACGCAGCAGTGATAGGATTGGAGAGGTTCGGTGAGCAAATGAAGACCCTTTGAAGTCATATTGCATGGTACCCATTCCACGGGTTTCAACTACCCAGGTTTAAGGTATTCTTCCTTCAGCTAAAACATGCATGTGGAACCTAGAGTATGATCAACCGTGTGATCGGGAGACGTGTTCAAATATGTCTCAGTTTTCGTACCCTGGTACTCGGGTGCAACATTCCAGACGCTTTACTAACACTCTCCCGACTTGGAGAGTCAGTCCCTTTAACCTCCTGTTTGGCCCAGTTTGCAATTTCTGCGGAAGATGAACAGGAATAGAGAGAACCAATGAGAGACTAGCTGGAGGTGTCTGGACGGGCAAATTTAACTCTCATTTCCCACCAGGAAGAGGAATTAACCAAAGGCTCAGCGTGCCGTGCCGGAACCAGATTAGGGCCTGAAGCCATCCTGCGGTGTTGCGGCCAGCTCACAAGAAAGCGAGTTGAAGAAAGGAGCTCAGGGGCACTGTAATTCACAAACCTGCAGAGTTATAAATGACAGCTATCGTCCAAAAATATACTGAAGTAAGGCTGCCAAGAGGACTTGAAAGCGGGGCAGAATTGCAGGAAACCGATTTCAGGAGGTAGACTGGAATTGCATTGAAAGCATAGGAAAAGAGGCAGAACGTCCACAATGATGCACTTGGCCAAAAAGGGCGTATGCGTTTTTTCCTGAATATATTCAGGAAAAAACGCATACGCCCTTTTTGGCCAACCAAGCAAGCTTGCAAAGGAAATCTGCACTACAATGAAGTCTCACTTCCCCCCGGTCAAAAGGGCCATCTGAAAAAAGTGTAAAATCCAGAAAGGCAGGACAGGCCATGGAGAACTGGGAGCCTTGTTATGCTGATGGGCGGGATGTAAATTGCCAACAGACACTCGGGAGAAGTGTATGGTGTTTCCTGAAACATCTAAAAAACAAAGCAACAGAGCCTAGGGCACTTCCACTTATGGTCCTATAGCTTAGGGAAATTAAAATCAAAAAGACACAGCCACCCCAAAATTTGGGATGCCTCTATTTACAAGAACCTCGTTTACCATAGAAGTTCAGTATCACAGAAAGTGAAAAATGGATAAAGAAGTTGTGGTATTTACTTACAAAGGAATATCACTCAGCAATGAAATCTATGTCATCAGGCCCTTAGCAGCATAATGAGTGGATTCAGGTATGATGATTCTAACTGAAATAAGTCACACAGAAAAAGAAACATCATAAGATATCAGTAATACACGGAATGTAAACTTGGCTACACAGGAACTGAATTACAGAACAGAACAGGGTCTCAAATTTAGAAAACCAACTTATGCTTGCTTAAGGGGAAAGGTGAGTTGGGGTGCTGCATAAAACCAGAGATTGAAATGAGCACAGATAAAGTTCCTTAAGCCAAATATGGAATAGACAAGAGCTACTCCTTGCTCAACGAAATGGACTCAACACCGCATATTAAACGCCTAAGAATGTACCTGACTAGTAAGTATCTTAAAACCTATGGAATGCTATGTCTCCAAAAGAGAATCAAGCATGTGTACAGGGGCATAAACGCAGCAGTGATAGGATTGGAGAGGTTCGGTGAGCAAATGAAGACCCTTTGAAGTCATATTGCATGGTACCCATTCCACGGGTCTCAACTCTCCAGATTTAAGGTATTCTTCCTTCAGCTAAAACATGCATGTGGAACCCAGAGTATGATCAACCGTGTGATCGGGAGACGTGTTCAAATATGTCTCAGTTTTTGTACCCTGGTACTCGGGTGCAACATTCCAGACGCTTTACTAACACTCTCCCGACTTGGAGAGTCAGTCCCTTTAACCTCCTGTTTGGCCCAGTTTGCAATTTCTGCGGAAGATGAACAGGAATAGCGAGAACCAATGAGAGACTAGCTGGAGGTGTCTGGACGGGCAAATTTAACTCTCATTTCCCACCAGGAAGAGGAAATAACCAAAGGCTCAGCGTGCCGTGCCGGAACCAGATTAGGACCTGAAGCCATCCTGCGGTGTTGCGGCCAGCTCAAAAGAAAGCGAGTTGAAGAAAGGAGCTCAGGGGCACTGTAATTCACAAACCTGCAGAGTTATAAATGACAGCTATCGTCCAAAAATATACTGAAGTAAGGCTGCCAAGAGGACTTGAAAGCGGGGCAGAATTGCAGGAAACCGATTTCAGGAGGTAGACTGGAATTGCATTGAAAGCATAGGAAAAGAGGAAGAACGTCCACAATGATGCACTGGGCCATAAAGGGCGTATGCGTTTTTTCCTGAATATATTCAGGAAAAAACGCATACGCCCTTTTTGGCCAACCAAGCAAGCTGGCAAACGAAATCTGCACTACAATGAAGTCTCACTTCCCCCTGGTCAAAAGGACCATCTGAAAAAAGTGTAAAATCCAGAAAGGCAGGACAGGCCATGGAGAACTGGGAGCATTGTTATGCTGATGGGAGGGATGTAAATTGCCAACAGACACTCGGGAGAAGTGTATGGTGTTTCCTGAAACATCTAAAAAACAAAGCAACAGAGCCTAGGGCACTTCCACTTATGGTCCTATAGCTTAGGGAAATTAAAATCAAAAAGACACAGCCACCCCAAAATTTGGGATGCCTCTATTTACAAGAACCTCGTTTACCATACAAGTTCAGTATCACAGAAAGTGAAAAATGGATAAAGAATTTGTGGTACTTATGTACAATGCAGTATCACTCAGCAATGAAATCTATGTCATCAGGCCCATAGCAGCATAATGAGTGGATTCAGGTACGATGATTCTAACTGAAATAAGTCACACAGAAAAAGAAACATCATAAGATATCACTAATACACGGAATGTAAACTTGGCTACACAGGAACTGAATTCCAAAACAGAACAGGGTCTCAAATTAGAAAACCAACTTATGCTTGCATAAGGGGAAAGGTGAGTTGGGGTGCTGCATAAAACCAGAGATTGAAATGAGCACAGATAAAGTTCCTTAAGCCAAATATGGAATAGAAAAGAGTTACTCCTTGCTCAACGAAATGGACTCAACACCCCATATTAAACGCCTAAGAATGTACCTGACTAGTAAGTATCTTAAAACCTATGGATTGCTATGTCTCCAAAAGAGAATCAAGCGTGTGTACAGGGGCATAAACGCAGCAGTGATAGGATTGGAGAGGTTCGGTGAGCAAATGAAGACCCTTTGAAGTCATATTGCATGGTACCCATTCCACGGGTCTCAACTCTCCAGGTTTAAGGTATTCTTCCTTCAGCAAAAACATGCATGTGGAACCCAGAGTATGATCAACCGTGTGAACGGGAGACGTGTTCAAATATGTCTCAGTTTTCCTCCCCTGGTACTCGGGTGCAACATTCCACGCGCTTTACTAACACTCTCCCCACTTGGAGAGTCAGCGCCTTTAACCTCCTGTTTGGCCCAGTTTGCAATTTCTGCGGAAGATGAACAGGAATAGGGAGAACCAATGAGAGACTAGCTGGATGTGTCTGGACGGGCAAATTTAACTCTCATTTCCCACCAGGAAGAGGAAATAACCAAAGGCTCAGCGTGCCGTGCCGGAACCAGATTAGGGCCTGAAGCCATCCTGCGGTGTTGCGGCCAGCTCTCAAGAAAGCGAGTTGAAGAAAGGAGCTCAGGGGCACTGTAATTCACAAACCTGCAGAGTTATAAATGACAGCTATCGTCCAAAAATATACTGAAGTAAGGCTGCCAAGAGGACTTGAAAGCGGGGCAGAATTGCAGGAAACTGATTTCAGGAGGTAGAGTGGAATTGCATTGAAAGCATAGGAAAAGAGGCAGAACGTCCACAATGATGCACTTGGCCAAAAAGGGCGTATGCGTTTTTTCCTGAATATATTCAGGAAAAAACGCATACGCCCTTTTTGGCCAACCAAGCAAGCTTGCAAAGGAAATCTGCACTACAATGAAGTCTCACTTCCCCCTGGTCAAAAGGGCCATCTGAAAAAAGTGTAAAATCCAGAAAGTCAGGACAGGCCATGGAGAACTGGGAGCCTTGTTATGCTGATGGGCGGGATATAAATTGCCAACAGACACTCGGGACAAGTGTATGGTGTTTCCTGAAACATCTAAAAAACAAAGCAACAGAGCCTAGGGCACTTCCACTTATGGTCCTATAGCTTAGGGAAATTAAAATCAAAAAGACACAGCCACCCCAAAATTTGGAACGGCTCTGTTTACAAGAACCTCGTTTACAGTACAAGTTCCACATTGCAGAAAGTGAAAAATGGATAAAGAAGTTGTGGTATTTACTTACAAAGCAATATCACTCAGCAATGAAATCTATGTCATCAGGCCCTTAGCAGCACAATGAGTGGATTCAGGTATGATGATTCTAACTGAAATAAGTCACACAGAAAAAGAAACATCATAAGATATCAGTAATACACGGAATGTAAACTTGGCTACACAGGAACTGAATTACAGAACAGAACAGGGTCTCAAATTTAGAAAACCAACTTATGCTTGTTTAAGGGGAAAGGTGATTTGGGGTGCTGCATGAATCCAGAGATTGAAATGAGCACAGATAAAGTTCCTTATGCCAAATATGGAATAGACAAGAGCTACTCCTTGCTCAACGAAATGGACTCAACACCCCATATTAAACGCCTAAGAATGTACCTGACTAGTAAGTATCTTAAAACCTATGGATTGCTATGTCTCCGAAAGAGAATCAAGCATGTGTACAGGGGCATAAACGCAGCAGTGATAGGATTGGAGAGGTTCGGTGAGCAAATGAAGACCCTTTGAAGTCATATTGCATGGTACCCATTCCACGGGTTTCAACTACCCAGGTTTAAGGTATTCTTCCTTCAGCTAAAACATGCATGTGGAACCTAGAGTATGATCAACCGTGTGATCGGGAGACGTGTTCAAATATGTCTCAGTTTTCGTACCCTGGTACTCGGGTGCAACATTCCAGACGCTTTACTAACACTCTCCCGACTTGGAGAGTCAGTGCCTTTAACCTCCTGTTTGGCCCAGTTTGCAATTTCTGCGGAAGATGTACAGGAATAGCGAGAACCAATGAGAGACTAGCTGGAGGTGTCTGGACGGGCAAATTTAACTCTCATTTCCCACCAGGAAGACGAAATAACCAAAGGCTCAGCGTGCCGTGCCGGAACCAGATTAGGGCCTGAAGCCATCCTGCGGTGTTGCGGCCAGCTCACAAGAAAGCGAGTTGAAGAAAGGAGCTCAGGGGCACTGTAATGCACAAACCTGCAGAGTTATAAATGACAGCTATCGTCCAAAAATATACTGAAGTAAGGCTGCCAAGAGGACTTGAAAGCGGGGCAGAATTGCAGGAAACCGATTTCAGGAGGTAGAGTGGAATTGCATTGAAAGCATAGGAAAAGAGGCAGAACGTCCACAATGATGCACTTGGCCATAAAGGGCGTATGCGTTTTTTCCTGAATATATTCAGGAAAAAACGCATACGCCCTTTTTGGCCAACCAAGCAAGCTTGCAAAGGAAATCTGCACTACAATGAAGTCTCACTTCCCCCCGGTCAAAAGGGCCATCTGAAAAAAGTGTAAAATCCAGAAAGGCAGGACAGGCCATGGAGAACTGGGAGCCTTGTTATGCTGATGGGCGGGATGTAAATTGCCAACAGACACTCGGGAGAACTGTATGGTGTTTCCTGAAACATCTAAAAAACAAAGCAACAGAGCCTAGGGCACTTCCACTTATGGTCCTATAGCTTAGGGAAATTAAAATCAAAAAGACACAGCCACCCCAAAGTTTGGGACGCCTCTGTTTACAAGAACCTCGTTTACAGTACAAGTTCCACATTGCAGAAAGTGAAAAATGGATAAAGAAGTTGTGGTATTTACTTACAAAGCAATATCACTCAGCAATGAAATCTATGTCATCAGGCCCTTAGTAGCACAATGAGTGGATTCAGGTATGATGATTCTAACTGAAATAAGTCACACAGAAAAAGAAACATCATAAGATATCAGTAATACACGGAATGTAAACTTGGCTACACAGGAACTGAATTACAGAACAGAACAGGGTCTCAAATTTAGAAAACCAACTTATGCTTGCTTAAGGGGAAAGGTGAGTTGGGGTGCTGCATAAAACCAGAGATTGAAATGAGCACAGATAAAGTTCCTTAAGCCAAATATGGAATAGAAAAGAGCTACTCCTTGCTCAACGAAATGGACACAACACCCCATATTAAACGCCTAAGAATGTACCTGACTAGTAAGTATCTTAAAACCTATGGATTGCTATGTCTCCAAAAGAGAATCAAGCGTGTGTACAGGGGCATAAACGCAGCAGTGATAGGATTGGAGAGGTTCGGTGAGCAAATGAAGACCCTTTGAAGTCATATTGCATGGTACCCATTCCACGGGTCTCAACTCTCCAGGTTTAAGGTATTCTTCCTTCAGCAAAAACATGCATGTGGAACCCAGAGTATGATCAACCGTGTGAACGGGAGACGTGTTCAAATATGTCTCAGTTTTCCTCCCCTGGTACTCGGGTGCAACATTCCAGGCGCTTTACTAACACTCTCCCCACTTGGAGAGTCAGCGCCTTTAACCTCCTGTTTGGCCCAGTTTGCAATTTCTGCGGAAGATGAACAGGAATAGGGAGAACCAATGAGAGACTAGCTGGATGTGTCTGGACGGGCAAATTTAACTCTCATTTCCCACCAGGAAGAGGAAATAACCAAAGGCTCAGCGTGCCGTGCCGGAACCAGATTAGGGCCTGAAGCCATCCTGCGGTGTTGCGGCCAGCTCACAAGAAAGCGAGTTGAAGAAAGGAGCTCAGGGGCACTGTAATTCACAAACCTGCAGAGTTATAAATGACAGCTATCGTCCAAAAATATACTGAAGTAAGGCTGCCAAGAGGACTTGAAAGCGGGGCAGAATTGCAGGAAACCGATTTCAGGAGGTAGAGTGGAATTGCATTGAAAGCATAGGAAAAGAGGCAGAACGTCCACAATGATGCACTTGGCCAAAAAGGGCGTATGCGTTTTTTCCTGAATATATTCAGGAAAAAACGCATACGCCCTTTTTGGCCAACCAAGCAAGCTTGCAAAGGAAATCTGCACTACAATGAAGTCTCACTTCCCCCCGGTCAAAAGGGCCATCTGAAAAAAGTGTAAAATCCAGAAAGGCAGGACAGGCCATGGAGAACTGGGAGCCTGGTTATGCTGATGGGCGGGATGTAAATTGCCAACAGACACTCGGGAGAAGTGTATGGTGTTTCCTGAAACATCTAAAAAACAAAGCAACAGAGCCTAGGGCACTTCCACTTATGGTCCTATAGCTTAGGGAAATTAAAATCAAAAAGACACAGCCACCCGAAAGTTTGGGACGCCTCTGTTTACAAGAACCTCGTTTACAGTACAAGTTCAACATCGCAGAAAGTGAAAAATGGATAAAGAAGTTGTGGTATTTACTTACAAAGAAATATCACTCAGCAATGAAATCTATGTCATCAGGCCCTTAGCAGCACAATGAGTGGATTCAGGTACAATGATTCTAACGGAAATAAGTCACACAGAAAAAGAAACATCATAAGATATCAGTAATACACGGAATGTAAACTTGGCTACACAGGAACTGAATTCCAAAACAGAACAGGGTCTCAAATTTAGAAAACCAACTTATGCTTGCTTAAGGGGAAAGGTGAGTTGGGGTGCTGCATAAAACCAGAGATTGAAATGAGCACAGATAAAGTTCCTTAAGCCAAATATGGAATAGACAAGAGCTACTCCTTGCTCAACGAAATGGACTCAACACCCCATATTAAACGCCTAAGAATGTACCTGACTAGTAAGTATCTTAAAACCTATGGATTGCTATGTCTCCAAAAGAGAATCAAGCGTGTGTACAGGGGCATAAACGCAGCAGTGATAGGATTGGAGAGGTTCGGTGAGCAAATGAAGACCCTTTGAAGTCATATTGCATGGTACCCATTCCACGGGTCTCAACTCTCCAGGTTTAAGGTATTCTTCCTTCAGCTAAAACATGCATGTGGAACCCAGAGTATGAACAACCGTGTGAACGGGAGAAGTGTTCAAATATGTCTCAGTTTTCCTCCCCTGGTACTCGGGTGCAACATTCCACACGCTTTACTAACACTCTCCCGACTTGGAGAGTCAGTCCCTTTAACCTCATGTTTGGCCCAGTTTGCAATTTCTGCGGAAGATGAACAGGAATAGGGAGAACCAATGAGAGACTAGCTGGAGGTGTCTGGACGGGCAAATTTAACTCTCATTTCCACCAGGAAGAGGAAATAACCAAAGGCTCAGCGTGCCGTGCCGGAACCAGATTAGGGCCTGAAGCCATCCTGCGGTGTTGCGGCCAGCTCACAAGAAAGCGAGTTGAAGAAAGGAGCTCAGGGGCACTGTAATTCACAAACCTGCAGAGTTATAAATGACAGCTATCGTCCAAAAATATACTGAAGTAAGGCTGCCAAGAGGACTTGAAAGTGGGGCAGAATTGCAGGAAACCGATTTCAGGAGGTAGACTGGAATTGCATTGAAAGCATAGGAAAAGAGGCAGAACGTCCACAATGAGGCACTTGGCCAAAAAGGGCGTATGCGTTTTTTCCTGAATATATTCAGGAAAAAACGCATACGCCCTTTTTGGCCAACCAAGCAAACTTGCAAAGGAAATCTGCACTACAATGAAGTCTCACTTCCCCATGGTCAAAAGGACCATCTGAAAAAAGTGTAAAATCCAGAAAGGCAGGACAGGCCATGGAGAACTGGGAGCCTTGTTATGCTGATGGGCGGGATGTAAATTGCCAACAGACACTCGGGAGAAGTGTATGTTGTTTCCTGAAACATCGAAAAAACAAAGCAACAGAGCCTAGGGCACTTCCACTTATGGTCCTATAGCTTAGGGAAATTAAAATCAAAAAGACACAGCCACCCCAAAGTTTGGGACGCCTCTGTTTACAAGAACCTCGTTTACCGTACAAGTTCAGTATCACAGAAAGTGAAAAATGGATAAAGAACTTGTGGTACTTATGTAAAATGCAGTATCACTCAGCAATGAAATCTATGTCATCAGGCCCGTAGCCGCATAATGACTGGATTCAGGTACGATGATTCTAACTGAAATAATTCACACAGAAAAAGAAACATCATAAGATATCAGTAATACACGGAATGTAAACTTGGCTACACAGGAACTGAATTCCAAAACAGAACAGGGTCTCAAATTTAGAAAACCAACTTATGCTTGCTTAAGGGGAAAGGTGAGTTGGGGTGCTGCATAAAACCAGAGATTGAAATGAGCACAGATAAAGTTCCTTAAGCCAAATATGGAATAGACAAGAGCTACTCGTTGCTCAACGAAATGGACTCAACACCCCATATTAAACGCCTAAGAATGTACCTGACTAGTAAGTATCTTAAAACCTATGGATTGCTATGTCTCCAAAAGAGAATCAAGCATGTGTACAGGGGCATAAACGCAGCAGTGATAGGATTGGAGAGGTTCGGTGAGCAAATGAAGATCCTTTGAAGTCATATTGCTTGGTACCCATTCCACGGGTCTCAACTCTCCAGGTTTAAGGTATTCTTCCTTCAGCTAAAACATGCATGTGGAACCCAGAGTATGATCAACCGTGTGAACGGGAGACGTGTTCAAATATGTCTCAGTTTTCCTCCCCTGGTACTCGGGTGCAACATTCCAGACGCTTTACTAACACTCTCCCCACTTGGAGAGTCAGCGCCTTTAACCTCCTGTTTGGCCCAGTTTGCAATTTCTGTGCAAGATGAACAGGAATAGGGAGAACCAATGAGAGACTAGCTGGAGGTGTCTGGACGGGCAAATTTAACTCTCATTTCCCACCAGGAAGAGGAAATAACCAAGGGCTCAGCGAGCCATGCCGGAACCAGATTAGGGCCTGAAGCCATCCTGCGGTGTTGCGGCCAGCTCACAAGAAAGCGAGTTGAAGAAAGGAGCTCAGGGGCACTGTAATTCACAAACCTGCAGAGTTATAAATGACAGCTATCGTCAAAAGAAATGTACTGAAGTAAGGCTGCCAAGAGGACTTGAAAGCGGGGCAGAATTGCAGGAAACCGATTTCAGGAGGTAGACTGGAATTGCATTGAAAGCATAGGAAAAGAGGCAGAACGTCCACAATGATGCACTTGGCCAAAAAGGACGTATGCGTTTTTTCCTGAATATATTCAGGAAAAAACGCATACGCCCTTTTTGGCCAACCAAGCAAGCTTGCAAAGGAAATCTGCACTACAATGAAGTCTCACTTCTCCCCGGTCAAAAGGGCCATCTGAAAAAAGTGTAAAATCCAGAAAGGCAGGACAGGCCATGGAGAACTGGGAGCCTTGTTATGCTGATGGGCGGGATGTAAATTGCCAACAGACACTCGGGAGAAGTGTATGTTGTTTCCTGAAACATCTAAAATACAAAGCAACAGAGCCTAGGGCACTTCCACTTATGGTCCTATAGCTTAGGGAAATTAAAATCAAAAAGAAACAGCCACCCCAAAGTATGGAATGACTCTGTTTACAACAACCTAGTTTACAGTACAAGTTCAACATCGCAGAAAGTGAAAAATGGATAAAGAAGTTGTGGTATTTACTTACAAAGCAATATCACTCAGCAATGAAATCTATGTCATCAGGCCCTTAGCAGCACAATGAGTGGATTCAGGTATGATGATTCTAACTGAAATAAGTCACACAGAAAAAGAAACATCATAAGATATCAGTAATACACGGAATGTAAACTTGGCTACACAGGAACTGAATTACAGAACAGAACAGGGTCTCAAATTTAGAAAACCAACTTATGCTTGCTTAAGGGGAAAGGTGAGTTGGGGTGCTGCATAAAACCAGAGATTGAAATGAGCACAGATAAAGTTCCTTAAGCCAAATATGGAATAGACAAGAGCTACTCCTTGCTCAACGAAATGGACTCAACACCGCATATTAAACGCCTAAGAATGTACCTGACTAGTAAGTATCTTAAAACCTATGGATTGCTATGTCTCCGAAAGAGAATCAAGCATGTGTACAGGGGCATAAACGCAGCAGTGATAGGATTGGAGAGGTTCGGTGAGCAAATGAAGACACTTTGAAGTCATATTGCATGGTACCCATTCCATGGGTCTCAACTCTCCAGGTTTAAGGTATTCTTCCTTCAGCTAAAACATGCATGTGGAACCAAGAGTATGATCAACCATGTGAACGGGAGACGTGTTCAAATATGTCTCAGTTTTCCTCCCCTGGTACTCGGGTGCAACATTCCAGACGCTTTACTAACACTCTCCCCACTTGGAGAGTCAGCGCCTTTAACCTCCTGTTTGGCCCAGTTTGCAATTTCTGCGGAAGATGAACAGGAATAGGGAGAACCAATGAGAGACTAGCTGGAGGTGTCTGGACGGGCAAATTTAACTCTCATTTCCCACCAGGAAGAGGAAATAACCAAAGGCTCAGCGTGCCGTGCCGGAATCAGATTAGGGCCTGAAGCCATCCTGCGGTGTTGCGGCCAGCTCACAAGAAAGCGAGTTGAAGAAAGGAGCTCAGGGGTACTGTAATTCACAAACCTGCAGAGTTATAAATGACAGCTATCGTCCAAAAATATACTGAAGTAAGGCTGCCAAGAGGACTTGAAAGCGGGGCAGAATTGCAGGAAACCGATTTCAGGAGGTAGACTGGAATTGCATTGAAAGCATAGGAAAAGAGGCAGAACGTCCACAATGATGCACTTGGCCAAAAAGGGCGTATGCGTTTTTTCCTGAATATATTCAGGAAAAAACGCATACGCCCTTTTTGGCCAACAAAGCAAGCTTGCAAAGGAAATCTGCACTACAATGAAGTCTCACTTCCCCCTGGTCAAAAGGGCCATCTGAAAAAAGTGTAAAATCCAGAAAGGCAGGACAGGCCATGGAGAACTGGGAGCCTTGTTATGCTGATGGGCGGGATGTAAATTGCCAACAGACACTCGGGAGAAGTGTATGGTGTTTCCTGAAACATCAAAAAACAAAGCAACAGAGCCTAGGGCACTTCCACTTATGGTCCTATAGCTTAGGGAAATTAAAATCAAAAAGACACAGCCACCCCAAAGTTTGGGATGCCTCTGTTTACAAGAACCTCGTTTACCATACAAGTTCAGTATCACAGAAAGTGAAAAATGGATAAAGAACTTGTGGTACTTATGTACAATGCAGTATCACTCAGCAATGAAATCTATGTCATCAGGCCCGTAGCAGCATAATGAGTGGATTCAGGTACGATGATTCTAAATGAAATAAGTCACACAGAAAAAGAAACATCATAAGATATCAGTAATACACGGAATGTAAACTTGGCTACACAGGAACTGAATTCCAAAACAGAACAGGGTCTCAAATTTAGAAAACCAACTTATGCTTGCTTAAGGGGAAAGGTGAGTTGGGGTGCTGCATGAATCCAGAGATTGAAATGAGCACAGATAAAGTTCCTTAAGCCAAATATGGAATAGACAAGAGCTACTCCTTGCTCAACGAAATGGACTCAACACCCCATATTAAACGCCTAAGAATGTACCTGACTAGTAAGTATCTTAAAACCTATGGATTGCTATGTCTCCAAAAGAGAATCAAGCGTGTGTACAGGGGCATAAACGCAGCAGTGATAGGATTGGAGCGGTTCGCTGAGCAAATAAAGACCCTTTGAAGTCATATTGCATGGTACCCATTCCACGGGTCTCAACTCTCCAGGTTTAAGGTATTCTTCCTTCAGCAAAAACATGCATGTGGAACCCAGAGTATGATCAACCGTGTGAACGGGAGACGTGTTCAAATATGTCTCAGTTTTCCTCCCCTGGTACTCGGGTGCAACATTCCAGACGCTTTACTAACACTCTCCCCACTTGGAGAGTCAGCGCCTTTAACCTCCTGTTTGTCCCAGTTTGCAATTTCTGCGCAAGATGAATAGGAATAGCGAGAACCAATGAGAGACTAGCTGGAGGTGTCTGGACGGGCAAATTTAACTCTCATTTCCCACCAGGAAGAGGAAATAACCAAAGGCTCAGCGTGCCGTGCCGGAACCAGATTAGGGCCTGAAGCCATCCTGCGGTGTTGCGGCCAGCTCACAAGAAAGCGAGTTGAAGAAAGGAGCTCAGGGGCACTGTAATTCACAAACCTGCAGAGTTATAAATGACAGCTATCGTCCAAAAATATACTGAAGTAAGGCTGCCAAGAGGACTTGAAAGCGGGGCAGAATTGCAGGAAACCGATTTCAGGAGGTAGACTGGAATTGCATTGAAAGCATAGAAAAAGAGGCAGAACGTCCACAATGATGCACTTGGCCAAAAAGGGCGTATGCGTTTTTTCCTGAATATATTCAGGAAAAAACGCATACGCCCTTTTTGGCCAACCAAGCAAGCTTGCAAAGGAAATCTGCACTACAATGAAGTCTCACTTCCCCCCGGTCAAAAGGGCCATCTGAAAAAAGTGTAAAATCCAGAAAGGCAGGACAGGCCATGGAGAACTGGGAGCCTTGTTATGCTGATGGGCGGGATGTAAATTGCCAACAGACACTCGGGAGAAGTGTATGGTGTTTCCTGAAACATCTAAAAAACAAAGCAACAGAGCCTAGGGCACTTCCACTTATGGTCCTATAGCTTAGGGAAATTAAAATCAAAAAGACACAGCCACCCCAAAGTTTGGTACGCCTTTGTTTACAAGAACCTCGTTTACAGTACAAGTTCAGTATCACAGAAAGTGAAAAATGGATAAAGAACATGTGGTACTTACGTACAATGCAGTATCACTCAGCAATGAAATCTATGTCATCAGGCCCATAGCAGCATAATGAGTGGATTCAGGTACGATGATTCTAAATGAAATAAGTCACACAGAAAAAGAAACATCATAAGATATCAGTAATACACAGAATGTAAACTTGGCTACACAGGAAATGAATTCCAAAACAGAAGAGGGTCTCAAATTTAGAAAACCAACTTATGCTTGCTTAAGGGGAAAGGTGAGTTGGGGTGCTGCATAAAACCAGAGATTGAAATGAGCACAGATAAAGTTCCTTAAGCCAAATATGGAATAGACAAGAGCTACTCCTTGCTCAACGAAATGGACTCAACACCGCATATTAAACACCTAAGAATGTACCTGACTAGTAAGTATCTTAAAACCTATGGATTGCTATGTCTCCAAAAGAGAATCAAGCATGTGTACAGGGGCATAAACGCAGCAGTGATAGGACTGGAGAGGTTCGGTGAGCAAATGAAGACCCTTTGGAGTCATATTGCATGGTTCCCATTACACGGGTCTCAACTACCCAGGTTTAAGGTATTCTTCCTTCAGATAAAACATGCATGTGGAACCCAGAGTATGATCAACCGTGTGAACGGGAGACGTGTTCAAATATGTCTCAGTTTTCCTCCCCTGGTACTCGGGTGCAACATTCCAGACGCTTTACTAACACTCTCCCCACTTGGAGAGTCAGCGCCTTTAACCTCCTGTTTGGCCCAGTTTGCAATTTCTGCGGAAGATGAACAGGAATAGGGAGAACCAATGAGAGACTAGCTGGAGGTGTCTGGACGGGCAAATTTAACTCTCATTTCCCACCAGGAAGAGGAAATAACCAAAGGCTCAGCGTGCCGTGCCGGAATCAGATTAGGGCCTGAAGCCATCCTGCGGTGTTGCGGCCAGCTCACAAGAAAGCGAGTTGAAGAAAGGAGCTCAGGGGTACTGTAATTCACAAACCTGCAGAGTTATAAATGACAGCTATCGTCCAAAAATATACTGAAGTAAGGCTGCCAAGAGGACTTGAAAGCGGGGCAGAATTGCAGGAAACCGATTTCAGGAGGTAGACTGGAATTGCATTGAAAGCATAGGAAAAGAGGCAGAACGTCCACAATGATGCACTTGGCCAAAAAGGGCGTATGCGTTTTTTCCTGAATATATTCAGGAAAAAACGCATACGCCCTTTTTGGCCAACAAAGCAAGCTTGCAAAGGAAATCTGCACTACAATGAAGTCTCACTTCCCCCTGGTCAAAAGGGCCATCTGAAAAAAGTGTAAAATCCAGAAAGGCAGGACAGGCCATGGAGAACTGGGAGCCTTGTTATGCTGATGGGCGGGATGTAAATTGCCAACAGACACTCGGGAGAAGTGTATGGTGTTTCCTGAAACATCAAAAAACAAAGCAACAGAGCCTAGGGCACTTCCACTTATGGTCCTATAGCTTAGGGAAATTAAAATCAAAAAGACACAGCCACCCCAAAGTTTGGGATGCCTCTGTTTACAAGAACCTCGTTTACCATACAAGTTCAGTATCACAGAAAGTGAAAAATGGATAAAGAACTTGTGGTACTTATGTACAATGCAGTATCACTCAGCAATGAAATCTATGTCATCAGGCCCGTAGCAGCATAATGAGTGGATTCAGGTACGATGATTCTAAATGAAATAAGTCACACAGAAAAAGAAACATCATAAGATATCAGTAATACACGGAATGTAAACTTGGCTACACAGGAACTGAATTCCAAAACAGAACAGGGTCTCAAATTTAGAAAACCAACTTATGCTTGCTTAAGGGGAAAGGTGAGTTGGGGTGCTGCATGAATCCAGAGATTGAAATGAGCACAGATAAAGTTCCTTAAGCCAAATATGGAATAGACAAGAGCTACTCCTTGCTCAACGAAATGGACTCAACACCCCATATTAAACGCCTAAGAATGTACCTGACTAGTAAGTATCTTAAAACCTATGGATTGCTATGTCTCCAAAAGAGAATCAAGCGTGTGTACAGGGGCATAAACGCAGCAGTGATAGGATTGGAGCGGTTCGCTGAGCAAATAAAGACCCTTTGAAGTCATATTGCATGGTACCCATTCCACGGGTCTCAACTCTCCAGGTTTAAGGTATTCTTCCTTCAGCAAAAACATGCATGTGGAACCCAGAGTATGATCAACCGTGTGAACGGGAGACGTGTTCAAATATGTCTCAGTTTTCCTCCCCTGGTACTCGGGTGCAACATTCCAGACGCTTTACTAACACTCTCCCCACTTGGAGAGTCAGCGCCTTTAACCTCCTGTTTGTCCCAGTTTGCAATTTCTGCGCAAGATGAATAGGAATAGCGAGAACCAATGAGAGACTAGCTGGAGGTGTCTGGACGGGCAAATTTAACTCTCATTTCCCACCAGGAAGAGGAAATAACCAAAGGCTCAGCGTGCCGTGCCGGAACCAGATTAGGGCCTGAAGCCATCCTGCGGTGTTGCGGCCAGCTCACAAGAAAGCGAGTTGAAGAAAGGAGCTCAGGGGCACTGTAATTCACAAACCTGCAGAGTTATAAATGACAGCTATCGTCCAAAAATATACTGAAGTAAGGCTGCCAAGAGGACTTGAAAGCGGGGCAGAATTGCAGGAAACCGATTTCAGGAGGTAGACTGGAATTGCATTGAAAGCATAGAAAAAGAGGCAGAACGTCCACAATGATGCACTTGGCCAAAAAGGGCGTATGCGTTTTTTCCTGAATATATTCAGGAAAAAACGCATACGCCCTTTTTGGCCAACCAAGCAAGCTTGCAAAGGAAATCTGCACTACAATGAAGTCTCACTTCCCCCCGGTCAAAAGGGCCATCTGAAAAAAGTGTAAAATCCAGAAAGGCAGGACAGGCCATGGAGAACTGGGAGCCTTGTTATGCTGATGGGCGGGATGTAAATTGCCAACAGACACTCGGGAGAAGTGTATGGTGTTTCCTGAAACATCTAAAAAACAAAGCAACAGAGCCTAGGGCACTTCCACTTATGGTCCTATAGCTTAGGGAAATTAAAATCAAAAAGACACAGCCACCCCAAAGTTTGGTACGCCTTTGTTTACAAGAACCTCGTTTACAGTACAAGTTCAGTATCACAGAAAGTGAAAAATGGATAAAGAACATGTGGTACTTACGTACAATGCAGTATCACTCAGCAATGAAATCTATGTCATCAGGCCCATAGCAGCATAATGAGTGGATTCAGGTACGATGATTCTAAATGAAATAAGTCACACAGAAAAAGAAACATCATAAGATATCAGTAATACACAGAATGTAAACTTGGCTACACAGGAAATGAATTCCAAAACAGAAGAGGGTCTCAAATTTAGAAAACCAACTTATGCTTGCTTAAGGGGAAAGGTGAGTTGGGGTGCTGCATAAAACCAGAGATTGAAATGAGCACAGATAAAGTTCCTTAAGCCAAATATGGAATAGACAAGAGCTACTCCTTGCTCAACGAAATGGACTCAACACCGCATATTAAACACCTAAGAATGTACCTGACTAGTAAGTATCTTAAAACCTATGGATTGCTATGTCTCCAAAAGAGAATCAAGCATGTGTACAGGGGCATAAACGCAGCAGTGATAGGACTGGAGAGGTTCGGTGAGCAAATGAAGACCCTTTGGAGTCATATTGCATGGTTCCCATTACACGGGTCTCAACTACCCAGGTTTAAGGTATTCTTCCTTCAGATAAAACATGCATGTGGAACCCAGAGTATGATCAACCGTGTGAACGGGAGACGTGTTCAAATATGTCTCAGTTTTCCTCCCCTGGTACTCGGGTGCAACATTCCAGACGCTTTACTAACACTCTCCCCACTTGGAGAGTCAGCGCCTTTAACCTCCTGTTTGGCCCAGTTTGCAATTTCTGCGGAAGATGAACAGGAATAGGGAGAACCAATGAGAGACTAGCTGGAGGTGTCTGGACGGGCAAATTTAACTCTCATTTCCCACCAGGAAGAGGAAATAACCAAAGGCTCAGCGTGCCGTGCCGGAACCAGATTAGGGCCTGAAGCCATCCTGCGGTGTTGCGGCCAGCTCACAAGAAAGCGAGTTGAAGAAAGGAGCTCAGGGGCACTGTAATTCACAAACCTGCAGAGTTATAAATGACAGCTATCGTCCAAAAATATACTGAAGTAAGGCTGCCAAGAGGACTTGAAAGCGGGGCAGAATTGCAGGAAACCGATTTCAGGAGGTAGACTAAAATTGCATTGAAAGCATAGGAAAAGAGGCAGAACGTCCACAATGATGCACTTGGCCAAAAAGGGCGTATGCGTTTTTTCCTGAATATATTCAGGAAAAAACGCATACGCCCTTTTTGGCCAACCAAGCAAGCTTGCAAAGGAAATCTGCACTACAATGAAGTCTCACTTCCCCTCAGTCAAAAGGGCCATCTGAAAAAAGTGTAAAATCCAGAAAGGCAGGACAGGCCATGGAGAACTGGGAGCCTTGTTATGCTGATGGGCGGGATGTAAATTGCCAACAGACACTCGGGAGAAGTGTATGGTGTTTCCTGAAACATCTAAAAAACAAAGCAACAGAGCCTAGGGCACTTCCACTTATGGTCCTATAGCTTAGGGAAATTAAAATCAAAAAGACACAGCCACCCCAAAGTTTGGGACGCCTCTGTTTACAAGAACCTCGTTTACCGTACAAGTTCAGTATCACAGAAAGTGAAAAATGGATAAAGAACTTGTGGTACTTATGTACAATGCAGTATCACTCAGCAATGAAATCTATGTCATCAGGCCCGTAGCAGCATAATGAGTGAATTCAGGTACGATGATTCTAACTGAAATAAGTCACACAGAAAAAGAAACATCATAATATATCAGTAATACACGGAAAGAAAACTTGGCTACACAGGACCTGAATTACAGAACAGAACAGGGTCTCAAATTTAGAAAACCAACTTATGCTTGCTTAAGGGGAAAGGTGAGTTGGGGTGTTGCATTAAACCAGAGATTGAAATGAGCACAGATAAAGATCCTTAAGCCAAATATGGAATAGACAAGAGCTACTCCTTGCTCAACGATATGGCCTCAACACCCCATATTAAACGCCTAACAATGTACCTGACTAGTAAGTATCTTAAAACCTATGGATTGCTATGTCTCCAAAAGAGAATCAAGCGTGTGTACAGGGGCATAAACGCAGCAGTGATAGGATTGGAGAGGTTCGGTGCGCAAATGAAGACCCTTTGAAGTCATATTGCATGGTACCCATTACACGGGTCTCAACTCTCCAGGTTTAAGTTATTCTTCCTTCAGCTAAAACATGCATGTGGAACCCAGAGTATGATCAACCGTGTGAACGGGAGACGTGTTCAAGTATGTCTCAGTTTTCCTCCCCTGGTACTCGGGTGCAACATTCCAGACGCTTTACTAACACTCTCCCGACTTGGAGAGTCAGCGCCTTTAACCTCCTGTTTGGCCCAGTTTGCAATTTCTGCGGAAGATGAACAGGAATAGCGAGAACCAATGAGAGACTAGCTGGAGGTGTATGGACGGGCAAATTTAACTCTCATTTCCCACCAGGAAGAGGAATTAACCAAAGGCTCAGCGTGCCGTGCCGGAACCAGATTAGGGCCTGAAGCCATGCTGCGGTGTTACGGCCAGGTCACAAGAATGCGAGTTGAAGAAAGGAGCTCAGGGGCACTGTAATTCACAAACCTGCAGAGTTATAAATGACAGCTATCGTCCAAAAATATACTGAAGTAAGGCTGCCAAGAGGACTTGAAAGCGGGGCAGAATTGCAGGAAACCGATTTCAGGAGGTAGACTGGAATTGCATTGAAAGCATAGGAAAAGAGGCAGAACGTCCACAATGATGCACTTGGCCAAAAAGGGCGTATGCGTTTTTTCCTGAATATATTCAGGAAAAAACGCATACGCCCTTTTTGGCCAACCAAGCAAGCTTGCAAAGGAAATCTGCACTACAATGAAGTCTCACTTCCCCCCGGTCAAAAGGGCCATCTGAAAAAAGTGTAAAATCCAGAAAGGCAGGACAGGCCATGGAGAACTAGGAGCCTTGTTATGCTGATGGGCGGGATGTATATTGCCAACAGAAAATTGGGAGAAGTGTATGGTGTTTCCTGAAACATCTAAAAAACAAAGCAACAGAGCCTAGGGCACTTCCACTTATGGTCCTATAGCTTAGGGAAATTAAAATCAAAAAGACACAGCCACCCCAAAGTTTGGGACGCCTCTGTTTACAAGAACCTCGTTTACCATACAAGTTCAGTATCACAGAAAGTGAAAAATGGATAAAGAACTTGTGGTACTTATGTACAATGCGGTATCACTCAGCAATGAAATCTATGTCATCAGGCCCGTAGCAGCATAATGAGTGGATTCAGGTACGATGATTCTAACTGAAATAAGTCACACAGAAAAAGAAACATCATAAGATATCAGTAATACACAGAATGTAAACTTGGCTACACAGGAACTGAATTCCAAAACAGAAGAGGGTCTCAAATTTAGAAAACCAACTTATGCTTGCTTAAGGGGAAAGGTGAGTTGGGGTGCTGCATAAAACCAGAGATTGAAATGAGCACAGATAAAGTTCCTTAAGCCAAATATGGAATAGACAAGAGCTACTCCTTGCTCAACGAAATGGACTCAACACCCCATATTAAACGCCTAAGAATGTACCTGACTAGTAAGTATCTTAAAACCTATGGATTGCTATGTCTCCAAAAGAGAATCAAGCGTGTGTACAGGGGCATAAACGCAGCAGTGATAGGATTGGAGAGGTTCGGTGAGCAAATGAAGACCCTTTGAAGTCATATTGCATGATACCCATTCCACGGGTCTCAACTCTCCAGGTTTAAGGTATTCTTCCTTCAGCTAAAACATGCATGTGGAACCCAGAGTATGATCAACCGTGTGAACGGGAGATGTGTTCAAATATGTCTCAGTTTTCCTCCCCTGGTACTCGGGTGCAACATTCCAGACGCTTTACTAACACTCTCCCCACTTGGAGAGTCAGAGCCTTTAACCTCCTGTTTGGCCCAGTTTGCAATTTCTGCGGAAGATGAACAGGAATAGGGAGAAACAATGAGAGACTAGCTGGAGGTGTCTGGACGGGCAAATTTAACTCTCATTTCCCACCAGGAAGAGGAAATAACCAAAGGCTCAGCGTGCCGTGCCGGAACCAGATTAGGGCCTGAAGCCATCCTGCGGTGTTGCGGCCAGCTCACAAGAAAGCGAGTTGAAGAAAGGAGCTCAGGGGCACTGTAATTCACAAACCTGCAGAGTTATAAATGACAGCTATCGTCCAAAAATATACTGGAGTAAGGCTGCCAAGAGGACTTGAAAGCGGGGCAGAATTGCAGGAAACCGATTTCAGGAGATAAACTGGAATTGCATTGAAAGCATAGGAAAAGAGGCAGAACGTCCACAATGATGCACTTGGCCAAAAAGGGCGTATGCGTTTTTTCCTGAATATATTCAGGAAAAAATGCATACGCCCTTTTTGGCCAACCAAGCAAGCTTGCAAAGGAAATCTGCACTACAATGAAGTCTCACTTCCCCCCGGTCAAAAGGGCCATCTGAAAAAAGTGTAAAATCCAGAAAGGCAGGACAGGCCATGGAGAACTGGGAGCCTTGTTATGCTGATGGGCGGGATGTAAATTGCCAACAGACACTCAGGAGAAGTGTATGGTGTTTCCTGAAACATCTAAGAAACAAAGCAACAGAGCCTAGGGCACTTCCACTTATGGTCCTATAGCTTAGGGAAATTAAAATCAAAAAGACACAGCCACCCCAAAGTTTGGGACGCCTCTGTTTACAAGAACCTCCTTTACCGTACAAGTTCAGTATCACAGAAAGTGAAAAATGGATAAAGAACTTGTGGTACTTATGTACAATGCAGTATCACTCAGCAATGAAATCTATGTCATCAGGCCCGTAGCAGCATAATGAGTGGATTCAGGTACGATGATTCTAACTGAAATAAGTCACACAGAAAAAGAAACATCATAAGATATCACTAATACACGGAATGTAAACTTGGCTACACAGGAACTGAATTCCAAAACAGAACAGGGTCTCAAATTTAGAAAACCAACTTATGCTTGCTTAAGGGGAAAGGTGAGTTGGGGTGCTGCATAAAACCAGAGATTGAAATGAGCACAGATAAAGTTCCTTAAGCCAAATATGGAATAGAAAAGAGCTACTCCTTGCTCAACGAAATGGACTCAACACCCCATATTAAACGCCTAAGAATGTACCTGACTAGTAAGTATCTTAAAACCTATGGATTGCTATGTCTCCAAAAGAGAATCAAGCGTGTGTACAGGGGCATAAACGCAGCAGTGATAGGATTGGAGCGGTTCGGTGAGCAAATGAAGACCCTTTGAAGTCATATTGCATGGTACCCATTCCACGGGTCTCAACTCTCCAGGTTTAAGGTATTCTTCCTTCAGCAAAAACATGCATGTGGAACCCAGAGTATGATCAACCGTGTGAACGGGAGACGTGTTCAAATATGTCTCAGTTTTAATCCCCTGGTACTCGGGTGCAACATTCCAGACGCTTTAATAACACTCTCCCCACTTGGAGAGTCAGCGCCTTTAACCTCCTGTTTGGCCCAGTTTGCAATTTCAGCGGAAGATGAACAGGAATAGCGAGAACCAATGATAGACTAGCTGGAGGTGTCTGGACGGGCAAATTTAACTCTTATTTCCCACCAGGAAGAGGAAATAACCAAAGGCTCAGCGTGCCGTGCCGGAACCAGATTAGGGCCTGAAGCCATGCTGTGGTGTTGCGGCCAGGTCACAAGAATGCGAGTTGAAGAAAGGAGCTCAGGGGCACTGTAATTCACAAACCTGCAGAGTTATAAATGACAGCTATCGTCCAAAAATATACTGAAGTAAGGCTGCCAAGAGGACTTGAAAGCGGGGCAGAATTGCAGGAAACCGATTTCAGGAGGTAGACTGGAATTGCATTGAAAGCATAGGAAAAGAGGCAGAACGTCCACAATGATGCACTTGGCCAAAAAGTGCGTATGCGTTTTTTCCTGAATATATTCAGGAAAAAACGCATACGCCCTTTTTGGCCAACCAAGCAAGCTTGCAAAGGAAATCTGCACTACAATGAAGTCTCACTTCCCCCCGGTCAAAAGGGCCATCTGAAAAAAGTGTAAAATCCAGAAAGGCAGGACAGGCCATGGAGAACTGGGAGCCTTGTTATGCTGATGGGCGGGATGTAAATTGCCAACAGACACTCTGGAGATGTGTATGGTGTTTCCTGAAACATCTAAAAAACAAAGCAACAGAGCCTAGGGCACTTCCACTTATGGTCCTATAGCTTACGGAAATTAAAAACAAAAAGACACAGCCACCCCAAAGTTTGGGACGCCTCTGTTTACAAGAACCTCGTTTACCGTACAAGTCCAGTATCACAGAAAGTGAAAAATGGATAAAGAACTTGTGGTACTTACGTACAATGCAGTATCACTCAGCAATGAAATCTATGTCATCAGGCTGGTAGCAGCATAATGAGTGGATTCAGGTACGATGATTCTAACTGAAATAAGTCACACAGAAAAAGAAACATCATAAGATATCACTAATACACGGAATGTAAACTTGGCTACACAGGAACTGAATTGCAAAACAAAACAGGGTCTCAAATTTAGAAAACCAACTTATGCTTGCTTAAGGGGAAAGGTGAGTTGGGGTGCTGCATAAAACCAGAGATTGAAATGAGCACAGATAAAGTTCCTTAAGCCAAATATGGAATAGACAAGAGCTACTCCTTGCTCAACGAAATGGACTCAACACCCCATATTAAACGCCTAAGAATGTACCTGACTAGTAAGTATCTTAAAACCTATGGATTGCTATGTCTCTGAAAGAGAATCAAGCATGTGTACAGGGGCATAAACGCAGCAGTGATAGGATTGGAGAGGTTCGGTGAGCAAATGAAGACCCTTTGAAGTCATATTGCATGGTACCCATTCCACGGGTTTCAACTCTCCAGGTTTAAGGTATTCTTCCTTCAGCTAAAACATGCATGTGGAACCTAGAGTATGATCAACCGTGTGATCGGGAGACATGTTCAAATATGTCTCAGTTTTCGTACGCTGATACTCGGGTGCAACATTCCAGACGCTTTACTAACACTCTCCCGACTTGGAGAGTCAGTCCCTTTAACCTCCTGTTTGGCCCAGTTTGCAATTTCTGCGGAAGATGAACAGGAATAGCGAGAACCAATGAGAGACTAGCTGGAGGTGTCTGGACGGGAAAATTTAACTCTCATTTCCCACCAGGAAGAGGAATTAAGCAAAGGCTCAGCGTGCCTTGCCGGAACGAGATTAGGGCCGGAAGCCATCCTGCGGTGTTGCGGCCAGGTCACAAGAAAGCGAGTTGAAGAAAGGAGCTCAGGGGCACTGTAATTCACAAACCTGCAGAGTTATAAATGACAGCTATCGTCCAAAAATATACTGAAGTAAGGCTGCCAAGAGGACTTGAAAGAGGGGCAGAATTGCAGGAAACCGATTTCAGGAGGTAGACTGGAATTGCATTGAAAGCATAGGAAAAGAGGTAGAACGTCCACAATGATGCACTTGGCCAAAAAGGGCGTATGCGTTTTTTCCTGAATATATTCAGGAAAAAACGCATACGCCCTTTTTGGCCAACCAAGCAAGCTTGCAAAGGAAATCTGCACTACAATGAAGTCTCACTTCCCCCCGGTCAAAAGGGCCATCTGAAAAAAGTGTAAAATCCAGAAAGGCAGGACAGGCCATGGAGAACTGGGAGCCTTGTTATGCTGATGGGCGGGATGTAAATTGCCAACAGACACTCGGGAGAAGTGTATGGTGTTTCCTGAAACATCTAAAAAACAAAGCAACAGAGCCTAGGGCACTTCCACTTATGGTCCTATAGCTTACGGAAATTAAAATCAAAAAGACACAGCCACCCCAAAGTTTGGGACGCCTCTGTTTACAAGAACCTCCTTTACCGTACAAGTTCAACATCACAGAAAGTGAAAAATGGATAAAGAACTTGTGGTACTTACGTACAATGCAGTATCACTCAGCAATGAAATCTATGTCATCAGGCTCGTAGCAGCATAATGAGTGGATTCAGGTACGATGATTCTAACTGAAATAAGTCACACAGAAAAAGAAACATCATAAGATATCAGTAATACACGGAATGGAAACTTGGCTACACAGGAACTGAATTCCAAAACAGAACAGGGTCTCAAATTTAGAAAACCAACTTATGCTTGCTTAAGGGGAAAGGTGAGTTGGGGTGCTGCATAAAACCAGAGATTGAAATGAGCACAGATAAAGTTCCTTAAGCCAAATATGGAATAGACAAGAGCTACTCCTTTATCAAAGAAATGGACTCAACACCCCATATTAAACGCCTAAGAATGTACCTGACTAGTAAGTATCTCAAAACCTATGGATTGCTATGTCTCTGAAAGAGAATCAAGCATGTGTACAGGGGCATAAACGCAGCAGTGATAGGATTGGAGAGGTTCGGTGAGCAAATGAAGACCCTTTGAAGTCATATTGCATGGTACCCATTCCACGGGTTTCAACTACCCAGGTTTAAGGTATTCTTCCTTCAGCTAAAACATGCATGTGGAACCTAGAGTATGATCAACCGTGTGATCGGGAGACGTGTTCAAATATGTCTCAGTTTTCGTACCCTGGTACTCGGGTGCAACATTCCAGACGCTTTACTAACACTCTCCCGACTTGGAGAGTCAGTCCCTTTAACCTCCTGTTTGGCCCAGTTTGCAATTTCTGCGGAAGATGAACAGGAATAGAGAGAACCAATGAGAGACTAGCTGGAGGTGTCTGGACGGGCAAATTTAACTCTCATTTCCCACCAGGAAGAGGAATTAACCAAAGGCTCAGCGTGCCGTGCCGGAACGAGATTAGGGCCTGAAGCCATCCTGCGGTGTTGCGGCCAGCTCACAAGAAAGCGAGTTGAAGAAAGGAGCTCAGGGGCACTGTAATTCACAAACCTGCAGAGTTATAAATGACAGCTATCGTCCAAAAATATACTGAAGTAAGGCTGCCAAGAGGACTTGAAAGCGGGGCAGAATTGCAGGAAACCGATTTCAGGAGGTAGACTGGAATTGCATTGAAAGCATAGGAAAAGAGGCAGAACGTCCACAATGATGCACTTGGCCAAAAAGGGCGTATGCGTTTTTTCCTGAATATATTCAGGAAAAAACGCATACGCCCTTTTTGGCCAACCAAGCAAGCTTGCAAAGGAAATCTGCACTACAATGAAGTCTCACTTCCCCCCGGTCAAAAGGGCCATCTGAAAAAAGTGTAAAATCCAGAAAGGCAGGACAGGCCATGGAGAACTGGGAGCCTTGTTATGCTGATGGGCGGGATGTAAATTGCCAACAGACACTCGGGAGAAGTGTATGGTGTTTCCTGAAACATCTAAAAAACAAAGCAACAGAGCCTAGGGCACTTCCACTTATGGTCCTATAGCTTAGGGAAATTAAAATCAAAAAGACACAGCCACCCCAAAGTTTGGGACGCCTCTGTTTACAAGAACCTCGTTTACAGTACAAGTTCAACATCGCAGAAAGTGAAAAATGGATAAAGAAGTTGTGGTATTTACTTACAAAGCAATATCACTCAGCAATGAAATCTATGTCATCAGGCCCTTAGCAGCATAATGAGTGGATTCAGGTATGATGATTCTAACTGAAATAAGTCACACAGAAAAAGAAACATCATAAGATATCAGTAATACACGGAATGTAAACTTGGCTACACAGGAACTGAATTCCAAAACAGAACAGGGTCTCAAATTTAGAAAACCAACTTATGCTTGCTTAAGGGGAAAGGTGAGTTGGGGTGCTGCATAAAACCAGAGATTGAAATGAGCACAGATAAAGTTCCTTAAGCCAAATATGGAATAGACAAGAGCTACTCCTTGCTCAACGAAATGGACTCAACACCGCATATTAAACGCCTAAGAATGTACCTGACTAGTAAGTATCTTAAAACCTATGGATTGCTAAGTCTCCGGAAGAGAATCAAGCATGTGTACAGGGGCATAAACGCAGCAGTGATAGGATTGGAGAGGTTCGGTGAGCAAATGAAGACCCTTTGAAGTCATATTGCATGGTACCCATTCCACGGGTCTCAACTCTCCAGATTTAAGGTATTCTTCCTTCAGCTAAAACATGCATGTGGAACCCAGAGTATGATCAACCGTGTGATCGGGAGACGTGTTCAAATATGTCTCAGTTTTTGTACCCTGGTACTCGGGTGCAACATTCCAGACGCTTTACTAACACTCTCCCGACTTGGAGAGTCAGTCCCTTTAACCTCCTGTTTGGCCCAGTTTGCAATTTCTGCGGAAGATGAACAGGAATAGCGAGAACCAATGAGAGACTAGCTGGAGGTGTCTGGACGGGCAAATTTAACTCTCATTTCCCACCAGGAAGAGGAAATAACCAAAGGCTCAGCGTGCCGTGCCGGAACCAGATTAGGACCTGAAGCCATCCTGCGGTGTTGCGGCCAGCTCAAAAGAAAGCGAGTTGAAGAAAGGAGCTCAGGGGCACTGTAATTCACAAACCTGCAGAGTTATAAATGACAGCTATCGTCCAAAAATATACTGAAGTAAGGCTGCCAAGAGGACTTGAAAGCGGGGCAGAATTGCAGGAAACCGATTTCAGGAGGTAGACTGGAATTGCATTGAAAGCATAGGAAAAGAGGAAGAACGTCCACAATGATGCACTGGGCCATAAAGGGCGTATGCGTTTTTTCCTGAATATATTCAGGAAAAAACGCATACGCCCTTTTTGGCCAACCAAGCAAGCTGGCAAACGAAATCTGCACTACAATGAAGTCTCACTTCCCCCCGGTCAAAAGGACCATCTGAAAAAAGTGTAAAATCCAGAAAGGCAGGACAGGCCATGGAGAACTGGGAGCATTGTTATGCTGACGGGAGGGATGTAAATTGCCAACAGACACTCTGGAGAAGTGTATGGTGTTTCCTGAAACATCTAAAAAACAAAGCAACAGAGCCTAGGGCACTTCTACTTATGGTCCTATAGCTTAGGGAAATTAAAATCAAAAAGACACAGCCACCCCAAAATTTGGGACGCCTCTGTTTACAAGAACCTCGTTTACCATACAAGTTCAGTATCACAGAAAGTGAAAAATGGATAAAGAACTTGTGGTACTTAAATACAATGCAGTATCACTCAGGAATGAAATCTATGTCATCAGGCCCGTAGCAGCATAATGAATGGATTCAGGTACGATGACTCTAACTGAAATAAGTCACACAGAAAAAGAAACATCATAAGATATCAGTAATACACGGAATGTAAACTTGGCTACACAGGAACTGAATTACAGAACAGAACAGGGTCTCAAATTTAGAAAACCAACTTATTCTTGCTTAAGGGGAAAGGTGAGTTGGGGTGCTGCATAAAACCAGAGATTGAAATGAGCACAGATAAAGTTCCTTAAGCCAAATATGGAATAGACAAGAGCTACTCCTTGCTCAATGAAATGGACTCAACACACCATATTAAATGCCTAAGAATGTACCTGACTAGTAAGTATCTTAAAACCGATGGATTGCTATGTCTCCAAAAGAGAATCAAGCGTGTGTACAGGGGCATAAACGCAGCAGTGATAGGATTGGAGAGGTTCGGTGAGCAAATGAAGACCCTTTGAAGTCATATTGCATGATACCCATTCCACGGGTCTCAACTCTCCAGGTTTAAGGTATTCTTCCTTCAGCTAAAACATGCATGTGGAACCCAGAGTATGATCAACCGTGTGAACGGGAGACGTGTTCAAATATGTCTCAGTTTTCCTCCCCTGGTACTCGGGTGCAACATTCCAGACGCTTTACTAACACTCTCCCCACTTGGAGAGTCAGCGCCTTTAACCTCCTGTTTGGCCCAGTTTGCAATTTCTGCGGAAGATGAACAGGAATAGGGAGAACCAATCAGAGACTAGCTGGAGGTGTCTGGACGGGCAAATTTAACTCTCATTTCCCACCAGGAAGAGGAAATAACCAAAGGCTCAGCGTGCCGTGCCGGAACCAGATTAGGGCCTGAAGCCATCCTGCGGTGTTGCGGCCAGGTCAAAAGAAAGCGAGTTGAAGAAAGGAGCTCAGGGGCACTGTAATTCACAAACCTGCAGAGTTATAAATGACAGCTATCGTCCAAAAATATACTGAAGTAAGGCTGCCAAGAGGACTTGAAAGCGGGGCAGAATTGCAGGAAACCGATTTCAGGAGGTAGACTGGAATTGCATTGAAAGCATAGGAAAAGAGGCAGAACGTCCACAATGATGCACTTGGCCTAAAAGGGCGTATGCGTTTTTTCCTGAATATATTCAGGAAAAAACGCATACGCCCTTTTTGGCCAACCAAGCAAGCTTGCAAAGGAAATCTGCACTACAATGAAGTCTCACTTCCCCCCGGTCAAAAGGGCCATCTGAAAAAAGTGTAAAATCCAGAAAGGCAGGACAGGCCATGGAGAACTGGGAGCCTTGTTATGCTGATGGGCGGGATGTAAATTGCCAACAGACACTCTGGAGAAGTGTATGGTGTTTCCTGAAACATCTAAAAAACAAAGCAACAGAGCCTAGGGCACTTCCACTTATGGTCCTATAGCTTAGGGAAATTAAAATCAAAAAGACACAGCCACCCCAAAGTTTGGGACGCCTCTGTTTACAAGAACCTCGTTTACAGTACAAGTTCAACATCGCAGAAAGTGAAAAATGGATAAAGAAGTTGTGGTATTTACTTACAAAGCAATATCACTCAGCAATGAAATCTATGTCATCAGGCCCTTAGCAGCATAATGAGTGGATTCAGGTATGATGATTCTAACTGAAATAAGTCACACAGAAAAAGAAACATCATAAGATATCAGTAATACACGGAATGTAAACTTGGCTACACAGGAACTGAATTCCAAAACAGAACAGGGTCTCAAATTTAGAAAACCAACTTATGCTTGCTTAAGGGGAAAGGTGAGTTGGGGTGCTGCATAAAACCAGAGATTGAAATGAGCACAGATAAAGTTCCTTAAGCCAAATATGGAATAGACAAGAGCTACTCCTTGCTCAACGAAATGGACTCAACACAGCATATTAAACGCCTAAGAATGTACCTGACTAGTAAGTATCTTAAAACCTATGGATTGCTATGTCTCCGGAAGAGAATCAAGCATGTGTACAGGGGCATAAACGCAGCAGTGATAGGATTGGAGAGGTTCGGTGAGCAAATGAAGACCCTTTGAATTCATATTGCATGGTACCCATTCCACGGGTTTCAACTACCCAGGTTTAAGGTATTCTTCCTTCAGCTAAAACATGCATGTGGAACCTAGAGTATGATCAACCATGTGATTGGGAGACGTGTTCAAATATGTCTCAGTTTTCGTACCCTGGTACTCGGGTGCAACATTCCAGACGCTTTACTAACACTCTCCCGACTTGGAGAGTCAGTCCCTTTAACCTCCTGTTTGGCCCAGTTTGCAATTTCTGCGGAAGATGAACAGGAATAGCAAGAACCAATGAGAGACTAGCTGGAGGTGTCTGGACGGGCAAATTTAACTCTCATTTCCCACCAGGAAGAGGAATTAACCAAAGGCTCAGCGTGCCGTGCCGGAACCAGATTAGGGCCTGAAGCCATCCTGCTGTGTTGCGGCCAGCTCAAAAGAAAGCGAGTTGAAGAAAGTAGCTCAGGGGCACTGTAATTCACAAACCTGCAGAGTTATAAATGACAGCTATCGTCCAAAAATATACTGAAGTAAGGCTGCCAAGAGGACTTGAAAGCGGGGCAGAATTGCAGGAAACCGATTTCAGGAGGTAGACTGGAATTGCATTGAAAGCATAGGAAAAGAGGCAGAACGTCCACAATGATGCACTTGGCCAAAAAGGGCGTATGCGTTTTTTCCTGAATATATTCAGGAAAAAACGCATACGCCCTTTTTGGCCAACCAAGCAAGCTTGCAAAGGAAATCTGCACTACAATGAAGTCTCACTTCCCCCCGGTCAAAAGGGCCATCTGAAAAAAGTGTAAAATCCAGAAAGTCAGGACAGGCCATGGAGAACTGGGAGCCTTGTTATGCTGATGGGCGGGATGTAAATTGCCAACAGACACTCGGGAGAAGTGTATGGTGTTTCCTGAAACATCTAAAAAACAAAGCAACAGAGCCTAGGGCACTTCCACTTATGGTCCTATAGCTTAGGGAAATCAAAATCAAAAAGACACAGCCACCCCAAAGTTTGGGATGGCTCTGTTTACAAGAACATCATTTACAGTACAAGTTCAACATCGCAGAAAGTGAAAAATGGATAAAGAAGTTGTGGTATTTACTTACAAAGCAATATCACTCAGCAATGAAATATATGTCATCAGGCCCTTAGCAGCATAATGAGTGGATTCAGGTATGGTGATTCTAACTGAAATAAGTCACACAGAAAAAGAAACATCATAAGATATCACTAATACACGGAATGTAACCTTGGCTACACAGGAACTGAATTACAGAACAGAACATGGTCTCAAATTTAGAAAACCAACTTATGCTTGCTTAACGGTAAAGGTGAGTTGGGGTGCTGCATAAAACCAGAGATTGAAATGAGCACAGATAAAGTTCCTTAAGCCAAATATGGAATAGACAAGAGCTACTCCTTGCTCAACGAAATGGACTCAACACAGCATATTAAACGCCTAAGAATGTACCTGACTAGTAAGTATCTTAAAACCTATGGAATGCTATGTCTCCAAAAGAGAATCAAGCATGTGAACAGGGGCATAAACGCAGCAGTGATAGGATTGGAGAGGTTCGGTGAGCAAATGAAGACCCTTTGAAGTCATATTGCATGGTACCCATTACATGGGTCTCAACTCTCCAGGTTTAAGGTATTCATCCTTCAGCTAAAACATGCATGTGGAACCCAGAGTATGATCAACCGTGTGAACGGGAGACGTGTTCAAATATGTCTCAGTTTTCGTACCCTGGTACTCGGGTGCAACATTCCAGACGCTTTACTAACACTCTCCCGACTTGGAGAGTCAGTCCCTTTAACCTCCTGTTTGGCCCAGTTTGCAATTTCTGCGCAAGATGAACAGGAATAGCGAGAACCAATGAGAGACTAGCTGGAGGTGTCTGGACGGGCAAATTTAACTCTCATTTCCCACCAGGAAGAGGAATTAACCAAAGGCTCAGCGTGCCGTGCCGGAACCAGATTAGGGCCTGAAGCCATCCTGCGGTGTTGCGGCCAGCTCACAAGAAAGCGAGTTGAAGAAAGGAGCTCAGGGGCACTGTAATTCACAAACCTGCAGAGTTATAAATGACAGCTATCGTCCAAAAATATACTGAAGTAAGGCTGCCAAGAGGACTTGAAAGCGGGGCAGAATTGCAGGAAACCGATTTCAGGAGGTAGACTGGAATTGCATTGAAAGCATAGGAAAAGAGGCAGAACGTCCACAATGATGCACTTGGCCTAAAAGGGCGTATGCGTTTTTTCCTGAATATATTCAGGAAAAAACGCATACGCCCTTTTTGGCCAACCAAGCAAGCTTGCAAAGGAAATCTGCACTACAATGAAGTCTCACTTCCCCCCGGTCAAAAGGGCCATCTGAAAAAAGTGTAAAATCCAGAAAGGCAGGACAGCCCATGGAGAACTGGGAGCCTTGTTATGCAGATGGGCGGGATGTAAATTGCCAACAGACACTCAGGAGAAGTGTATGGTGTTTCCTGAAAAATCTAAAAAACAAAGCAACAGAGCCTAGGGCACTTCCACTTATGGTCCTATAGCTTAGGGAAATTAAAATCAAAAAGACACAGCCACCCCAAAGTTTGGGACGCCTCTGTTTACAAGAACCTCGTTTACAGTACAAGTTCAACATCGCAGAAAGTGAAAAATGGATAAAGAAGTTGTGGTATTTACTTACAAAGCAATATCACTCAGCAATGAAATCTATGTCATCAGGCCCTTAGCAGCATAATGAGTGGATTCAGGTATGATGATTCTAACTGAAATAAGTCACACAGAAAAAGAAATATCATAAGATATCAGTAATACACGGAATGTAAACTTGGCTACACAGGAACTGAATTCCAAAACAGAACAGGGTCTCAAATTTAGAAAACCAACTTATGCTTGCTTAAGGGGAAAGGTGAGTTGGGGTGCTGCATAAAACCAGAGATTGAAATGAGCACAGATAAAGTTCCTTAAGCCAAATATGGAATAGACAAGAGCTACTCTTTGCTCAACGAAATGGACTCAACACCGCATATTAAACGCCTAAGAATGTACCTGACTAGTAAGTATCTTAAAACCTATGGATTGCTATGTCTCCGGAAGAGAATCAAGCATGTGTACAGGGGCATAAACGCAGCAGTGATAGGATTGGAGAGGTTCGGTGAGCAAATGAAGACCCTTTCAAGTCATATTGCATGGTACCCATTACATGGGTCTCAACTCTCCAGGTTTAAGGTATTCATCCTTCAGCTAAAACATGCATGTGGAACCCAGAGTATGATCAACCGTGTGAACGGGAGACGTGTTCAAATATGTCTCAGTTTTCCTCCCCTGGTACTCGGGTGCAACATTCCAGACGCTTTACTAACACTCTCCCCACTTGGAGAGTCAGCGCCTTTAACCTCCTGTTTGGCCCAGTTTGCAATTTCTGCGGAAGATGAACAGGAATAGCGAGAACCAATGAGAGACTAGCTGGAGGTGTCTGGACGGGCAAATTTAACTCTCATTTCCCACCAGGAAGAGGAAATAACCAAAGGCTCAGCGTGCCGTGCCGGAACCAGATTAGGGCCTGAAGCCATCCTGCGGTGTTGCGGCCAGCTCAAAAGAAAGCGAGTTGAAGAAAGGAGCTCAGGGGCACTGTAATTCACAAACCTGCAGAGTTATAAATGACAGCTATCGTCCAAAAATATACTGAAGTAAGGCTGCCAAGAGGACTTGAAAGCGGGGCAGAATTGCAGGAAACCGAGTTCAGGAGGTAGACTGGAATTGCATTGAAAGCATAGGAAAAGAGGCAGAACGTCCACAATGATGCACTTGGCCAAAAAGCGCGTATGCATTTTTTCCTGAATATATTCAGGAAAAAACGCATACGCCCTTTTTGGCCAACCAAGCAAACTTGCAAAGGAAATCTGCACTACAATGAAGTCTCACTTCCTCCCGGTCAAAAGGGCCATCTGAAAAAAGTGTAAAATCCAGAAAGGCAGGACAGGCCATGGAGAACTGGGAGCCTTGTTATGCTGATGGGCGGGATATAAATTGCCAACAGACACTCGGGAGAAGTGTATGGTGTTTCCTGAAACATCTAAAAAACAAAGCAACAGAGCCTAGGGCACTTCCACTTATGGTCCTATAGCTTAGGGAAATTAAAATCAAAAAGACACAGCCACCCCAAAGTTTGGGACGCCTCTGTTTACAAGAACCTCGTTTACAGTACAAGTTCAACATCGCAGAATTTGAAAAATGGATAAAGAAGTTGTGGTATTTACTTACAAAGCAATATCACTCAACAATGAAATCTATGTCATCAGGCCCTTAGCAGCATAATGAGTGGATTCAGGTATGATGATTCTAACTGAAATAAGTCACACAGAAAAAGAAACATCATAAGATATCAGTAATACACGGAATGTAAACTTGGCTACACAGGAACTGAATTCCAAAACAGAACAGGGTCTCAAATTTAGAAAACCAACTTATGCTTGCTTAAGGGGAAAGGTGAGTTGGGGTGCTGCATAAAACCAGAGATTGAAATGAGCACAGATAAAGTTCCTTAAGCCAAATATGGAATAGACAAGAGCTACTCCTTGCTCAACGAAATGGACTCAACACCCCATATTAAACGCCTAAGAATGTACCTGACTAGTAAGTATCTTAAAACCTATGGATTGCTATGTCTCCAAAAGAGAATCAAGCGTGTGTACAGGGGCATAAACGCAGCAGTGATAGGATTGGAGAGGTTCGGTGAGCAAATGAAGACCCTTTGAAGTCATATTGCATGGTACCCATTCCACGGGTTTCAACTACCCAGGTTTAAGGTATTCTTCCTTCAGCTAAAACATGCATGTGGAACCCAGAGTATGATCAACCATGTGAACGGGAGACGTGTTGAAATATGTCTCAGATTTCCTCCCCTGGTACTCGGGTGCAACATTCCAGACGCTTTACTAACACTCTCCCCACTTGGAGAGTCAGCGCCTTTAACCTCCTGTTTGGCCCAGTTTGCAATTTCTGCGGAAGATGAACAGGAATAGCGAGAACCAATGAGAGACTAGCTGGAGGTGTCTGGACGGGCAAATTTAACTCTCATTTCCCACCAGGAAGAGGAATTAACCAAAGGCTCAGCGTGCCGTGCCGGAACCAGATTAGGGCCTGAAGCCATCCTGCTGTGTTGCGGCCAGCTCAAAAGAAAGCGAGTTGAAGAAAGTAGCTCAGGGGCACTGTAATTCACAAACCTGCAGAGTTATAAATGACAGCTATCGTCCAAAAATATACTGAAGTAAGGCTGCCAAGAGGACTTGAAAGCGGGGCAGAATTGCAGGAAACCGATTTCAGGAGGTAGACTGGAATTGCATTGAAAGCATAGGAAAAGAGGCAGAACGTCCACAATGATGCACTTGGCCAAAAAGGGCGTATGCGTTTTTTCCTGAATATATTCAGGAAAAAACGCATACGCCCTTTTTGGCCAACCAAGCAAGCTTGCAAAGGAAATCTGCACTACAATGAAGTCTCACTTCCCCCCGGTCAAAAGGGCCATCTGAAAAAAGTGTAAAATCCAGAAAGGCAGGACAGGCCATGGAGAACTGGGAGCCTTGTTATGCTGATGGGCGGGATGTAAATTGCCAACAGACACTCCGGAGAAGTGTATGGTGTTTCCTGAAACATCTAAAAAACAAAGCAACAGAGCCTAGGGCACTTCCACTTATGGCCCTATAGCTTAGGGAAATCAAAATCAAAAAGACACAGCCACCCCAAAGTTTGGGATGGCTCTGTTTACAAGAACATCGTTTACAGTACAAGTTCAACATCGCAGAAAGTGAAAAATGGATAAAGAAGTTGTGGTATTTACTTACAAAGCAATATCACTCAGCAATGAAATATATGTCATCAGGCCCTTAGCAGCATAATGAGTGGATTCAGGTATGATGATTCTAACTGAAATAAGTCACACAGAAAAAGAAACATCATAAGATATCAGTAATACACGGAATGTAAACTTGGCTACACAGGAACTGAATTACAGAACAGAACAGGGTCTCAAATTTAGAAAACCAACTTATGCTTGCTTAAGGGTAAAGGTGAGTTGGGGTGCTGCATAAAACCAGAGATTGAAATGAGCACAGATAAAGTTCCTTAAGCCAAATATGGAATAGACAAGAGCTACTCCTTGCTCAACGAAATGGACTCAACACCCCATATTAAACGCCTAAGAATGTACCTGACTAGTAAGTATCTTAAAACCTATGGATTGCTATGTCTCCAAAAGAGAATCAAGCGTGTGTACAGGGGCATAAACGCAGCAGTGATAGGATTGGAGAGGTTCGGTGAGCAAATGAAGACCCTTTGAAGTCATATTGCATGGTACCCATTCCACGGGTTTCAACTACCCAGGTTTAAGGTATTCTTCCTTCAGCTAAAACATGCATGTGGAACCCAGAGTATGATCAACCATGTGAACGGGAGACGTGTTCAAATATGTCTCAGTTTTCCTCCCCTGGTACTCGGGTGCAACATTCCAGACGCTTTACTAACACTCTCCCCACTTGGAGAGTCAGCGCCTTTAACCTCCTGTTTGGCCCAGTTTGCAATTTCTGCGGAAGATGAACAGGAATAGGGAGAACCAATGAGAGACTAGCTGGAGGTGTCAGGACAGGCAAATTTAACTCTCATTTCCCACCAGGAAGAAGAAATAACCAAAGGCTCACTGTGCCGTGCCGGAAAAAGATTAGGGCCTGAAGCCATCCTGCGGTGTTGCGGCCAGCTCAAAAGAAAGCGAGTTGAAGAAAGGAGCTCAGGGGCACTGTAATTCACAAACCTGCAGAGTTATAAATGACAGTTATCGTCCAAAAATATACTGAAGTAAGGCTGCCAAGAGGACTTGAAAGCGGGGCAGAATTGCAGGAAACCGATTTCAGGAGGTAGACTGGAATTGCATTGAAAGCATAGGAAAAGAGGCAGAACGTCCACAATGATGCACTTGGCCAAAATGGGCGTATGCGTTTTTTCCTGAATATATTCAGGAAAAAACGCATACGCCCTTTTTGGCCAACCAAGCAAGCTTGCAAAGGAAATCTGCACTACAATGAAGTCTCACTTCCCCCCGGTCAAAAGGGCCATCTGAAAAAAGTGTAAAATCCAGAAAGGCAGGACAGGCCATGGAGAACTGGGAGCCTTGTTATGCTGATGGGCGGGATGTAAATTGCCAACAGACACTCGGGAGAAGTGTATGGTGTTTCCTGAAACATCTAAAAAACAAAGCAACAGAGCCTAGGGCACTTCCACTTATGGTCCTATAGCTTAGGGAAATTAAAATCAAAAAGACACAGCCACCCCAAAGTTTGGGATGGCTCTGTTTACAAGAACATCGTTTACAGTACAAGTTCAACATCGCAGAAAGTGAAAAATGGATAAAGAAGTTGTGGTATTTACTTACAAAGCAATATCACTCAGCAATGAAATCTATGTCATCAGGCCCTTAGTAGCAAAATGAGTGGATTCAGGTATGGTGATTCTAACTGAAATAAGTCACACAGAAAAAGAAACATCATAAGATATCACTAATACACGGAATGTAACCTTGGCTACACAGGAACTGAATTACAGAACAGAACAGGGTCTCAAATTTAGAAAACCAACTTATGCTTGCTTAAGGGGAAAGGTGAGTTGGGGTGCTGCATAAAACCAGAGATTGAAATGAGCACAGATAAAGTTCCTTAAGCCAAATATGGAATAGACAAGAGCTACTCCTTGCTCAACGAAATGGACTCAACACCCCATATTAAACGCCTAAGAATGTACCTGACTAGTAAGTATCTTAAAACCTATGGATTGCTATGTCTCCGAAAGAGAATCAAGCATGTGTACAGGTGCATAAACGCAGCAGTGATAGGATTGGAGAGGTTCGGTGAGCAAATGAAGACCCTTTGAAGTCATATTGCATGGTACCCATTCCACGGGTTTCAAATACCCAGGTTTAAGGTATTCTTCCTGCAGATAAAACATGCATGTGGAACCTAGAGTATGATCAACCATGTGATCGGGAGACGTGTTCAAATATGTCTCAGTTTTCGTACCCTGGTACTCGGGTGCAACATTCCAGACGCTTTACTAACACTCTCCCGACTTGGAGAGTCAGTCCCTTTAACCTCCTGTTTGGCCCTGTTTGCAATTTCTGCGGAAGATGAACAGGAATAGCGAGAACCAATGAGAGACTAGCTGGAGGAGTCTGGACGGGCAAATTTAACTCTCATTTCCCACCAGGAAGAGGAATTAACCAAAGGCTCAGCGTGCCGTGCCGGAACCAGATTAGGGCCGGAAGCCATCCTGCGGTGTTGCGGCCAGCTCACAAGAAAGCGAGTTGAAGAAAGGAGCTCAGGGGCACTGTAATTCACAAACCTGCAGAGTTATAAATGACAGCTATCGTCCAAAAATATACCGAAGTAAGGCTGCCTAGAGGACTTGAAAGCGGGGCAGAATTGCAGGAAACCCATTTCAGAAGGTAGACTGGAATTGCGTTGAAAGAATAGGAAAAGAGGCAGAACGTCCTCAATGATGCACTTTGCCAAAAAGGGCGTATGCGTTTTTTCCTGAATATATTCAGGAAAAAACGCATACGCCCTTTTTGGCCAACCAAGCAAACTTGCAAAGGAAATCTGCACTACAATGAAGTCTCACTTCCCCCCAGTCAAAAGGGCCATCTGAAAAAAGTGTAAAATCCAGAAAGGCAGGACAGGCCATGGAGAACTGGGAGCCTTGTTATGCTGATGGGCGGGATGTAAATTGCCAACAGACACTCGGGAGAAGTGTATGGTGTTTCCTGAAACATCTAAAAAACAAAGCAACAGAGCCTAGGGCACTTCCACTTATGGTCCTATAGCTTAGGGAAATTAAAATCAAAAAGACACAGCCACCCCAAAGTTTGGGATGCCTCTGTTTACAAGAACCTCATTTACCGTACAAGTTCAGTATCACAGAAAGTGAAAAATGGATAAAGAACTTGTGGTACTTACGTACAATGCAGTATCACTCAGCAATGAAATCTATGTCATCAGGCCCTTAGCTGCACAATGAGTGGATTCAGGTATGATGATTCTAACTGAAATAAGTCACACAGAAAAAGAAACATCATAAGATATCAGTAATACACGGAATGTAAACTTGGCTACACAGGAACTGAATTACAGAACAGAACAGGGTCTCAAATTTAGAAAACCAACTTATGCTTGCTTAAGGGGAAAGGTGAGTTGGGGTGCTGCATAAAACCAGAGATTGAAATGAGCACAGATAAAGTTCCTTAAGCCAAATATGGAATAGACAAGAGCTACTCCTTGCTCAACGAAATGGACTCAACACCGCATATTAAACGCCTAAGAATGTACCTGACTAGTAAGTATCTTAAAACCTATGGATTGCTATGTCTCCAAAAGAGAATCAAGCGTGTGTACAGGGGCATAAACGCAGCAGTGATAGGATTGGAGAGGTTCGGTGAGCAAATGAAGACCCTTTGAAGTCATATTGCATGGTACCCATTCCACGGGTTTCAACTACCCAGGTTTAAGGTATTCTTCCTTCAGCTAAAACATGCATGTGGAACCCAGAGTATGATCAACCATGTGAACGGGAGACGTGTTGAAATATGTCTCAGTTTTCCTCCCCTGGTACTCGGGTGCAACATTCCAGACGCTTTACTAACACTCTCCCCACTTGGAGAGTCAGCGCCTTTAACCTCCTGTTTGGCCCAGTTTGCAATTTCTGCGGAAGATGAACAGGAATAGGGAGAACCAATGAGAGACTAGCTGGAGGTGTCAGGACAGGCAAATTTAACTCTCATTTCCCACCAGGAAGAAGAAATAACCAAAGGCTCACTGTGCCGTGCCGGAACAAGATTAGGGCCTGAAGCCATCCTGCGGTGTTGCGGCCAGCTCAAAAGAAAGCGAGTTGAAGAAAGGAGCTCAGGGGCACTGTAATTCACAAACCTGCAGAGTTATAAATGACAGTTATCGTCCAAAAATATACTGAAGTAAGGCTGCCAAGAGGACTTGAAAGCGGGGCAGAATTGCAGGAAACCGATTTCAGGAGGTAGACTGGAATTGCATTGAAAGCATAGGAAAAGAGGCAGAACGTCCACAATGATGCACTTGGCCAAAATGGGCGTATGCGTTTTTTCCTGAATATATTCAGGAAAAAACGCATACGCCCTTTTTGGCCAACCAAGCAAGCTTGCAAAGGAAATCTGCACTACAATGAAGTCTCACTTCCCCCCGGTCAAAAGGGCCATCTGAAAAAAGTGTAAAATCCAGAAAGGCAGGACAGGCCATGGAGAACTGGGAGCCTTGTTATGCTGATGGGCGGGATGTAAATTGCCAACAGACACTCGGGAGAAGTGTATGGTGTTTCCTGAAACATCTAAAAAACAAAGCAACAGAGCCTAGGGCACTTCCACTTATGGTCCTATAGCTTAGGGAAATTAAAATCAAAAAGACACAGCCACCCCAAAGTTTGGAATGGCTCTGTTTACAAGAACCTCCTTTACAGTACAAGTTCAACATCGCAGAAAGTGAAAAATGGATAAAGAAGTTGTGGTATTTACTTACAAAGCAATATCACTCAGCAATGAAATCTATGTCATCAGGCCCTTAGTAGCAAAATGAGTGGATTCAGGTATGGTGATTCTAACTGAAATAAGTCACACAGAAAAAGAAACATCATAAGATATCACTAATACACGGAATGTAACCTTGGCTACACAGGAACTGAATTACAGAACAGAACAGGGTCTCAAATTTAGAAAACCAACTTATGCTTGCTTAAGGGGAAAGGTGAGTTGGGGTGCTGCATAAAACCAGAGATTGAAATGAGCACAGATAAAGTTCCTTAAGCCAAATATGGAATAGACAAGAGCTACTCCTTGCTCAACGAAATGGACTCAACACCCCATATTAAACGCCTAAGAATGTACCTGACTAGTAAGTATCTTAAAACCTATGGATTGCTATGTCTCCGAAAGAGAATCAAGCATGTGTACAGGTGCATAAACGCAGCAGTGATAGGATTGGAGAGGTTCGGTGAGCAAATGAAGACCCTTTGAAGTCATATTGCATGGTACCCATTCCACGGGTTTCAAATACCCAGGTTTAAGGTATTCTTCCTGCAGATAAAACATGCATGTGGAACCTAGAGTATGATCAACCATGTGATCGGGAGACGTGTTCAAATATGTCTCAGTTTTCGTACCCTGGTACTCGGGTGCAACATTCCAGACGCTTTACTAACACTCTCCCGACTTGGAGAGTCAGTCCCTTTAACCTCCTGTTTGGCCCTGTTTGCAATTTCTGCGGAAGATGAACAGGAATAGCGAGAACCAATGAGAGACTAGCTGGAGGAGTCTGGACGGGCAAATTTAACTCTCATTTCCCACCAGGAAGAGGAATTAACCAAAGGCTCAGCGTGCCGTGCCGGAACCAGATTAGGGCCGGAAGCCATCCTGCGGTGTTGCGGCCAGCTCACAAGAAAGCGAGTTGAAGAAAGGAGCTCAGGGGCACTGTAATTCACAAACCTGCAGAGTTATAAATGACAGCTATCGTCCAAAAATATACCGAAGTAAGGCTGCCTAGAGGACTTGAAAGCGGGGCAGAATTGCAGGAAACCCATTTCAGGAGGTAGACTGGAATTGCGTTGAAAGAATAGGAAAAGAGGCAGAACGTCCTCAATGATGCACTTTGCCAAAAAGGGCGTATGCGTTTTTTCCTGAATATATTCAGGAAAAAACGCATACGCCCTTTTTGGCCAACCAAGCAAACTTGCAAAGGAAATCTGCACTACAATGAAGTCTCACTTCCCCCCAGTCAAAAGGGCCATCTGAAAAAAGTGTAAAATCCAGAAAGGCAGGACAGGCCATGGAGAACTGGGAGCCTTGTTATGCTGATGGGCGGGATGTAAATTGCCAACAGACACTCGGGAGAAGTGTATGGTGTTTCCTGAAACATCTAAAAAACAAAGCAACAGAGCCTAGGGCACTTCCACTTATGGTCCTATAGCTTAGGGAAATTAAAATCAAAAAGACACAGCCACCCCAAAGTTTGGGACGCCTCTGTTTACAAGAACCTCATTTACCGTACAAGTTCAGTATCACAGAAAGTGAAAAATGGATAAAGAACTTGTGGTACTTACGTACAATGCAGTATCACTCAGCAATGAAATCTATGTCATCAGGCCCTTAGCTGCACAATGAGTGGATTCAGGTATGATGATTCTAACTGAAATAAGTCACACAGAAAAAGAAACATCATAAGATATCAGTAATACACGGAATGTAAACTTGGCTACACAGGAACTGAATTACAGAACAGAACAGGGTCTCAAATTTAGAAAACCAACTTATGCTTGCTTAAGGGGAAAGGTGAGTTGGGGTGCTGCATAAAACCAGAGATTGAAATGAGCACAGATAAAGTTCCTTAAGCCAAATATGGAATAGACAATAGCTACTCCTTGCTCAACGAAATGGACTCAACACCACATATTAAACGCCTAAGTATGTACCTGACTAGTAAGTATCTTAAAACCTATGGAATGCTATGTCTCCGAAAGAGAATCAAGCGTGTGTACAGGGGCATTAACGCAGCAGTGATAGGATTGGAGAGGTTCGGTGAGCAAATGAAGACCCTTTGAAGTCATATTGCATGGTACCCATTCCACGGGTTTCAACTACCCAGGTTTAAGGTATTCTTCCTTCAGCTAAAACATGCATATGGAACCTAGAGTATGATAAACCATGTGATCGGGAGACGTGTTCAAATATGTCTCAGTTTTCGTACCCTGGTACTCGGGTGCAACATTCCAGACGCTTTACTAACACTCTCCCGACTTGGAGAGTCAGTCCCTTTAACCTCCTGTTTGGCCCAGTTTGCAATTTCTGCGGAAGATGAACAGGAATAGCGAGAACCAATGAGAGACTAGCTGGAGGTGTCTGGACCGGTAAATTTAACTCTCATTTCCCACCAGGAAGAGGAATTAACCAAAGGCTCAGCGTGCCGTGCCGGAACCAGATTAGGGCCTGAAGCCATCCTGCGGTGTTTCGGCCAGGTCACAAGAAAGCGAGTTGAAGAAAGGAGCTCAGGGGCACTGTAATTCACAAACCTGCAGAGTTATAAATGACAGCTATCGTCCAAAAATATACTGAAGTAAGGCTGCCAAGAGGACTTGAAAGCGGGGCAGAATTGCAGGAAACCGATTTCAGGAGGTAGACTGGAATTGCATTGAAAGCATAGGAAAAGAGACAGAACGTCCACAATGATGCACTTGGCCAAAAAGGGCGTATGCGTTTTTTCCTGAATATATTCAGGAAAAAACTCATACGCACTTTTTGGCCAACCAAGCAAGCTTGCAAAGGAAATCTGCACTACAATGAAGTCTCACTTCCCCCCGGTCAAAAGGGCCATCTGAAAAAAGTGTAAAATCCAGAAAGGCAGGACAGGCCATGGAGAACTGGGAGCCTTGTTATGCTGATGGGCGGGATGTAAATTGCCAACAGACACTCGGGACAAGTGTATGGTGTTTCCTGAAACATCTAAAAAACAAAGCAACAGAGCCTAGGGCACTTCCACTTATGGTCCTATAGCTTAGGGAAATTAAAATCAAAAAGACACAGCCACCCCAAAGTTTGGGACGCCTCTGTTTACAAGAACCTCGTTTACCGTACAAGTTCAGTATCAGAGAAAGTGAAAAATGGATAAAGAATTTGTGGTACTTATGTACAATGCAGTATCACTCAGCAATGAAATCTATGTCATCAGGCCCATAGCAGCATAATGAGTGGATTAAGGTACGATGATTCTAACTGAAATAAGTCACACAGAAAAAGAAACATCATAAGATATCACTAATACACGGAATGTAAACTTGGCTACACAGGAACTGAATTCCAAAACAGAACAGGGTCTCAAATTAGAAAGCCAACTTATGCTTGCTTAAGGGGAAAGGTGAGTTGGGGTGCTGCATAAAACCAGAGATTGAAATGAGCACAGATAAAGTTCCTTAAGCCAAATATGGAATAGACAAGAGCTACTCCTTGCTCAACGAAATGGACTCAACACCCCATATTAAACGCCTAAGAATGTACCTGACTAGTAAGTATCTTAAAACCTATGGATTGCTATGTCTCCAAAAGAGAATCAAGCGTGTGTACAGGGGCATAAACGCAGCAGTGATAGGATTGGAGAGGTTCGGTGAGCAAATGAAGACCCTTTGAAGTCATATTGCATGGTACCCATTCCACGGGTCTCAACTCTCCAGGTTTAAGGTATTCTTCCTTCAGCAAAAACATGCATGTGGAACCCAGAGTATGATCAACCGTGTGAACGGGAGACGTGTTCAAATATGTCTCAGTTTTCCTCCCCTGGTACTCGGGTGCAACATTCCAGACGCTTTACTAACACTCTCCCCACTTGGAGAGTCAGCGCCTTTAACCTCCTGTTTGGCCCAGTTTGCAATTTCTGCGGAAGATGAACAGGAATAGGGAGAACCAATGAGAGACTAGCTGGATGTGTCTGGACGGGCAAATTTAACTCTCATTTCCCACCAGGAAGAGGAAATAACCAAAGGCTCAGCGTGCCGTGCCGGAACCAAATTAGGGCCTGAAGCCATCCTGCGGTGTTGCGGCCAGCTCACAAGAAAGCGAGTTGAAGAAAGGAGCTCAGGGGCACTGTAATTCACAAACCTGCAGAGTTATAAATGACAGCTATCGTCCAAAAATATACTGAAGTAAGGCTGCCAAGAGGACTTGAAAGCGGGGCAGAATTGCAGGTAACCGATTTCAGGAGGTAGACTGGAATTGCATTGAAAGCATAGGAAAAGAGGCAGAACGTCCACAATGATGCACTTGGCCAAAAAGGGCGTATGCGTTTTTTCCTGAATATATTCAGGAAAAAACGCATACGCCCTTTTTGGCCAACCAAGCAAGCTTGCAAAGGAAATCTGCACTACAATGAAGTCTCACTTCCCCCTGGTCAAAAGGGCCATCTGAAAAAAGTGTAAAATCCAGAAAGGCAGGACAGGCCATGGAGAACTGGGAGCCTTGTTATGCTGATGGGCGGGATATAAATTGCCAACAGACACTCGGGACAAGTGTATGGTGTTTCCTGAAACATCTAAAAAACAAAGCAACAGAGCCTAGGGCACTTCCACTTATGGTCCTATAGCTTAGGGAAATTAAAATCAAAAAGACACAGCCACCCCAAAGTTTGGGACGCCTCTGTTTACAAGAACCTCGTTTACAGTACAAGTTCAACATCGCAGAAAGTGAAAAATGGATAAAGAAGTTGTGGTATTTACTTACAAAGCAATATCACTCAGCAATGAAATCTATGTCATCAGGCCCTTAGTAGCACAATGAGTGGATTCAGGTATGATGATTCTAACTGAAATAAGTCACACAGAAAAAGAAACATCATAAGATATCAGTAATACACGGAATGTAAACTTGGCTACACAGGAACTGAATTACAGAACAGAACAGGGTCTCAAATTTAGAAAACCAACTTATGCTTGTTTAAGGGGAAAGGTGATTTGGGGTGCTGCATGAATCCAGAGATTGAAATGAGCACAGATAAAGTTCCTTAAGCCAAATATGGAATAGAAAAGAGCTACTCCTTGCTCAACGAAATGGACTCAACACCCCATATTAAACGCCTAAGAATGTACCTGACTAGTAAGTATCTTAAAACCTATGGATTGCTATGTCTCCAAAAGAGAATCAAGCGTGTGTACAGGGGCATAAACGCAGCAGTGATAGGATTGGAGAGGTTCGGTGAGCAAATGAAGACCCTTTGAAGTCATATTGCATGGTACCCATTCCACGGGTCTCAACTCTCCAGGTTTAAGGTATTCTTCCTTCAGCTAAAACATGCATGTGGAACCCAGAGTATGAACAACCGTGTGAACGGGAGAAGTGTTCAAATATGTCTCAGTTTTCCTCCCCTGGTACTCGGGTGCAACATTCCACACGCTTTACTAACACTCTCCCGACTTGGAGAGTCAGTCCCTTTAACCTCCTGTTTGGCCCAGTTTGCAATTTCTGCGGAAGATGAACAGGAATAGGGAGAACCAATGAGAGACTAGCTGGAGGTGTCTGGACGGGCAAATTTAACTCTCATTTCCACCAGGAAGAGGAAATAACCAAAGGCTCAGCGTGCCGTGCCGGAACCAGATTAGGGCCTGAAGCCATCATGCGGTGTTGCGGCCAGCTCACAAGAAAGCGAGTTGAAGAAAGGAGCTCAGGGGCACTGTAATTCACAAACCTGCAGAGTTATAAATGACAGCTATCGTCCAAAAATATACTGAAGTAAGGCTGCCAAGAGGACTTGAAAGTGGGGCAGAATTGCAGGAAACCGATTTCAGGAGGTAGACTGGAATTGCATTGAAAGCATAGGAAAAGAGGCAGAACGTCCACAATGATGCACTTGGCCAAAAAGGGCGTATGCGTTTTTTCCTGAATATATTCAGGAAAAAACGCATACGCCCTTTTTGGCCAACCAAGCAAACTTGCAAAGGAAATCTGCACTACAATGAAGTCTCACTTCCCCATGGTCAAAAGGACCATCTGAAAAAAGTGTAAAATCCAGAAAGGCAGGACAGGCCATGGAGAACTGGGAGCCTTGTTATGCTGATGGGCGGTATGTAAATTGCCAACAGACACTCGGGAGAAGTGTATGTTGTTTCCTGAAACATCTAAAAAACAAAGCAACAGAGCCTAGGGCACTTCCACTTATGGTCCTATAGCTTAGGGAAATTAAAATCAAAAAGACACAGCCACCCCAAAGTTTGGGACGCCTCTGTTTACAAGAACCTCATTTACCGTACAAGTTCAGTATCACAGAAAGTGAAAAATGGATAAAGAACTTGTGGTACTTATGTAAAATGCAGTATCACTCAGCAATGAAATCTATGTCATCAGGCCCGTAGCCGCATAATGACTGGATTCAGGTACGATGATTCTAACTGAAATAATTCACACAGAAAAAGAAACATCATAAGATATCAGTAATACACGGATTGTAAACTTGGCTACACAGGAACTGAATTCCAAAACAGAACAGGGTCTCAAATTTAGAAAACCAACTTATGCTTGCTTAAGGGGAAAGGTGAGTTGGGGTGCTGCATAAAACCAGAGATTGAAATGAGCACAGATAAAGTTCCTTAAGCCAAATATGGAATAGACAAGAGCTACTCGTTGCTCAATGAAATGGACTCAACACCCCATATTAAACGCCTAAGAATGTACCTGACTAGTAAGTATCTTAAAACCTATGGATTGCTATGTCTCCAAAAGAGAATCAAGCATGTGTACAGGGGCATAAACGCAGCAGTGATAGGATTGGAGAGGTTCGGTGAGCAAATGAAGATCCTTTGAAGTCATATTGCTTGGTACCCATTCCAAGGGTCTCAACTCTCCAGGTTTAAGGTATTCTTCATTCAGCTAAAACATGCATGTGGAACCCAGAGTATGATCAACCGTGTGAACGGGAGACGTGTTCAAATATGTCTCAGTTTTCCTCCCCTGGTACTCGGGTGCAACATTCCACACGCTTTACTAACACTCTCCCCACTTGGAGAGTCAGCGCCTTTAACCTCCTGTTTGGCCCAGTTTGCAATTTCTGCGGAAGATGAACAGGAATAGGGAGAACCAATGAGAGACTAGCTGGAGGTGTCTGGACGGGCAAATTTAACTCTCATTTCCCACCAGGAAGACGAAATAACCAAAGGCTCAGCGAGCCGTGCCGGAACCATATAAGGGCCTGAAGCCATCCTTTGGTGTTGCGGCCAGCTCACAAGAAAGCGAGTTGAAGAAAGGAGCTCAGGGGCACTGTAATTCACAAACCTGCAGAGTTATAAATGACAGCTATCGTCCAAAAATATACTGAAGTAAGGCTGCCAAGAGGACTTGAAAGCGGGGCAGAATTGCAGGAAACCGATTTCAGGAGGTAGACTGGAATTGCATTGAAAGCATAGGAAAAGAGACAGAACGTCCACAATGATGCACTTGGCCAAAAAGGGCGTATGCGATTTTTCCTGAACATATTCAGGAAAAAACGCATACGCCCTTTTTGGCCAACCAAGCAAGCTTGCAAAGGAAATCTGCACTACAATGAAGTCTCACTTCCCCTCAGTCAAAAGGGCCATCTGAAAAAAGTGTAAAATCCAGAAAGGCAGGACAGGCCATGGAGAACTGGGAGCCTTGTTATGCTGATGGGCGGGATGTAAATTGCCAACAGACACTCCGGAGAAATGTATGGTGTTTCCTGAAACATCTAAAAAACAAAGCAACAGAGCCTAGGGCACTTCCACTTATGGTCCTATAGCTTAGGGAAATTAAAATCAAAAAGACACAGCCACCCCAAAGTTTGGGATGCCTCTGTTTACAAGAACCTCGTTTACCGTACAAGTTCAGTATCACAGAAAGTGAAAAATGGATAAAGAACTTGTGGTACTTATGTACAATGCAGTATCACTCAGCAATGAAATCTATGTCATCAGGCCCGTAGCAGCATAATGAGTGGATTCAGGTACGATGATTCTAACTGAAATAAGTCACACAGAAAAAGAATCATCATAAGATATCAGTAATACACAGAATGTAAACTTGGCTACACAGGAACTGAATTCCAAAACAGAAGAGGGTCTCAAATTTAGAAAACCAACTTATGCTTGCTTAAGGGGAAAGGTGAGTTGGGGTGCTGCATAAAACCAGAGATTGAAATGAGCACAGATAAAGTTCCTTAAGCCAAATATGGAATAGACAAGAGCTACTCCTTGCTCAACGAAATGGACTCAACACCCCATATTAAACGCCTAAAAATGTACCTGACTAGTAAGTATCTTAAAACCTATGGATTGCTATGTCTCCGAAAGAGAATCAAGCATGTGTACAGGGGCATAAACGCAGCAGTGATAGGATTGGAGAGGTTCGGTGAGCAAATGAAGACCCTTTGAAGTCATATTGCATGGTACCCATTCCACGGGTCTCAACTCTCCAGGTTTAAGGTATTCTTCCTTCAGCTAAAACATGCATGTGGAACCAAGAGTATGATCAACCGTGTGAACGGGAGACGTGTTCAAATATGTCTCAGTTTTCCTCCCCTGGTACTCGGGTGCAACATTCCAGACGCTTTACTAACACTCTCCCCACTTGGAGAGTCAGCGCCTTTAACCTCCTGTTTGGCCCAGTTTGCAATTTCTGCGGAAGATGAACAGGAATAGGGAGAACCAATGAGAGACTAGCTGGAGGTGTCTGGACGGGCAAATTTAACTCTCATTTCCACCAGTAAGAGGAAATAAGGAAAGGCTCAGTGTGCCGTGCCGGAATCAGATTAGGGCCTAAAGCCATCCTGCGGTGTTGCGGCCAGCTCACAAGAAAGCGAGTTGAAGAAAAGAGCTCAGGGGCACTGTAATTCACAAACCTGCAGAGTTATAAATGACAGCTATCGTCCAAAAATATACTGAAGTAAGGCTGCCAAGAGGACTTGAAAGCGGGGCAGAATTGCAGGAAACCGATTTCAGGAGGTAGACTGGAATTGCATTGAAAGCATAGGAAAAGAGGCAGAACGTCCACAATGATGCACTTGGCCAAAAAGGGCATATGCGTTTTTTCCTGAATATATTCAGGAAAAAACGCATATGCCCTTTTTGGCCAACCAAGCAAGCTTGCAAAGGAAATCTGCACTACAATGAAGTCTCACTTCCCCACGGTCAAAAGGGCCATCTGAAAAAAGTGTAAAATCCAGAAAGGCAGGACAGGCCATGGAGAACTGGGAGCCTTGTTATGCTGATGGGCGGGATGTAAATTGCCAACAGACACTCGGGAGAAGTGTATGGTGTTTCCTGAAACATCTAAAAAACAAAGCAACAGAGCCTAGGGCACTTCCACTTATGGTCCTATAGCTTAGGGAAATTAAAATCAAAAAGACACAGCCACCCCAAAGTTTGGGACGCCTCTGTTTACAAGAACCTCGTTTACCGTACAAGTTCAGTATCACAGAAAGTGAAAAATGGATAAAGAACTTGTGGTACTTATGTACAATGCAGTATCACTCAGCAATGAAATCTATGTCATCAGGCCCGTAGCAGCATAATGAGTGGATTCAGGTACGATGATTCTAACTGAAATAAGTCACACAGAAAAAGAAACATCATAAGATATCAGTAATACACAGAATGTAAACTTGGCTACACAGGAAATGAATTCCAAAACAGAAGAGGGTCTCAAATTTAGAAAACCAACTTATGCTTGCTTAAGGGGAAAGGTGAGTTGGGGTGCTGCATAAAACCAGAGATTGAAATGAGCACAGATAAAGTTCCTTAAGCCAAATATGGAATAGAAAAGAGCTACTCCTTGCTCAACGAAATGGACTCAACACCCCATATTAAACGCCTAAGAATGTACCTGACTAGTAAGTATCTTAAAACCTATGGATTGCTATGTCTCCAAAAGATAATCAAGCGTGTGTACAGGGGCATAAACGCAGCAGTGATACGATTGGAGCGGTTCGCTGAGCAAATGAAGACCCTTTGAAGTCATATTGCATGGTACCCATTCCACGGGTCTCAACTCTCCAGGTTTAAGGTATTCTTCCTTCAGCAAAAACATGCATGTGGAACCCAGAGTATGATCAACCGTGTGAACGGGAGACGTGTTCAAATATGTCTCAGTTTTCCTCCCCTGGTACTCGGGTGCAACATTCCAGACGCTTTACTAACACTCTCCCCACTTGGAGAGTCAGCGCCTTTAACCTCCTGTTTGGCCCAGTTTGCAATTTCTGCGCAAGATGAACAGGAATAGGGAGAACCAATGAGAGACTAGCTGGAGGTGTCTGGACGGGCAAATTTAACTCTCATTTCCCACCAGGAAGTGGAAATAACCAAGGGCTCAGCGAGCCGTGCCGGAACCAGATTAGGGCCTGAAGCCATCCTGCGGTGTTGCGGCCAGCTCACAAGAAAGCGAGTTGAAGAAAGGAGCTCAGGGGCACTGTAATTCACAAACCTGCAGAGTTATAAATGACAGCTATCGTCCAAAAATATACTGAAGTAAGGCTGCCAAGAGGACTTGAATGCGGGGCAGAATTGCAGGAAACCGATTTCAGGAGGTAGACTGGAATTGCATTGAAAGCATAGGAAAAGAGACAGAACGTCCACAATGATGCACTTGGCCAAAAAGGGCGTATGCGTTTTTTCCTGAATATATTCAGGAAAAAACGCATACGCCCTTTTTGGCCAACCAAGCAAACTTGCAAAGGAAATCTGCACTACAATGAAGTCTCACTTCTCCCCTGTCAAAAGGGCCATCTGAAAAAAGTGTAAAATCCAGAAAGGCAGGACAGGCCATGGAGAACTGGGAGCCTTGTTATGCTGATGGGCGGGATGTAAATTGCCAACAGACACTCGGGAGAAGTGTATGGTGTTTCCTGAAACATCTAAAAAACAAAGCAACAGAGCCTAGGGCACTTCCACTTATGGTCCTATAGCTTACGGAAATTAAAATCAAAAAGACACAGCCACCCCAAAGTTTGGGACGCCTCTGTTTACAAGAACCTCGTTTACCGTACAAGTTCAGTATCACAGAAAGTGAAAAATGGATAAAGAACTTGTGGTACTTATGTACAATGCAGTATCACTCAGCAATGAAATCTATGTCATCAGGCCCGTAGCAGCATAATGAGTGGATTCAGGTACGATGATTCTAACTGAAATAAGTCACACAGAAAAAGAAACATCATAAGATATCAGTAATACACAGAATGTAAACTTGGCTACACAGGAACTGAATTCCAAAACAGAACAGGGTCTCAAATTTAGAAAACCAACTTATGCTTGCTTAAGGGGAAAGGTGAGTTGGGGTGCTGCATAAAACCAGAGATTGAAATGAGCACAGATAAAGTTCCTTAAGCCAAATATGGAATAGACAAGAGCTACTCCTTGCTCAACGAAATGGACTCAACACCCCATATTAAACGCCTAAGAATGTACCTGACTAGTAAGTATCTTAAAACCTATGGATTGCTATGTCTCCAAAAGAGAATCAAGCGTGTGTACAGGGGCATAAACGCAGCAGTGATAGGATTGGAGAGGTTCGGTGAGCAAATGAAGATCCTTTGAAGTCATATTGCATGGTACCCATTCCACGGATCTCAACTACCCTGGTTTAAGGTATTCTTCCTTCAGCTAAAACATGCATGTGGAACCCAGAGTATGATCAACCGTGTGAACGGGAGACGTGTTCAAATATGTCTCAGTTTTCCTCCCCTGGTACTCGGGTGCAACATTCCAGACGCTTTACTAACACTCTCCCCACTTGGAGAGTCAGCGCCTTTAACCTCCTGTTTGGCCCAGTTTGCAATTTCTGCGGAAGATGAACAGGAATAGGGAGAACCAATGAGAGACTAGCTGGAGGTGTCTGGACGGGCAAATTTAACTCTCATTTCCCACCAGGAAGAGGAATTAACCAAAGGCTCAGCATTCCGTGCCGGAACCACATTAGGGCCTGAAGCCATCCTGCGGTGTTGCGGCCAGCTCACAAGAAAGCGAGTTGAAGAAAGGAGCTCAGGGGCACTGTAATTCACAAACCTGCAGAGTTATAAATGACAGCTATCGTCAAAAGAAATATACTGAAGTAAGGCTGCCAAGAGGACTTGAAAGCGGGGCAGAATTGCAGGAAACCGATTTCAGGAGGTAGACTGGAATTGCATTGAAAGCATAGGAAAAGAGGCAGAACGTCCACAATGATGCACTTGGCCAAAAAGGGCGTATGCGTTTTTTCCTGAATATATTCAGGAAAAAACGCATACGCCCTTTTTGGCCAACCAAGCAAGCTTGCAAAGGAAATCTGCACTACAATGAAGTCTCACTTCTCCCCGGTCAAAAGGGCCATCTGAAAAAAGTGTAAAATCCAGAAAGGCAGGACAGGCCATGGAGAACTGGGAGCCTTGTTATGCTGATGGGCGGGATGTAAATTGCCAACAGACACTGGGGATAAGTGTATGGTGTTTCTTGAAACATCTAAAATACAAAGCAACAGAGCCTAGGGCACTTCCACTTATGGTCCTATAGCTTAGGGAAATTAAAATCAAAAAGAAACAGCCACCCCAAAGTATGGAATGGCTCTGTTTACAACAACCTAGTTTACAGTACAAGTTCAACATCGCAGAAAGTGAAAAATGGATAAAGAAGTTGTGGTATTTACTTACAAAGCAATATCACTCAGCAATGAAATCTATGTCATCAGGCCCTTAGCAGCACAATGAGTGGATTCAGGTATGATGATTCTAACTGAAATAAGTCACACAGAAAAAGAAACATCATAAGATATCAGTAATAAACGGAATGTAAACTTGGCTACACAGGAACTGAATTACAGAACAGAACAGGGTCTCAAATTTAGAAAACCAACTTATGCTTGCTTAAGGGGAAAGGTGAGTTGGGGTGCTGCATAAAACCAGAGATTGAAATGAGCACAGATAAAGTTCCTTAAGCCAAATATGGAATAGACAAGAGCTACTCCTTGCTCAATGAAATGGACTCAACACCGCATATTAAACGCCTAAGAATGTACCTGACTAGTAAGTATCTTAAAACCTATGGATTGCTATGTCTCCGAAAGAGAATCAAGCATGTGCACAGGGGCATAAACGCAGCAGTGATAGGATTGGAGAGGTTCGGTGAGCAAATGAAGACCCTTTGAAGTCATTTTGCATGGTACCCATTCCACGGGTTTCAACTACCCAGGTTTAAGGTATTCTTCCTTCAGCTAAAACATGCATGTGGAACCTAGAGTATGATCAACCGTGTGATCGGGAGACGTGTTCAAATATGTCTCAGTTTTCGTACCCTGGTACTCGGGTGCAACATTCCAGATGCTTTACTAACACTCTCCCGACTTGGAGAGTCAGTCCCTTTAACCTCCTGTTTGGCCCAGTTTGCAATTTCTGCGGAAGATGAACAGGAATAGCGAGAACCAATGAGAGACTAGCTGGGGGTGTCTGGACGGGCAAATTTAACTCTCATTTCCCACCAGGAAGACGAAATAACCAAAGGCTCAGCGTGCCGTGCCGGAACCAGATTAGGGCCTGAAGCCATCCTGCGGTGTTGCGGCCAGCTCACAAGAAAGCGAGTTGAAGAAAGGAGCTCAGGGGCACTGTAATGCACAAACCTGCAGAGTTATAAATGACAGCTATCGTCCAAAAATATACTGAAGTAAGGCTGCCAAGAGGACTTGAAAGCGGGGCAGAATTGCAGGAAACCGATTTCAGGAGGTAGAGTGGAATTGCATTGAAAGCATAGGAAAAGAGGCAGAACGTCCACAATGATGCACTTGGCCAAAAAGGGCGTATGCGTTTTTTCCTGAATATATTCAGGAAAAAACGCATACGCCCTTTTTGGCCAACCAAGCAAGCTTGCAAAGGAAATCTGCACTACAATGAAGTCTCACTTCCCCCCGGTCAAAAGGGCCATCTGAAAAAAGTGTAAAATCCAGAAAGGCAGGACAGGCCATGGAGAACTGGGAGCCTTGTTATGCTGATGGGCGGGATGTAAATTGCCAACAGACACTCGGGAGCAGTGTATGGTGTTTCCTGAAACATCTAAAAAACAAAGCAACAGAGCCTAGGGCACTTCCACTTATGGTCCTATAGCTTAGGGAAATTAAAATAAAAAAGACACAGCCACCCCAAAGTTTGGGACGCCTCTGTTTACAAGAACCTCGTTTACCGTACAAGTTCAGTATCACAGAAAGTGAAAAATGGATAAAGAACTTGTGGTACTTATGTACAATGCAGTATCACTCAGCAATGAAATCTATGTCATCAGGCCCGTAGCAGCATAATGAGTGGATTCAGGTACGATGATTCTAACTGAAATAAGTCACACAGAAAAAGAAACATCATAAGATATCACTAATACATGGAATGTAAACTTGGCTACACAGGAACTGAATTCCAAAACACAACAGGGTCTCAAATTTCGAAAACCAACTTATGCTTGCTTAAGGGGAAAGGTGAGTTGGGGTGCTGCATAAAACCAGAGATTGAAATGAGCACAGATAAAGTTCCTTAAGCCAAATATGGAATAGACAAGAGCTACTCCTTGCTCAACGAAATGGACTCAACACCCCATATTAAACGCCTAAGAATGTACCTGACTAGTAAGTATCTTAAAACCTATGGATTGCTATGTCTCCAAAAGAGAATCAAGCGTGTGTACAGGGGCATAAACGCAGCAGTGATAGGATTGGAGAGGTTCGGTGAGCAAATGAAGACCCTTTGAAGTCATATTGCATGGTACCCATTCCACGGGTCTCAACTCTCCAGGTTTAAGGTATTCTTCCTTCAGCAAAAACATGCATGTGGAACCCAGAGTATGATCAAACGTGTGAACGGGAGACGTGTTCAAATATTTCTCAGTTTTCCTCCCCTGGTACTCGGGTGCAACAGTCCAGGCGCTTTACTAACACTCTCCCCACTTGGAGAGTCAGCGCCTTTAACCTCCTGTTTGGCCCAGTTTGCAATTTCTGCGGAAGATGAACAGGAATAGGGAGAACCAATGAGAGACTAGCTGGAGGTGTCTGGACGGGCAAATTTAACTCTCATTTCCCACCAGGAAGAGGAAATAACCAAAGGCTCAGCGTGCCGTGCCGGAACCAGATTAGGGCCTGAAGCCATCCTGCGGTGTTGCGGCCAGCTCACAAGAAAGCGAGTTGAAGAAAGGAGCTCAGGGGCACTGTAATTCACAAACCTGCAGAGTTATAAATGACAGCTATCGTCCAAAAATATACTGAAGTAAGGCTGCCAAGAGGACTTGAAAGCGGGGCAGAATTGCAGGAAACCGATTTCAGGAGGTAGACTGGAATTGCATTGAAAGCATAGAAAAAGAGGCAGAACGTCCACAATGATGCACTTGGCCAAAAAGGGCGTATGCGTTTTTTCCTGAATATATTCAGGAAAAAACGCATACGCCGTTTTTGGCCAACCAAGCAAGCTTGCAAAGGAAATCTGCACTACAATGAAGTCTCACTTCCCCCCGGTCAAAAGGGCCATCTGAAAAAAGTGTAAAATCCAGAAAGGCAGGACAGGCCATGGAGAACTGGGAGCCTTGTTATGCTGATGGGCGGGATGTAAATTGCCAACAGACACTCGGGAGAAGTGTATGGTGTTTCCTGAAACATCTAAAAAACAAAGCAACAGAGCCTAGGGCACTTCCACTTATGGTCCTATAGCTTAGGGAAATTAAAATCAAAAATACACAGCCACCCCAAAGTATGGAACGGCTCTGTTTACAAGAACCTCGTTTACAGTACAAGTTCAACATTGCAGAAAGTGAAAAATGGATAAAGAAGTTGTGGTATTTACTTACAAAGCAATATCACTCAGCAATGAAATCTATGTCATCAGGCCCTTAGCAGCACAATGAGTGGATTCAGGTATGATGATTCTAACTGAAATAAGTCACACAGAAAAAGAAACATCATAAGATATCAGTAATACACGGAATGTAAACTTGGCTACACAGGAACTGAATTACAGAACAGAACAGGGTCTCAAATTTAGAAAACCAACTTATGCTTGCTTAAGGGGAAAGGTGAGTTGGGGTGCTGCATAAAACCAGAGATTGAAATGAGCACAGATAAAGTTCCTTAAGCCAAATATGGAATAGACAAGAGCTACTCCTTGCTCAACGAAATGGACTCAACACCGCATATTAAACGCCTAAGAATGTACCTGACTAGTAAGTATCTTAAAACCTATGGATTGCTATGTCTCCGAAAGAGAATCAAGCATGTGCACAGGGGCATAAACGCAGCAGTGATAGGATTGGAGAGGTTCGGTGAGCAAATGAAGACCCTTTGAAGTCATTTTGCATGGTACCCATTCCACGGGTTTCAACTACCCAGGTTTAAGGTATTCTTCCTTCAGCTAAAACATGCATGTGGAACCTAGAGTATGATCAACCGTGTGATCGGGAGACGTGTTCAAATATGTCTCAGTTTTCGTACCCTGGTACTCGGGTGCAACATTCCAGACGCTTTACTAACACTCTCCCGACTTGGAGAGTCAGTCCCTTTAACCTCCTGTTTGGCCCAGTTTGCAATTTCTGCGGAAGATGAACAGGAATAGCGAGAACCAATGAGAGACTAGCTGGAGGTGTCTGGACGGGCAAATTTAACTCTCATTTCCCACCAGGAAGACGAAATAACCAAAGGCTCAGCGTGCCGTGCCGGAACCAGATTAGGGCCTGAAGCCATCCTGCGGTGTTGCGGCCAGCTCACAAGAAAGCGAGTTGAAGAAAGGAGCTCAAGGGCACTGTAATGCACAAACCTGCAGAGTTATAAATGACAGCTATCGTCCAAAAATATACTGAAGTAAGGCTGCCAAGAGGACTTGAAAGCGGGGCAGAATTGCAGGAAACCGATTTCAGGAGGTAGAGTGGAATTGCATTGAAAGCATAGGAAAAGAGGCAGAACGTCCACAATGATGCACTTGGCCAAAAAGGGCGTATGCGTTTTTTCCTGAATATATTCAGGAAAAAACGCATACGCCCTTTTTGGCCAACCAAGCAAGCTTGCAAAGGAAATCTGCACTACAATGAAGTCTCACTTCCCCCCGGTCAAAAGGGCCATCTGAAAAAAGTGTAAAATCCAGAAAGGCAGGACAGGCCATGGAGAACTGGGAGCCTTGTTATGCTGATGGGCGGGATGTTAATTGCCAACAGACACTCGGGAGAAGTGTATGGTGTTTCCTGAAACATCTAAAAAACAAAGCAACAGAGCCTAGGGCACTTCCACTTATGGTCCTATAGCTTAGGGAAATTAAAATCAAAAAGACACAGCCACCCCAAAGTTTGGGACGCCTCTGTTTACAAGAACCTCGTTTACAGTACAAGTTCAACATCGCAGAAAGTGAAAAATGGATAAAGAAGTTGTGGTATTTACTTACAAAGCAATATCACTCAGCAATGAAATCTATGTCATCAGGCCCTTAGTAGCACAATGAGTGGATTCAGGTATGATGATTCTAACTGAAATAAGTCACACAGAAAAAGAAACATCATAAGATATCAGTAATACACGGAATGTAAACTTGGCTACACAGGAACTGAATTACAGAACAGAACAGGGTCTCAAATTTAGAAAACCAACTTATGCTTGCTTAAGGGGAAAGGTGAGTTGGGGTGCTGCATAAAACCAGAGATTGAAATGAGCACAGATAAAGTTCCTTAAGCCAAATATGGAATAGACAAGAGCTACTCCTTGCTCAACGAAATGGACTCAACACCCCATATTAAACGCCTAAGAATGTACCTGACTAGTAAGTATCTTAAAACCTATGGATTGCTATGTCTCCAAAAGAGAATCAAGCGTGTGTACAGGGGCATAAACGCAGCAGTGATAGGATTGGAGAGGTTCGGTGAGCAAATGAAGACCCTTTGAAGTCATATTGCATGGTACCCATTCCACGGGTCTCAACTCTCCAGGTTTAAGGTATTCTTCCTTCAGCAAAAACATGCATGTGGAACCCAGAGTATGATCAACCGTGTGAACGGGAGACGTGTTCAAATATGTCTCAGTTTTCCTCCCCTGGTACTCGGGTGCAACAGTCCAGGCGCTTTACTAACACTCTCCCCACTTGGAGAGTCAGCGCCTTTAACCTCCTGTTTGGCCCAGTTTGCAATTTCTGCGGAAGATGAACAGGAATAGGGAGAACCAATGAGAGACTAGCTGGATGTGTCTGGACGGGCAAATTTAACTCTCATTTCCCACCAGGAAGAGGAAATAACCAAAGGCTCAGCGTGCCGTGCCGGAACCAGATTAGGGCCTGAAGCCATCCTGCGGTGTTGCGGCCAGCTCACAAGAAAGCGAGTTGAAGAAAGGAGCTCAGGGGCACTGTAATTCACAAACCTGCAGAGTTATAAATGACAGCTATCGTCCAAAAATATACTGAAGTAAGGCTGCCAAGAGGACTTGAAAGCGGGGCAGAATTGCAGGAAACCGATTTCAGGAGGTAGACTGGAATTGCATTGAAAGCATAGGAAAAGAGGCAGAACATCCACAATGATGCACTTGGCCAAAAAGGGCGTATGCGTTATTTCCTGAATATATTCAGGAAAAAACGCATACGCCCTTTTTGGCCAACCAAGCAAGCTTGCAAAGGAAATCTGCACTACAATGAAGTCTCACTTCCCCCTGGTCAAAAGGGCCATCTGAAAAAAGTGTAAAATCCAGAAAGGCAGGACAGGCCATGGAGAACTGGGAGCCTTGTTATGCTGATGGGCGGGATGTAAATTGCCAACAGACACTCGGGAGAAGTGTATGGTGTTTCCTGAAACATCTAAAAAACAAAGCAACAGAGCCTAGGGCACTTCCACTTATGGTCCTATAGCTTAGGGAAATTAAAATCAAAAAGACACAGCCACCCCAAAGTTTGGGACGCCTCTGTTTACAAGAACCTCGTTTACAGTACAAGTTCCACATTGCAGAAAGTGAAAAATGGATAAAGAAGTTGTGGTATTTACTTACAAAGCAATATCACTCAGCAATGAAATCTATGTAATCAGGCACTTAGCAGCACAATGAGTGGATTCAGGTATGATGATTCTAACTGAAATAAGTCACACAGAAAAAGAAACATCATAAGATATCAGTAATACACGGAATGTAAACTTGGCTACACAGGAACTGAATTACAGAACAGAACAGGGTCTCAAATTTAGAAAACCAACTTATGCTTGCTTAAGGGGAAGGGTGATTTGGGGTGCTGCATGAATCCAGAGATTGAAATGAGCACAGATAAAGTTCCTTAAGCCAAATATGGAATAGACAAGAGCTACTCCTTGCTCAACGAAATGGACTCAACACCCCATATTAAACGCCTAAGAATGTACCTGACTAGTAAGTATCTTAAAACCTATGGATTGCTATGTCTCCGAAAGAGAATCAAGAATATGTACAGGGGCATAAACGCAGCAGTGATAGGATTGGAGAGGTTCGGTGAGCAAATGAAGATCCTTTGAAGTCATATTGCTTGGTACCCATTCCACGGGTCTCAACTCTCCAGGTTTAAGGTATTCTTCCTTCAGCTAAAACATGCATGTGGAACCCAGAGTATGATCAACCATGTGAACGGGAGACGTGTTCAAATATGTCTCAGTTTTCCTCCCCTGGTACTCGGGTGCAACATTCCAGACGCTTTACTAACACTCTCCCCACTTGGAGAGTCAGCGCCTTTAACCTCCTGTTTGGCCCAGTTTGCAATTTCTGCGGAAGATGAACAGGAATAGGGAGAACCAATGAGAGACTAGCTGGAGGTGTGTGGACGGGCAAATTTAACTCTCATTTCCCACCAGGAAGACGAAATAACCAAAGGCTCAGCGTGCCGTGCCGGAACCAGATTAGGGCCTGAAGCCATCCTGCGGTGTTGCGGCCAGCTCACAAGAAAGCGAGTTGAAGAAAAGAGCTCAGGGGCACTGTAATTCACAAACCTGCAGAGTTATAAATGACAGCTATCGACCAAAAATATACTGAAGTAAGGCTGCCAAGAGGACTTGAAAGTGGGGCAGAATTGCAGGAAACCGATTTCAGGAGGTAGACTGGAATTGCATTGAAAGCATAGGAAAAGAGACAGAACGTCCACAATGATGCACTTGGCCAAAAAGGGCGTATGCGTTTTTTCCTGAATATATTCAGGAAAAAACGCATACGCACTTCTTGGCCAACCAAGCAAGCTTGCAAAGGAAATCTGCACTACAATGAAGTCTCACTTCCCCTCAGTCAAAAGGGCCATCTGAAAAAAGTGTAAAATCCAGAAAGGCAGGACAGGCCATGGAGAACTGGGAGCCTTGTTATGCTGATGGGCGGGATGTAAATTGCCAACAGACACTCGGGAGAAGTGTATGTTGTTTCCTGAAACATCTAAAAAACAAAGCAACAGAGCCTAGGGCACTTCCACTTATGGTCCTATAGCTTAGGGAAATTAAAATCAAAAAGACACAGCCACCCCAAAGTTTGGGACGCCTCTGTTTACAAGAACCTCGTTTACCGTACAAGTTCAGTATCACAGAAAGTGAAAAATGGATAAAGAACTTGTGGAACTTATGTACAATGCAGTATCACTCAGCAATGAAATCTATGTCATCAGGCCCGTAGCAGCATAATGAGTGGATTCAGGTACGATGATTCTAACTGAAATAAGTCACACAGAAAAAGAAACATCATAAGATATCAGTAATACACAGAATGTAAACTTGGCTACACAGGAACTGAATTCCAAAACAGAAGCGGGTCTCAAATTTAGAAAACCAACTTATGCTTGCTTAAGGGGAAAGGTGAGTTGGGGTGCTGCATAAAACCAGAGATTGAAATGAGCACAGATAAAGTTCCTTAAGCCAAATATGGAATAGACAAGAGCTACTCCTTGCTCAACGAAATGGACTCAACACCGCATATTAAACGCCTAAGAATGTACCTGACTAGTAAGTATCTTAAAACCTATGGATTGCTATGTCTCCGAAAGAGAATCAAGCATGTGTACAGGGGCATAAACGCAGCAGTGATAGGATTGGAGAGGTTCGGTGAGCAAATGAAGACCCTTTGAAGTCATATTGCATGGTACCCATTCCACGGGTCTCAACTCTCCAGGTTTAAGGTATTCTTCCTTCAGCTAAAACATGCATGTGGAACCAAGAGTATGATCAACCGTGTGAACGGGAGACGTGTTCAAATATGTCTCAGTTTTCCTCCCCTGGTACTCGGGTGCAACATTCCAGACGCTTTACTAACACTCTCCCCACTTGGAGAGTCAGCGCCTTTAACCTCCTGTTTGGCCCAGTTTGCAATTTCTGCGGAAGATGAACAGGAATAGGGAGAACCAATGAGAGACTAGCTGGAGGTGTCTGGACGGGCAAATTTAACTCTCATTTCCACCAGGAAGAGGGAATAACCAAAGGCTCAGCGTGCCGTGCCGGAACCAGATTAGGGCCTGAAGCCATCCTGCGGTGTTGCGGCCAGCTCACAAGAAAGCGAGTTGAAGAAAAGAGCTCAGGGGCACTGTAATTCACAAACCTGCAGAGTTATAAATGACAGCTATCGACCAAAAATATACTGAAGTAAGGCTGCCAAGAGGACTTGAAAGTGGGGCAGAATTGCAGGAAACTGATTTCAGGAGGTAGACTGGAATTGCATTGAAAGCATAGGAAAAGAGGCAGAACGTCCACAATGATGCACTTGGCCAAAAAGGGCGTATGCGTTTTTTCCTGAATATATTCAGGAAAAAACGCATACGCCCTTTTTGGCCAACCAAGCAAACTTGCAAAGGAAATCTGCACTACAATGAAGTCTCACTTCCCCATGGTCAAAAGGACCATCTGAAAAATGTGTAAAATCCAGAAAGGCAGGACAGGCCATGGAGAACTGGGAGCCTTCTTATGCTGATGGGCGGGATGTAAATTGCCAACAGACACTCGGGAGAAGTGTATGTTGTTTCCTGAAACATCTAAAAAACAAAGCAACAGAGCCTAGGGCACTTCCACTTATGGTCCTATAGCTTAGGGAAATTAAAATCAAAAAGACACAGCCACCCCAAAGTTTGGGACGCCTCTGTTTACAAGAACCTCGTTTACGGTGCAAGTTCAATATCGCAGAAAGTGAAAAATGGATAAAGAAGTTGTGGTACGTACATACAATGCAATATCACTCAGCAATGAAATCTATGTCATCAGGCCCGTAGCAGCATAATGAGTGGATTCAGGTACGATGATTCTAACTGAAATAAGTCACACAGAAAAAGAATCATCATAAGATATCAGTAATACACAGAATGTAAACTTGGCTACACAGGAACTGAATTCCAAAACAGAAGAGGGTCTCAAATTTAGAAAACCATCTTATGCTTGCTTAAGGGGAAAGGTGAGTTGGGGTGCTGCATAAAACCAGAGATTGAAATGAGCACAGATAAAGTTCCTTAAGCCAAATATGGAATAGAAAAGAGCTACTCCTTGCTCAACGAAATGGACTCAACACCACATATTAAACGCCTAAGAATGTACCTGACTAGTAAGTATCTTAAAACCTATGGATTGCTATGTCTCCAAAAGAGAATCAAGCGTGTGTACAGGGGCATAAACGCAGCAGTGATAGGATTGGAGAGGTTCGGTGAGCAAATGAAGACCCTTTGAAGTCATATTGCATGGTACCCATTCCACGGGTCTCAACTCTCCAGGTTTAAGGTATTCTTCCTTCAGCAAAAACATGCATGTGGAACCCAGAGTATGATCAACCGTGTGAACGGGAGACGTGTTCAAATATGTCTCAGTTTTCCTCCCCTGGTACTCGGGTGCAACATTCCAGACGCTTTACTAACACTCTCCCCACTTGGAGAGTCAGCGCCTTTAACCTCCTGTTTGGCCCAGTTTGCAATTTCTGCGGAAGATGAACAGGAATAGGGAGAACCAATGAGAGACTAGCTGGAGGTGTCTGGACGGGCAAATTTAACTCTCATTTCCCACCAGGAAGAGGAATTAACCAAAGGCTCAGCGTGCCGTGCCGGAAACAGATTAGGGCCTGAAGCCATCCTGCGGTGTTGCGGCCAGCTCACAAGAAAGCGAGTTGAAGAAAGGAGCTCAGGGGCACTGTAATTCACAAACCTGCAGAGTTATAAATGACAGCTATCGTCCAAAAATATACTGAAGTAAGGCTGCCAAGAGGACTTGAAAGTGGGGCAGAATTGCAGGAAACCGATTTCAGGAGGTAGACTGGAATTGCATTGAAAGCATAGGAAAAGAGGCAGAACGTCCACAATGATGCACTTGGCCAAAAAGGGCGTATGCGTTTTTTCCTGAATATATTCAGGAAAAAACGCATACGCCCTTTTTGGCCAACCAAGCAAACTTGCAAAGGAAATCTGCACTACAATGAAGTCTCACTTCCCCATGGTCAAAAGGGCCATCTGAAAAAAGTGTAAAATCCAGAAAGGCAGGACAGGCCATGGAGAACTGGGAGCCTTGTTATGCTGATGGGCGGGATGTAAATTGCCAACAGACACTCGGGAGAAGTGTATGGTGTTTCCTGAAACATCTAAAAAACAAAGCAACAGAGCCTAGGGCACTTCCACTTATGGTCCTATAGCTTAGGGAAATTAAAATAAAAAAGACACAGCCACCCCAAAGTTTGGGACGCCTCTGTTTACAAGAACCTCGTTTACCGTACAAGTTCAGTATCACAGAAAGTGAAAAATGGATAAAGAACTTGTGGTACTTATGTAAAATGCAGTATCACTCAGCAATGAAATCTATGTCATCAGGCCCGTAGCCGCATAATGACTGGATTCAGGTACGATAATTCTAACTGAAATAATTCACACAGAAAAAGAAACATCATAAGATATCAGTAATACACAGAATGTAAACTTGGCTACACAGGAACTGAATTCCAAAACAGAACAGGGTCTCAAATTTAGAAAACCAACTTATGCTTGCTTAAGGGGAAAGGTGAGTTGGGGTGCTGCATAAAACCAGAGATTGAAATGAGCCAGATAAAGTTCCTTAAGCCAAATATGGAATAGACAAGAGCTACTCGTTGCTCAACGAAATGGACTCAACACCCCATATTAAACGCCTAAGAATGTACCTGACTAGTAAGTATCTTAAAACCTATGGATTGCTATGTCTCCAAAAGAGAATCAAGCATGTGTACAGGGGCATAAACGCAGCAGTGATAGGATTGGAGAGGTTCGGTGAGCAAATGAAGATCCTTTGAAGTCATATTGCTTGGTACCCATTCCACGGGTCTCAACTCTCCAGGTTTAAGGTATTCTTCCTTCAGCTAAAACATGCATGTGGAACCCAGAGTATGATCAACCGTGTGATCGGGAGACGTGTTCAAATATGTCTCAGTTTTCGTACCCTGGTACTCGGGTGCAACATTCCAGACGCTTTACTAACACTCTCCCCACTTGGAGAGTCAGCGCCTTTAACCTCCTGTTTGGCCCAGTTTGCAATTTCTGTGCAAGATGAACAGGAATAGGGAGAACCAATGAGAGACTAGCTGGAGGTGTCTGGACGGGCAAATTTAACTCTCATTTCCCACCAGGAAGACGAAATAACCAAAGGCTCAGCGAGCCGTGCCGGAACAAGATTAGGGCCTGAAGCCATCCTGCGGTGTTGCGGCCAGCTCACAAGAAAGCGAGTTGAAGAAAGGAGCTCAGGGGCACTGTAATTCACAAACCTGCAGAGTTATAAATGACAGCTATCGTCCAAAAATATACTGAAGTAAGGCTGCCAAGAGGACTTGAAAGCGGGGCAGAATTGCAGGAAACCGATTTCAGGAGGTAGACTGGAATTGCATTGAAAGCATAGGAAAAGAGACAGAACGTCCACAATGATGCACTTGGCCAAAAAGGGCGTATGCGTTTTTTCCTGAATATATTCAGGAAAAAACGCATACGCCCTTTTTGGCCAACCAAGCAAACTTGCAAAGGAAATCTGCACTACAATGAAGTCTCACTTCCCCTCAGTCAAAAGGGCCATCTGAAAAAAGTGTAAAATCCAGAAAGGCAGGACAGGCCATGGAGAACTGGGAGCCTTGTTATGCTGATGGGCGGGATGTAAATTGCCAACAGACACTCGGGAGAAGTGTATGGTGTTTCCTGAAACATCTAAAAAACAAAGCAACAGAGCCTAGGGCACTTCCACTTATGGTCCTATAGCTTAGGGAAATTAAAATCAAAAAGACACAGCCACCCCAAAGTTTGGGACGCCTCTGTTTACAAGAACCTCGTTTACCGTACAAGTTCAGTATCACAGAAAGTGAAAAATGGATAAAGAACTTGTGGTACTTATGTACAATGCAGTATCACTCAGCAATGAAATCTATGTCATCAGGCCCGTAGCAGCATAATGAGTGGATTCAGGTACGATGATTCTAACTGAAATAAGTCACACAGAAAAAGAAACATCATAAGATATCAGTAATACACAGAATGTAAACTTGGCTACACAGGAAATGAATTCCAAAACAGAAGAGGGTCTCAAATTTAGAAAACCAACTTATGCTTGCTTAAGGGGAAAGGTGAGTTGGGGTGCTGCATAAAACCAGAGATTGAAATGAGCACAGATAAAGTTCCTTAAGCCAAATATGGAATAGACAAGAGCTACTCCTTGCTCAACGAAATGGACTCAACACCGCATATTAAACGCCTAAGAATGTACCTGACTAGTAAGTATCTTAAAACCTATGGATTGCTATGTCTCTGAAAGAGAATCAAGCATGTGTACAGGGGCATAAACGCAGCAGTGATAGGATTGGAGAGGTTCGGTGAGCAAATGAAGACCCTTTGAAGTCATATTGCATGGTACCCATTCCACAGGTCTCAACTCTCCAGGTTTAAGGTATTCTTCCTTCAGCTAAAACATGCATGTGGAACCAAGAGTATGATCAACCGTGTGAACGGGAGACGTGTTCAAATATGTCTCAGTTTTCCTCCCCTGGTACTCGGGTGCAACATTCCAGACGCTTTACTAACACTCTCCCCACTTGGAGAGTCAGCGCCTTTAACCTCCTGTTTGGCCCAGTTTGCAATTTCTGCGCAAGATGAACAGGAATAGGGAGAACCAATGAGAGACTAGCTGGAGGTGTCTGGACGGGCAAATTTAACTCTCATTTCCCACCAGGAAGAGGAATTAACCAAAGGCTCAGCATGCCATGCCGGAACCAGATTAGGGCCTGAAGCCATCCTGCGGTGTTGCGGCCAGCTCACAAGAAAGCGAGTTGAAGAAAGGAGCTCAGGGGCACTGTAATTCACAAACCTGCAGAGTTATAAATGACAGCTATCGTCAAAAGAAATATACTGAAGTAAGGCCGCCAAGAGGACTTGAAAGCGGGGCAGAATTGCAGGAAACCGATTTCAGGAGGTAGACTGGAATTGCATTGAAAGCATAGGAAAAGAGGCAGAACGTCCACAATGATGCACTTGGCCAAAAAGGGCGTATGCGTTTTTTCCTGAATATATTCAGGAAAAAACGCATACGCCCTTTTTGGCCAACCAAGCAAGCTTGCAAAGGAAATCTGCACTACAATGAAGTCTCACTTCCCCCCGGTCAAAAGGGCCATCTGGAAAAAGTGTAAAATCCAGAAAGGCAGGACAGGCCATGGAGAACTGGGAGCCTTGTTATGCTGATGGGCGGGATGTAAATTGCCAACAGACACTCGGGAGAAGTGTATGGTGTTTCCTGAAACATCTAAAAAACAAAGCAACAGAGCCTAGGGCACTTCCACTTATGGTCCTATAGCTTAGGGAAATTAAAATCAAAAAGACACAGCCACCCCAAAGTTTGGGACGCCTCTGTTTACAAGAACCTCGTTTACCGTACAAGTTCAGTATCACAGAAAGTGAAAAATGGATAAAGAACTTGTGGTACTTATGTACAATGCAGTATCACTCAGCAATGAAATCTATGTCATCAGGCCCGTAGCAGCATAATGAGTGGATTCAGGTACGATGATTCTAACTGAAATAAGTCACACAGAAAAAGAAACATCATAAGATATCAGTAATACACAGAATGTAAACTTGGCTACACAGGAAATGAATTCCAAAACAGAAGAGGGTCTCAAATTTAGAAAACCAACTTATGCTTGCTTAAGGGGAAAGGTGAGTTGGGGTGCTGCATAAAACCAGAGATTGAAATGATCACAGATAAAGTTCCTTAAGCCAAATATGGAATAGAAAAGAGCTACTCCTTGCTCAACGAAATGGACTCAACACCCCATATTAAACGCCTAAGAATGTACCTGACTAGTAAGTATCTTAAAACCTATGGATTGCTATGTCTCCAAAAGAGAATCAAGCGTGTGTACAGGGGCATAAACGCAGCAGTGATACGATTGGAGCGGTTCGCTGAGCAAATGAAGACCCTTTGAAGTCATATTGCATGGTACCCATTCCACGGGTCTCAACTCTCCAGGTTTAAGGTATTCTTCCTTCAGCAAAAACATGCATGTGGAACCCAGAGTATGATCAACCGTGTGAACGGGAGACGTGTTCAAATATGTCTCAGTTTTCCTCCCCTGGTACTCGGGTGCAACATTCCAGACGCTTTACTAACACTCTCCCCACTTGGAGAGTCAGCGCCTTTAACCTCCTGTTTGGCCCAGTTAGCAATTTCTGCGGAAGATGAACAGGAATTGCGAGAACCAATGAGAGACTAGCTGGAGGTGTCTGGACGGGCAAATTTAACTCTCATTTCCCACCAGGAAGAGGAAATAACCAAGGGCTCAGCGTGCCGTGCCGGAACCAGATTAGGGCCTGAAGCCATCCTGCGGTGTTGCGGCCAGCTCACAAGAAAGCGAGTTGAAGAAAGGAGCTCAGGGGCACTGTAATTCACAAACCTGCAGAGTTATAAATGACAGCTATCGTCCAAAAATATACTGAAGTAAGGCTGCCAAGAGGACTTGAATGCGGGGCAGAATTGCAGGAAACCGATTTCAGGAGGTAGACTGGAATTGCATTGAAAGCATAGGAAAAGAGACAGAACGTCCACAATGATGCACTTGGCCAAAAAGGGCGTATGCGTTTTTTCCTGAATATATTCAGGAAAAAACGCATACGCCCTTTTTGGCCAACCAAGCAAGCTTGCAAAGGAAATCTGCACTACAATGAAGTCTCACTTCCCCACGGTCAAAAGGGCCATCTGAAAAAAGTGTAAAATCCAGAAAGGCAGGACAGGCCATGGAGAACTGGGAGCCTTGTTATGCTGATGGGCGGGATGTAAATTGCCAACAGACACTCGGGAGAAGTGTATGGTGTTTCCTGAAACATCTAAAAAACAAAGCAACAGAGCCTAGGGCACTTCCACTTATGGTCCTATAGCTTAGGGAAATTAAAATCAAAAAGACACAGCCACCCCAAAGTTTGGGACGCCTCTGTTTACAAGAACCTCGTTTACCGTACAAGTTCAGTATCACAGAAAGTGAAAAATGGATAAAGAACTTGTGGTACTTATGTACAATGCAGTATCACTCAGCAATGAAATCTATGTCATCAGGCCCGTAGCAGCATAATGAGTGGATTCAGGTACGATGATTCTAACTGAAATAAGTCACACAGAAAAAGAAACATCATAAGATATCAGTAATACACGGAATGTAAACTTGGCTACACAGGAACTGAATTCCAAAACAGAAGAGGGTCTCAAATTTAGAAAACCAACTTATGCTTGCTTAAGGGGAAAGGTGAGTTGGGGTGCTGCATAAAACCAGAGATTGAAATGAGCACAGATAAAGTTCCTTAAGCCAAATATGGAATAGACAAGAGCTACTCCTTGCTCAACGAAATGGACTCAACACCGCATATTAAACGCCTAAGAATGTACCTGACTAGTAAGTATCTTAAAACCTATGGATTGCTATGTCTCTGAAAGAGAATCAAGCATGTGTACAGGGGCATAAACGCAGCAGTGATAGGATTGGAGAGGTTCGGTGAGCAAATGAAGACCCTTTGAAGTCATATTGCATGGTACCCATTCCAGGGGTCTCAACTCTCCAGGTTTAAGGTATTCTTCCTTCAGCTAAAACATGCATGTGGAACCAAGAGTATGATCAACTGTGTGAACGGGAGACGTGTTCAAATATGTCTCAGTTTTCCTCCCCTGGTACTCGGGTGCAACATTCCAGACGCTTTACTAACACTCTCCCCACTTGGAGAGTCAGCGCCTTTAACCTCCTGTTTGGCCCAGTTTGCAATTTCTGCGCAAGATGAACAGGAATAGGGAGAACCAATGAGAGACTAGCTGGAGGTGTCTGGACGGGCAAATTTAACTCTCATTTCCACCAGTAAGAGGAAATAACCAAAGGCTCAGCGTGCCGTGCCGGAATCAGATTAGGGCCTGAAGCCATCCTGCGGTGTTGCGGCCAGCTCACAAGAAAGCGAGTTGAAGAAAAGAGCTCAGGGGCACTGTAATTCACAAACCTGCAGAGTTATAAATGACAGCTATCGTCCAAAAATATACTGAAGTAAGGCTGCCAAGAGGACTTGAAAGCGGGGCAGAATTGCAGGAAACCGATTTCAGGAGGTAGACTGGAATTGCATTGAAAGCATAGGAAAAGAGACAGAACGTCCACAATGATGCACTTGGCCAAAAAGGGCGTATGCGTTTTTTCCTGAATATATTCAGGAAAAAACGCATACGCCCTTTTTGGCCAACCAAGCAAGCTTGCAAAGGAAATCTGCACTACAATGAAGTCTCACTTCCCCCCGGTCAAAAGGGCCATCTGAAAAATGTGTAAAATCCAGAAAGGCAGGACAGGCCATGGAGAACTGGGAGCCTTGTTATGCTGATGGGCGGGATGTAAATTGCCAACAGACACTCGGGAGAAGTGTATGGTGTTTCCTGAAACATCTAAAAAACAAAGCAACAGAGCCTAGGGCACTTCCACTTATGGTCCTATAGCTTAGGGAAATTAAAATCAAAAAGACACAGCCACCCCAAAATTTGGGACGCCTCTGTTTACAAGAACCTCGTTTACCGTACAAGTTCAGTATCACAGAAAGTGAAAAATGGATAAAGAACTTGTGGTACTTATGTACAATGCAGTATCACTCAGCAATGAAATCTATGTCATCAGGCCCGTAGCAGCATAATGAGTGGATTCAGGTACGATGATTCTAACTGAAATAAGTCACACAGAAAAAGAAACATCATAAGATATCAGTAATACACAGAATGTAAACTTGGCTACACAGGAACTGAATTCCAAAACAGAAGAGGGTCTCAAATTTAGAAAACCAACTTATGCTTGCTTAAGGGGAAAGGTGAGTTGGGGTGCTGCATAAAACCAGAGATTGAAATGAGCCAGATAAAGTTCCTTAAGCCAAATATGGAACAGACAAGAGCTACTCCTTGCTCAACGAAATGGACTCAACACCCCATATTAAACGCCTAAGAATGTACCTGACTAGTAAGTATCTTAAAACCTATGGATTGCTATGTCTCCAAAAGAGAATCAAGCGTGTGTACAGGGGCATAAACGCAGCAGTGATAGGATTGGAGAGGTTCGGTGAGCAAATGAAGATCCTTTGAAGTCATATTGCATGGTACCCATTCCACGGATCTCAACTACCCAGGTTTAAGGTATTCTTCCTTCAGCTAAAACATGCATGTGGAACCCAGAGTATGATTAACCGTGTGAACGGGAGACGTGTTCAAATATGTCTCAGTTTTCCTCCCCTGGTACTCGGGTGCAACATTCCAGACGCTTTACTAACACTCTCCCCACTTGGAGAGTCAGCGCCTTTAACCTCCTGTTTGGCCCAGTTTGCAATTTCTGCGGAAGATGAACAGGAATAGGGAGAACCAATGAGAGACTAGCTGGAGGTGTCTGGACGGGCAAATTTAACTCTCATTTCCCACCAGGAAGACGAAATAACCAAAGGCTCAGCGAGCCGTGCCGGAACAAGATTAGGGCCTGAAGCCATCCTGCGGTGTTGCGGCCAGCTCACAAGAAAGCGAGTTGAAGAAAGGAGCTCAGGGGCACTGTAATTCACAAACCTGCAGAGTTATAAATGACAGCTATCGTCCAAAAATATACTGAAGTAAGGCTGCCAAGAGGACTTGAAAGCGGGGCAGAATTGCAGGAAACCGATTTCAGGAGGTAGACTGGAATTGCATTGAAAGCATAGGAAAAGAGACAGAACGTCCACAATGATGCACTTGGCCAAAAAGGGCGTATGCGTTTTTTCCTGAATATATTCAGGAAAAAACGCATACGCCCTTTTTGGCCAACCAAGCAAACTTGCAAAGGAAATCTGCACTACAATGAAGTCTCACTTCCCCTCAGTCAAAAGGGCCATCTGAAAAAAGTGTAAAATCCAGAAAGGCAGGACAGGCCATGGAGAACTGGGAGCCTTGTTATGCTGATGGGCGGGATGTAAATTGCCAACAGACACTCGGGAGAAGTGTATGGTGTTTCCTGAAACATCTAAAAAACAAAGCAACAGAGCCTAGGGCACTTCCACTTATGGTCCTATAGCTTAGGGAAATTAAAATCAAAAAGACACAGCCACCCCAAAGTTTGGGACGCCTCTGTTTACAAGAACCTCGTTTACCGTACAAGTTCAGTATCACAGAAAGTGAAAAATGGATAAAGAACTTGTGGTACTTATGTACAATGCAGTATCACTCAGCAATGAAATCTATGTCATCAGGCCCGTAGCAGCATAATGAGTGGATTCAGGTACGATGATTCTAACTGAAATAAGTCACACAGAAAAAGAAACATCATAAGATATCAGTAATACACAGAATGTAAACTTGGCTACACAGGAACTGAATTCCAAAACAGAAGAGGGTCTCAAATTTAGAAAACCAACTTATGCTTGCTTAAGGGGAAAGGTGAGTTGGGGTGCTGCATAAAACCAGAGATTGAAATGAGCACAGATAAAGTTCCTTAAGCCAAATATGGAATAGACAAGAGCTACTCCTTGCTCAACGAAATGGACTCAACACCGCATATTAAACGCCTAAGAATGTACCTGACTAGTAAGTATCTTAAAACCTATGGATTGCTATGTCTCTGAAAGAGAATCAAGCATGTGTACAGGGGCATAAACGCAGCAGTGATAGGATTGGAGAGGTTCGGTGAGCAAATGAAGACCCTTTGAAGTCATATTGCATGGTACCCATTCCACGGGTCTCAACTCTCCAGGTTTAAGGTATTCTTCCTTCAGCTAAAACATGCATGTGGAACCAAGAGTATGATCAACCGTGTGAACGGGAGACGTGTTCAAATATGTCTCAGTTTTCCTCCCCTGGTACTCGGGTGCAACATTCCAGACGCTTTACTAACACTCTCCCCACTTGGAGAGTCAGCGCCTTTAACCTCCTGTTTGGCCCAGTTTGCAATTTCTGCGCAAGATGAACAGGAATAGGGAGAACCAATGAGAGACTAGCTGGAGGTGTCTGGACGGGCAAATTTAACTCTCATTTCCCACCAGGAAGAGGAATTAACCAAAGGCTCAGCATGCCATGCCGGAACCAGATTAGGGCCTGAAGCCATCCTGCGGTGTTGCGGCCAGCTCACAAGAAAGCGAGTTGAAGAAAGGAGCTCAGGGGCACTGTAATTCACAAACCTGCAGAGTTATAAATGACAGCTATCGTCAAAAGAAATATACTGAAGTAAGGCTGCCAAGAGGACTTGAAAGCGGGGCAGAATTGCAGGAAACCGATTTCAGGAGGTAGACTGGAATTGCATTGAAAGCATAGGAAAAGAGGCAGAACGTCCACAATGATGCACTTGGCCAAAAAGGGCGTATGCGTTTTTTCCTGAATATATTCAGGAAAAAACGCATACGCCCTTTTTGGCCAACCAAGCAAGCTTGCAAAGGAAATCTGCACTACAATGAAGTCTCACTTCCCCCCGGTCAAAAGGGCCATCTGGAAAAAGTGTAAAATCCAGAAAGGCAGGACAGGCCATGGAGAACTGGGAGCCTTGTTATGCTGATGGGCGGGATGTAAATTGCCAACAGACACTCGGGAGAAGTGTATGGTGTTTCCTGAAACATCTAAAAAACAAAGCAACAGAGCCTAGGGCACTTCCACTTATGGTCCTATAGCTTAGGGAAATTAAAATCAAAAAGACACAGCCACCCCAAAGTTTGGGACGCCTCTGTTTACAAGAACCTCGTTTACCGTACAAGTTCAGTATCACAGAAAGTGAAAAATGGATAAAGAACTTGTGGTACTTATGTACAATGCAGTATCACTCAGCAATGAAATCTATGTCATCAGGCCCGTAGCAGCATAATGAGTGGATTCAGGTACGATGATTCTAACTGAAATAAGTCACACAGAAAAAGAAACATCATAAGATATCAGTAATACACAGAATGTAAACTTGGCTACACAGGAAATGAATTCCAAAACAGAAGAGGGTCTCAAATTTAGAAAACCAACTTATGCTTGCTTAAGGGGAAAGGTGAGTTGGGGTGCTGCATAAAACCAGAGATTGAAATGATCACAGATAAAGTTCCTTAAGCCAAATATGGAATAGAAAAGAGCTACTCCTTGCTCAACGAAATGGACTCAACACCCCATATTAAACGCCTAAGAATGTACCTGACTAGTAAGTATCTTAAAACCTATGGATTGCTATGTCTCCAAAAGAGAATCAAGCGTGTGTACAGGGGCATAAACGCAGCAGTGATACGATTGGAGCGGTTCGCTGAGCAAATGAAGACCCTTTGAAGTCATATTGCATGGTACCCATTCCACGGGTCTCAACTCTCCAGGTTTAAGGTATTCTTCCTTCAGCAAAAACATGCATGTGGAACCCAGAGTATGATCAACCGTGTGAACGGGAGACGTGTTCAAATATGTCTCAGTTTTCCTCCCCTGGTACTCGGGTGCAACATTCCAGACGCTTTACTAACACTCTCCCCACTTGGAGAGTCAGCGCCTTTAACCTCCTGTTTGGCCCAGTTAGCAATTTCTGCGGAAGATGAACAGGAATTGCGAGAACCAATGAGAGACTAGCTGGAGGTGTCTGGACGGGCAAATTTAACTCTCATTTCCCACCAGGAAGAGGAAATAACCAAGGGCTCAGCGTGCCGTGCCGGAACCAGATTAGGGCCTGAAGCCATCCTGCGGTGTTGCGGCCAGCTCACAAGAAAGCGAGTTGAAGAAAGGAGCTCAGGGGCACTGTAATTCACAAACCTGCAGAGTTATAAATGACAGCTATCGTCCAAAAATATACTGAAGTAAGGCTGCCAAGAGGACTTGAAAGCGGGGCAGAATTGCAGGAAACCGATTTCAGGAGGTAGACTGGAATTGCATTGAAAGCATAGGAAAAGAGACAGAACGTCCACAATGATGCACTTGGCCAAAAAGGGCGTATGCGTTTTTTCCTGAATATATTCAGGAAAAAACGCATACGCCCTTTTTGGCCAACCAAGCAAGCTTGCAAAGGAAATCTGCACTACAATGAAGTCTCACTTCCCCACGGTCAAAAGGGCCATCTGAAAAAAGTGTAAAATCCAGAAAGGCAGGACAGGCCATGGAGAACTGGGAGCCTTGTTATGCTGATGGGCGGGATGTAAATTGCCAACAGACACTCGGGAGAAGTGTATGGTGTTTCCTGAAACATCTAAAAAACAAAGCAACAGAGCCTAGGGCACTTCCACTTATGGTCCTATAGCTTAGGGAAATTAAAATCAAAAAGACACAGCCACCCCAAAGTTTGGGACGCCTCTGTTTACAAGAACCTCGTTTACCGTACAAGTTCAGTATCACAGAAAGTGAAAAATGGATAAAGAACTTGTGGTACTTATGTACAATGCAGTATCACTCAGCAATGAAATCTATGTCATCAGGCCCGTAGCAGCATAATGAGTGGATTCAGGTACGATGATTCTAACTGAAATAAGTCACACAGAAAAAGAAACATCATAAGATATCAGTAATACACGGAATGTAAACTTGGCTACACAGGAACTGAATTCCAAAACAGAAGAGGGTCTCAAATTTAGAAAACCAACTTATGCTTGCTTAAGGGGAAAGGTGAGTTGGGGTGCTGCATAAAACCAGAGATTGAAATGAGCACAGATAAAGTTCCTTAAGCCAAATATGGAATAGACAAGAGCTACTCCTTGCTCAACGAAATGGACTCAACACCGCATATTAAACGCCTAAGAATGTACCTGACTAGTAAGTATCTTAAAACCTATGGATTGCTATGTCTCTGAAAGAGAATCAAGCATGTGTACAGGGGCATAAACGCAGCAGTGATAGGATTGGAGAGGTTCGGTGAGCAAATGAAGACCCTTTGAAGTCATATTGCATGGTACCCATTCCAGGGGTCTCAACTCTCCAGGTTTAAGGTATTCTTCCTTCAGCTAAAACATGCATGTGGAACCAAGAGTATGATCAACTGTGTGAACGGGAGACGTGTTCAAATATGTCTCAGTTTTCCTCCCCTGGTACTCGGGTGCAACATTCCAGACGCTTTACTAACACTCTCCCCACTTGGAGAGTCAGCGCCTTTAACCTCCTGTTTGGCCCAGTTTGCAATTTCTGCGCAAGATGAACAGGAATAGGGAGAACCAATGAGAGACTAGCTGGAGGTGTCTGGACGGGCAAATTTAACTCTCATTTCCACCAGTAAGAGGAAATAACCAAAGGCTCAGCGTGCCGTGCCGGAATCAGATTAGGGCCTGAAGCCATCCTGCGGTGTTGCGGCCAGCTCACAAGAAAGCGAGTTGAAGAAAGGAGCTCAGGGGCACTGTAATTCACAAACCTGCAGAGTTATAAATGACAGCTATCGTCCAAAAATATACTGAAGTAAGGCTGCCAAGAGGACTTGAAAGCGGGGCAGAATTGCAGGAAACCGATTTCAGGAGGTAGACTGGAATTGCATTGAAAGCATAGGAAAAGAGACAGAACGTCCACAATGATGCACTTGGCCAAAAAGGGCGTATGCGTTTTTTCCTGAATATATTCAGGAAAAAACGCATACGCCCTTTTTGGCCAACCAAGCAAGCTTGCAAAGGAAATCTGCACTACAATGAAGTCTCACTTCCCCCCGGTCAAAAGGGCCATCTGAAAAATGTGTAAAATCCAGAAAGGCAGGACAGGCCATGGAGAACTGGGAGCCTTGTTATGCTGATGGGCGGGATGTAAATTGCCAACAGACACTCGGGAGAAGTGTATGGTGTTTCCTGAAACATCTAAAAAACAAAGCAACAGAGCCTAGGGCACTTCCACTTATGGTCCTATAGCTTAGGGAAATTAAAATCAAAAAGACACAGCCACCCCAAAATTTGGGACGCCTCTGTTTACAAGAACCTCGTTTACCGTACAAGTTCAGTATCACAGAAAGTGAAAAATGGATAAAGAACTTGTGGTACTTATGTACAATGCAGTATCACTCAGCAATGAAATCTATGTCATCAGGCCCGTAGCAGCATAATGAGTGGATTCAGGTACGATGATTCTAACTGAAATAAGTCACACAGAAAAAGAAACATCATAAGATATCAGTAATACACAGAATGTAAACTTGGCTACACAGGAACTGAATTCCAAAACAGAAGAGGGTCTCAAATTTAGAAAACCAACTTATGCTTGCTTAAGGGGAAAGGTGAGTTGGGGTGCTGCATAAAACCAGAGATTGAAATGAGCCAGATAAAGTTCCTTAAGCCAAATATGGAACAGACAAGAGCTACTCCTTGCTCAACGAAATGGACTCAACACCCCATATTAAACGCCTAAGAATGTACCTGACTAGTAAGTATCTTAAAACCTATGGATTGCTATGTCTCCAAAAGAGAATCAAGCGTGTGTACAGGGGCATAAACGCAGCAGTGATAGGATTGGAGAGGTTCGGTGAGCAAATGAAGATCCTTTGAAGTCATATTGCATGGTACCCATTCCACGGATCTCAACTACCCAGGTTTAAGGTATTCTTCCTTCAGCTAAAACATGCATGTGGAACCCAGAGTATGATCAACCGTGTGAACGGGAGACGTGTTCAAATATGTCTCAGTTTTCCTCCCCTGGTACTCGGGTGCAACATTCCAGACGCTTTACTAACACTCTCCCCACTTGGAGAGTCAGCGCCTTTAACCTCCTGTTTGGCCCAGTTTGCAATTTCTGCGGAAGATGAACAGGAATAGGGAGAACCAATGAGAGACTAGCTGGAGGTGTCTGGACGGGCAAATTTAACTCTCATTTCCCACCAGGAAGAGGAATTAACCAAAGGCTCAGCATGCCATGCCGGAACCAGATTAGGGCCTGAAGCCATCCTGCGGTGTTGCGGCCAGCTCACAAGAAAGCGAGTTGAAGAAAGGAGCTCAGGGGCACTGTAATTCACAAACCTGCAGAGTTATAAATGACAGCTATCGTCAAAAGAAATATACTGAAGTAAGGCTGCCAAGAGGACTTGAAAGCGGGGCAGAATTGCAGGAAACCGATTTCAGGAGGTAGACTGGAATTGCATTGAAAGCATAGGAAAAGAGGCAGAACGTCCACAATGATGCACTTGGCCAAAAAGGGCGTATGCGTTTTTTCCTGAATATATTCAGGAAAAAACGCATACGCCCTTTTTGGCCAACCAAGCAAGCTTGCAAAGGAAATCTGCACTACAGTGAAGTCTCACTTCCCCCCGGTCAAAAGGGCCATCTGATAAAAGTGTAAAATCCAGAAAGGCAGGACAGGCCATGGAGAACTGGGAGCCTTGTTATGCTGATGGGCGGGATGTAAATTGCCAACAGACACTCGGGAGAAGTGTATGGTGTTTCTGAAACATCTAAAAAACAAAGCAACAGAGCCTAGGGCACTTCCACTTATGGTCCTATAGCTTAGGGAAATTAAAATCAAAAAGACACAGCCACCCCAAAGTTTGGGACGCCTCTGTTTACAAGAACCTCGTTTACCATACAAGTTCAGTATCACAGAAAGTGAAAAATGGATAAAGAACTTGTGGTACTTATGTACAATGCAGTATCACTCAGCAATGAAATCTATGTCATCAGGCCCGTAGCAGCATAATGAGTGGATTCAGGTACGATGATTCTAACTGAAATAAGTCACACAGAAAAAGAAACATCATAAGATATCAGTAATACACAGAATGTAAACTTGGCTACACAGGAAATGAATTCCAAAACAGAAGAGGGTCTCAAATTTAGAAAACCAACTTATGCTTGCTTAAGGGGAAAGGTGAGTTGGGGTGCTGCATAAAACCAGAGATTGAAATGAGCACAGATAAAGTTCCTTAAGCCAAATATGGAATAGAAAAGAGCTACTCCTTGCTCAACGAAATGGACTCAACACCCCATATTAAACGCCTAAGAATGTACCTGACTAGTAAGTATCTTAAAACCTATGGATTGCTATGTCTCCAAAAGAGAATCAAGCGTGTGTACAGGGGCATAAACGCAGCAGTGATACGATTGGAGCGGTTCGCTGAGCAAATGAAGACCCTTTGAAGTCATATTGCATGGTACCCATTCCACGGGTCTCAACTCTCCAGGTTTAAGGTATTCTTCCTTCAGCAAAAACATGCATGTGGAACCCAGAGTATGATCAACCGTGTGAACGGGAGACGTGTTCAAATATGTCTCAGTTTTCCTCCCCTGGTACTCGGGTGCAACATTCCAGACGCTTTACTAACACTCTCCCCACTTGGAGAGTCAGCGCCTTTAACCTCCTGTTTGGCCCAGTTAGCAATTTCTGCGGAAGATGAACAGGAATTGCGAGAACCAATGAGAGACTAGCTGGAGGTGTCTGGACGGGCAAATTTAACTCTCATTTCCCACCAGGAAGAGGAAATAACCAAGGGCTCAGCGTGCCGTGCCGGAACCAGATTAGGGCCTGAAGCCATCCTGCGGTGTTGCGGCCAGCTCACAAGAAAGCGAGTTGAAGAAAGGAGCTCAGGGGCACTGTAATTCACAAACCTGCAGAGTTATAAATGACAGCTATCGTCCAAAAATATACTGAAGTAAGGCTGCCAAGAGGACTTGAAAGCGGGGCAGAATTGCAGGAAACCGATTTCAGGAGGTAGACTGGAATTGCATTGAAAGCATAGGAAAAGAGACAGAACGTCCACAATGATGCACTTGGCCAAAAAGGGCGTATGCGTTTTTTCCTGAATATATTCAGGAAAAAACGCATACGCCCTTTTTGGCCAACCAAGCAAGCTTGCAAAGGAAATCTGCACTACAATGAAGTCTCACTTCCCCACGGTCAAAAGGGCCATCTGAAAAAAGTGTAAAATCCAGAAAGGCAGGACAGGCCATGGAGAACTGGGAGCCTTGTTATGCTGATGGGCGGGATGTAAATTGCCAACAGACACTCGGGAGAAGTGTATGGTGTTTCCTGAAACATCTAAAAAACAAAGCAACAGAGCCTAGGGCACTTCCACTTATGGTCCTATAGCTTAGGGAAATTAAAATCAAAAAGACACAGCCACCCCAAAGTTTGGGACGCCTCTGTTTACAAGAACCTCGTTTACCGTACAAGTTCAGTATCACAGAAAGTGAAAAATGGATAAAGAACTTGTGGTACTTATGTACAATGCAGTATCACTCAGCAATGAAATCTATGTCATCAGGCCCGTAGCAGCATAATGAGTGGATTCAGGTACGATGATTCTAACTGAAATAAGTCACACAGAAAAAGAAACATCATAAGATATCAGTAATACACGGAATGTAAACTTGGCTACACAGGAACTGAATTCCAAAACAGAAGAGGGTCTCAAATTTAGAAAACCAACTTATGCTTGCTTAAGGGGAAAGGTGAGTTGGGGTGCTGCATAAAACCAGAGATTGAAATGAGCACAGATAAAGTTCCTTAAGCCAAATATGGAATAGACAAGAGCTACTCCTTGCTCAACGAAATGGACTCAACACCGCATATTAAACGCCTAAGAATGTACCTGACTAGTAAGTATCTTAAAACCTATGGATTGCTATGTCTCTGAAAGAGAATCAAGCATGTGTACAGGGGCATAAACGCAGCAGTGATAGGATTGGAGAGGTTCGGTGAGCAAATGAAGACCCTTTGAAGTCATATTGCATGGTACCCATTCCAGGGGTCTCAACTCTCCAGGTTTAAGGTATTCTTCCTTCAGCTAAAACATGCATGTGGAACCAAGAGTATGATCAACTGTGTGAACGGGAGACGTGTTCAAATATGTCTCAGTTTTCCTCCCCTGGTACTCGGGTGCAACATTCCAGACGCTTTACTAACACTCTCCCCACTTGGAGAGTCAGCGCCTTTAACCTCCTGTTTGGCCCAGTTTGCAATTTCTGCGCAAGATGAACAGGAATAGGGAGAACCAATGAGAGACTAGCTGGAGGTGTCTGGACGGGCAAATTTAACTCTCATTTCCACCAGTAAGAGGAAATAACCAAAGGCTCAGCGTGCCGTGCCGGAATCAGATTAGGGCCTGAAGCCATCCTGCGGTGTTGCGGCCAGCTCACAAGAAAGCGAGTTGAAGAAAAGAGCTCAGGGGCACTGTAATTCACAAACCTGCAGAGTTATAAATGACAGCTATCGTCCAAAAATATACTGAAGTAAGGCTGCCAAGAGGACTTGAAAGCGGGGCAGAATTGCAGGAAACCGATTTCAGGAGGTAGACTGGAATTGCATTGAAAGCATAGGAAAAGAGACAGAACGTCCACAATGATGCACTTGGCCAAAAAGGGCGTATGCGTTTTTTCCTGAATATATTCAGGAAAAAACGCATACGCCCTTTTTGGCCAACCAAGCAAGCTTGCAAAGGAAATCTGCACTACAATGAAGTCTCACTTCCCCCCGGTCAAAAGGGCCATCTGAAAAATGTGTAAAATCCAGAAAGGCAGGACAGGCCATGGAGAACTGGGAGCCTTGTTATGCTGATGGGCGGGATGTAAATTGCCAACAGACACTCGGGAGAAGTGTATGGTGTTTCCTGAAACATCTAAAAAACAAAGCAACAGAGCCTAGGGCACTTCCACTTATGGTCCTATAGCTTAGGGAAATTAAAATCAAAAAGACACAGCCACCCCAAAATTTGGGACGCCTCTGTTTACAAGAACCTCGTTTACCGTACAAGTTCAGTATCACAGAAAGTGAAAAATGGATAAAGAACTTGTGGTACTTATGTACAATGCAGTATCACTCAGCAATGAAATCTATGTCATCAGGCCCGTAGCAGCATAATGAGTGGATTCAGGTACGATGATTCTAACTGAAATAAGTCACACAGAAAAAGAAACATCATAAGATATCAGTAATACACAGAATGTAAACTTGGCTACACAGGAACTGAATTCCAAAACAGAAGAGGGTCTCAAATTTAGAAAACCAACTTATGCTTGCTTAAGGGGAAAGGTGAGTTGGGGTGCTGCATAAAACCAGAGATTGAAATGAGCCAGATAAAGTTCCTTAAGCCAAATATGGAACAGACAAGAGCTACTCCTTGCTCAACGAAATGGACTCAACACCCCATATTAAACGCCTAAGAATGTACCTGACTAGTAAGTATCTTAAAACCTATGGATTGCTATGTCTCCAAAAGAGAATCAAGCGTGTGTACAGGGGCATAAACGCAGCAGTGATAGGATTGGAGAGGTTCGGTGAGCAAATGAAGATCCTTTGAAGTCATATTGCATGGTACCCATTCCACGGATCTCAACTACCCAGGTTTAAGGTATTCTTCCTTCAGCTAAAACATGCATGTGGAACCCAGAGTATGATTAACCGTGTGAACGGGAGACGTGTTCAAATATGTCTCAGTTTTCCTCCCCTGGTACTCGGGTGCAACATTCCAGACGCTTTACTAACACTCTCCCCACTTGGAGAGTCAGCGCCTTTAACCTCCTGTTTGGCCCAGTTTGCAATTTCTGCGGAAGATGAACAGGAATAGGGAGAACCAATGAGAGACTAGCTGGAGGTGTCTGGACGGGCAAATTTAACTCTCATTTCCCACCAGGAAGAGGAATTAACCAAAGGCTCAGCATGCCATGCCGGAACCAGATTAGGGCCTGAAGCCATCCTGCGGTGTTGCGGCCAGCTCACAAGAAAGCGAGTTGAAGAAAGGAGCTCAGGGGCACTGTAATTCACAAACCTGCAGAGTTATAAATGACAGCTATCGTCAAAAGAAATATACTGAAGTAAGGCTGCCAAGAGGACTTGAAAGCGGGGCAGAATTGCAGGAAACCGATTTCAGGAGGTAGACTGGAATTGCATTGAAAGCATAGGAAAAGAGGCAGAACGTCCACAATGATGCACTTGGCCAAAAAGGGCGTATGCGTTTTTTCCTGAATATATTCAGGAAAAAACGCATACGCCCTTTTTGGCCAACCAAGCAAGCTTGCAAAGGAAATCTGCACTACAGTGAAGTCTCACTTCCCCCCGGTCAAAAGGGCCATCTGAAAAAAGTGTAAAATCCAGAAAGGCAGGACAGGCCATGGAGAACTGGGAGCCTTGTTATGCTGATGGGCGGGATGTAAATTGCCAACAGACACTCGGGAGAAGTGTATGGTGTTTCTGAAACATCTAAAAAACAAAGCAACAGAGCCTAGGGCACTTCCACTTATGGTCCTATAGCTTAGGGAAATTAAAATCAAAAAGACACAGCCACCCCAAAGTTTGGGACGCCTCTGTTTACAAGAACCTCGTTTACCATACAAGTTCAGTATCACAGAAAGTGAAAAATGGATAAAGAACTTGTGGTACTTATGTACAATGCAGTATCACTCAGCAATGAAATCTATGTCATCAGGCCCGTAGCAGCATAATGAGTGGATTCAGGTACGATGATTCTAACTGAAATAAGTCACACAGAAAAAGAAACATCATAAGATATCAGTAATACACAGAATGTAAACTTGGCTACACAGGAAATGAATTCCAAAACAGAAGAGGGTCTCAAATTTAGAAAACCAACTTATGCTTGCTTAAGGGGAAAGGTGAGTTGGGGTGCTGCATAAAACCAGAGATTGAAATGAGCACAGATAAAGTTCCTTAAGCCAAATATGGAATAGACAAGAGCTACTCCTTGCTCAACGAAATGGACTCAACACCGCATATTAAACGCCTAAGAATGTACCTGACTAGTAAGTATCTTAAAACCTATGGATTGCTATGTCTCTGAAAGAGAATCAAGCATGTGTACAGGGGCATAAACGCAGCAGTGATAGGATTGGAGAGGTTCGGTGAGCAAATGAAGACCCTTTGAAGTCATATTGCATGGTACCCATTCCACGGGTCTCAACTCTCCAGGTTTAAGGTATTCTTCCTTCAGCTAAAACATGCATGTGGAACCCAGAGTATGATCAACCGTGTGAACGGGAGACGTGTTCAAATATGTCTCAGTTTTCCTCCCCTGGTACTCGGGTGCAACATTCCAGACGCTTTACTAACACTCTCCCCACTTGGAGAGTCAGCGCCTTTAACCTCCTGTTTGGCCCAGTTTGCAATTTCTGCGCAAGATGAACAGGAATAGGGAGAACCAATGAGAGACTAGCTGGAGGTGTCTGGACGGGCAAATTTAACTCTCATTTCCCACCAGGAAGAGGAATTAACCAAAGGCTCAGCGTGCCGTGCCGGAACCAGATTAGGGCCTGAAGCCATCCTGCGGTGTTGCGGCCAGCTTACAAGAAAGCGAGTTGAAGAAAGGAGCTCAGGGGCACTGTAATTCACAAACCTGCAGAGTTATAAATGACAGCTATCGACCAAAAATATACTGAAGTAAGGCTGCCAAGAGGACTTGAATGTGGGGCAGAATTGCAGGAAACCGATTTCAGGAGGTAGACTGGAATTGCATTGAAAGCATAGGAAAAGAGGCAGAACGTCCACAATGATGCACTTGGCCAAAAAGGGCGTATGCGTTTTTTCCTGAATATATTCAGGAAAAAACGCATACGCCCTTTTTGGCCAACCAAGCAAACTTGCAAAGGAAATCTGCACTACAATGAAGTCTCACTTCCCCATGGTCAAAAGGACCATCTGAAAAAAGTGTAAAATCCAGAAAGGCAGGACAGGCCATGGAGAACTGGGAGCCTTGTTATGCTGATGGGCGGGATGTAAATTGCCAACAGACACTCGGAAGAAGTGTATGTTGTTTCCTGAAACATCTAAAAAACAAAGCAACAGAGCCTAGGGCACTTCCACTTATGGTCCTATAGCTTAGGGAAATTAAAATCAAAAAGACACAGCCACCCCAAAGTTTGGGACGCCTCTGTTTACAAGAACCTCGTTTACGGTGCAAGTTCAATATCGCAGAAAGTGAAAAATGGATAAAGAACTTGTGGTACTTATGTACAATGCAGTATCACTCAGCAATGAAATCTATGTCATCAGGCCCGTAGCAGCATAATGAGTGGATTCAGGTACGATGATTCTAACTGAAATAAGTCACACAGAAAAAGAAACATCATAAGATATCAGTAATACACAGAATGTAAACTTGGCTACACAGGAACTGAATTCCAAAACAGAAGAGGGTCTCAAATTTAGAAAACCAACTTATGCTTGCTTAAGGGGAAAGGTGAGTTGGGGTGCTGCATAAAACCAGAGATTGAAATGAGCACAGATAAAGTTCCTTAAGCCAAATATGGAATAGACAAGAGCTACTCCTTGCTCAACGAAATGGACTCAACACCGCATATTAAACGCCTAAGAATGTACCTGACTAGTAAGTATCTTAAAACCTATGGATTGCTATGTCTCCGAAAGAGAATCAAGCATGTGTACAGGGGCATAAACGCAGCAGTGATAGGATTGGAGAGGTTCGGTGAGCAAATGAAGATCCTTTGAAGTCATATTGCATGGTACCCATTCCACGGGTCTCAACTCTCCAGGTTTAAGGTATTCTTCCTTCAGCTAAAACATGCATGTGGAACCCAGAGTATGATCAACCGTGTGAACGGGAGACGTGTTCAAATATGTCTCAGTTTTCCTCCCCTGGTACTCGGGTGCAACATTCCAGACGCTTTACTAACACTCTCCCCACTTGGAGAGTCAGCGCCTTTAACCTCCTGTTTGGCCCAGTTTGCAATTTCTGCGGAAGATGAACAGGAATAGGGAGAACCAATGAGAGACTAGCTGGAGGTGTCTGGACGGGCAAATTTAACTCTCATTTCCCACCAGGAAGACGAAATAACCAAAGGCTCAGCGAGCCGTGCCGGAACCAGATTAGGGCCTGAAGCCATCCTGTGGTGTTGCGGCCAGCTCACAAGAAAGCGAGTTGAAGAAAGGAGCTCAGGGGCACTGTAATTCACAAACCTGCAGAGTTATAAATGACAGCTATCGTCCAAAAATATACTGAAGTAAGGCTGCCAAGAGGACTTGAAAGCGGGGCAGAATTGCAGGAAACCGATTTCAGGAGGTAGACTGGAATTGCATTGAAAGCATAGGAAAAGAGACAGAACGTCCACAATGATGCACTTGGCCAAAAAGGGCGTATGCGTTTTTTCCTGAATATATTCAGGAAAAAACGCATACGCCCTTTTTGGCCAACCAAGCAAGCTTGCAAAGGAAATCTGCACTACAATGAAGTCTCACTTCCCCTCAGTCAAAAGGGCCATCTGAAAAAAGTGTAAAATCCAGAAAGGCAGGACAGGCCATGGAGAACTGGGAGCCTTGTTATGCTGATGGGCGGGATGTAAATTGCCAACAGACACTCGGGAGAAGTGTATGGTGTTTCCTGAAACATCTAAAAAACAAAGCAACAGAGCCTAGGGCACTTCCACTTATGGTCCTATAGCTTAGGGAAATTAAAATCAAAAAGACACAGCCACCCCAAAGTTTGGGACGCCTCTGTTTACAAGAACCTCGTTTACCGTACAAGTTCAGTATCACAGAAAGTGAAAAATGGATAAAGAACTTGTGGTACTTATGTACAATGCAGTATCACTCAGCAATGAAATCTATGTCATCAGGCCCGTAGCAGCATAATGAGTGGATTCAGGTACGATGATTCTAACTGAAATAAGTCACACAGAAAAAGAAACATCATAAGATATCAGTAATACACAGAATGTAAACTTGGCTACACAGGAAATGAATTCCAAAACAGAAGAGGGTCTCAAATTTAGAAAACCAACTTATGCTTGCTTAAGGGGAAAGGTGAGTTGGGGTGCTGCATAAAACCAGAGATTGAAATGAGCACAGATAAAGTTCCTTAAGCCAAATATGGAATAGAAAAGAGCTACTCCTTGCTCAACGAAATGGACTCAACACCCCATATTAAACGCCTAAGAATGTACCTGACTAGTAAGTATCTTAAAACCTATGGATTGCTATGTCTCCAAAAGAGAATCAAGTGTGTGTACAGGGGCATAAACGCAGCAGTGATAGGATTGGAGCGGTTCGCTGAGCAAATGAAGACCCTTTGAAGTCATATTGCATGGTACCCATTCAACGGGTCTCAACTCTCCAGGTTTAAGGTATTCTTCCTTCAGCAAAAACATGCATGTGGAACCCAGAGTATGATCAACCGTGTGAACGGGAGACGTGTTCAAATATGTCTCAGTTTATCTCCCCTGGTACTCGGGTGCAACATTCCAGACGCTTTACTAACACTCTCCCCACTTGGAGAGTCAGCGCCTTTAACCTCCTGTTTGGCCCAGTTAGCAATTTCTGCGGAAGATGAACAGGAATTGCGAGAACCAATGAGAGACTAGCTGGAGGTGTCTGGACGGGCAAATTTAACTCTCATTTCCCACCAGGAAGAGGAAATAACCAAGGGCTCAGAGTGCCGTGCCGGAACCAGATTAGGGCCTGAAGCCATCCTGCGGTGTTGCGGCCAGCTCACAAGAAAGCGAGTTGAAGAAAGGAGCTCAGGGGCACTGTAATTCACAAACCTGCAGAGTTATAAATGACAGCTATCGTCCAAAAATATACTGAAGTAAGGCTGCCAAGAGGACTTGAATGCGGGGCAGAATTGCAGGAAACCGATTTCAGGAGGTAGACTGGAATTGCATTGAAAGCATAGGAAAAGAGACAGAACGTCCACAATGATGCACTTGGCCAAAAAGGGCGTATGCGTTTTTTCCTGAATATATTCAGGAAAAAACGCATACGCCCTTTTTGGCCAACCAAGCAAACTTGCAAAGGAAATCTGCACTACAATGAAGTCTCACTTCCCCACGGTCAAAAGGGCCATCTGAAAAAAGTGTAAAATCCAGAAAGGCAGGACAGGCCATGGAGAACTGGGAGCCTTGTTATGCTGATGGGCGGGATGTTAATTGCCAACAGACACTCGGGAGAAGTGTATGGTGTTTCCTGAAACATCTAAAAAACAAAGCAACAGAGCCTAGGGCACTTCCACTTATGGACCTATAGCTTAGGGAAATTAAAATCAAAAAGACACAGCCACCCCAAAGTTTGGGACGCCTCTGTTTACAAGAACCTCGTTTACCGTACAAGTTCAGTATCACAGAAAGTGAAAAATGGATAAAGAACTTGTGGTACTTATGTACAATGCAGTATCACTCAGCAATGAAATCTATGTCATCAGGCCCGTAGCAGCATAATGAGTGGATTCAGGTACGATGATTCTAACTGAAATAAGTCACACAGAAAAAGAAACATCATAAGATATCAGTAATACACGGAATGTAAACTTGGCTACACAGGAACTGAATTCCAAAACAGAAGAGGGTCTCAAATTTAGAAAACCAACTTATGCTTGCTTAAGGGGAAAGGTGAGTTGGGGTGCTGCATAAAACCAGAGATTGAAATGAGCACAGATAAAGTTCCTTAAGCCAAATATGGAATAGACAAGAGCTACTCCTTGCTCAACGAAATGGACTCAACACCGCATATTAAACGCCTAAGAATGTACCTGACTAGTAAGTATCTTAAAACCTATGGATTGCTATGTCTCTGAAAGAGAATCAAGCATGTGTACAGGGGCATAAACGCAGCAGTGATAGGATTGGAGAGGTTCGGTGAGCAAATGAAGACCCTTTGAAGTCATATTGCATGGTACCCATTCCACGGGTCTCAACTCTCCAGGTTTAAGGTATTCTTCCTTCAGCTAAAACATGCATGTGGAACCAAGAGCATGATCAACCATGTGAACGGGAGACGTGTTCAAATATGTCTCAGTTTTCCTCCCCTGGTACTCGGGTGCAACATTCCAGACGCTTTACTAACACTCTCCCCACTTGGAGAGTCAGCGCCTTTAACCTCCTGTTTGGCCCAGTTTGCAATTTCTGCGCAAGATGAACAGGAATAGGGAGAAACAATGAGAGACTAGCTGGAGGTGTCTGGACGGGCAAATTTAACTCTCATTTCCACCAGTAAGAGGAAATAACCAAAGGCTCAGCGTGCCGTGCCGGAATCAGATTAGGGCCTGAAGCCATCCTGCGGTGTTGCGGCCAGCTCACAAGAAAGCGAGTTGAAGAAAAGAGCTCAGGGGCACTGTAATTCACAAACCTGCAGAGTTATAAATGACAGCTATCGTCCAAAAATATACTGAAGTAAGGCTGCCAAGAGGACTTGAAAGCGGGGCAGAATTGCAGGAAACCGATTTCAGGAGGTAGACTGGAATTGCATTGAAAGCATAGGAAAAGAGACAGAACGTCCACAATGATGCACTTGGCCAAAAAGGGCGTATGCGTTTTTTCCTGAATATATTCAGGAAAAAACGCATACGCCCTTTTTGGCCAACCAAGCAAGCTTGCAAAGGAAATCTGCACTACAATGAAGTCTCACTTCCCCCCGGTCAAAAGGGCCATCTGAAAAATGTGTAAAATCCAGAAAGGCAGGACAGGCCATGGAGAACTGGGAGCCTTGTTATGCTGATGGGCGGGATGTAAATTGCCAACAGACACTCGGGAGAAGTGTATGGTGTTTCCTGAAACATCTAAAAAACAAAGCAACAGAGCCTAGGGCACTTCCACTTATGGTCCTATAGCTTAGGGAAATTAAAATCAAAAAGACACAGCGACCCCAAAATTTGGGACGCCTCTGTTTACAAGAACCTCGTTTACCGTACAAGTTCAGTATCACAGAAAGTGAAAAATGGATAAAGAACTTGTGGTACTTATGTACAATGCAGTATCACTCAGCAATGAAATCTATGTCATCAGGCCCGTAGCAGCATAATGAGTGGATTCAGGTACGATGATTCTAACTGAAATAAGTCACACAGAAAAAGAAACATCATAAGATATCAGTAATACACAGAATGTAAACTTGGCTACACAGGAACTGAATTCCAAAACAGAACAGGGTCTCAAATTTAGAAAACCAACTTATGCTTGCTTAAGGGGAAAGGTGAGTTGGGGTGCTGCATAAAAGCAGAGATTGAAATGAGCCAGATAAAGTTCCTTAAGCCAAATATGGAACAGACAAGAGCTACTCCTTGCTCAACGAAATGGACTCAACACCCCATATTAAACGCCTAAGAATGTACCTGACTAGTAAGTATCTTAAAACCTATGGATTGCTATGTCTCCAAAAGAGAATCAAGCGTGTGTACAGGGGCATAAACGCAGCAGTGATAGGATTGGAGAGGTTCGGTGAGCAAATGAAGATCCTTTGAAGTCATATTGCATGGTACCCATTCCACGGATCTCAACTACCCAGGTTTAAGGTATTCTTCCTTCAGCTAAAACATGCATGTGGAACCCAGAGTATGATCAACCGTGTGAACGGGAGACGTGTTCAAATATGTCTCAGTTTTCCTCCCCTGGTACTCGGGTGCAACATTCCAGACGCTTTACTAACACTCTCCCCACTTGGAGAGTCAGCGCCTTTAACCTCCTGTTTGGCCCAGTTTGCAATTTCTGCGGAAGATGAACAGGAATAGGGAGAACCAATGAGAGACTAGCTGGAAGTGTCTGGACGGGCAAATTTAACTCTCATTTCCCACCAGGAAGAGGAATTAACCAAAGGCTCAGCATGCCGTGCCGGAACCAGATTAGGGCCTGAAGCCATCCTGCGGTGTTGCGGCCAGCTCACAAGAAAGCGAGTTGAAGAAAGGAGCTCAGGGGCACTGTAATTCACAAACCTGCAGAGTTATAAATGACAGCTATCGACCAAAAATATACTGAAGTAAGGCTGCCAAGAGGACTTGAAAGTGGGGCAGAATTGCAGGAAACCGATTTCAGGAGGTAGACTGGAATTGCATTGAAAGCATAGGAAAAGAGGCAGAACGTCCACAATGATGCACTTGGCCAAAAAGGGCGTATGCGTTTTTTCCTGAATATATTCAGGAAAAAACGCATACGCCCTTTTTGGCCAACCAAGCAAACTTGCAAAGGAAATCTGCACTACAATGAAGTCTCACTTCCCCATGGTCAAAAGGACCATCTGAAAAAAGTGTAAAATCCAGAAAGGCAGGACAGGCCATGGAGAACTGGGAGCCTTGTTATGCTGATGGGCGGGATGTAAATTGCCAACAGACACTCGGGAGAAGTGTATGTTGTTTCCTGAAACATCTAAAAAAAAAAGCAACAGAGCCTAGGGCACTTCCACTTATGGTCCTATAGCTTAGGGAAATTAAAATCAAAAAGACACAGCCACCCCAAAGTTTGGGACGCCTCTGTTTACAAGAACCTCGTTTACGGTGCAAGTTCAATATCGCAGAAAGTGAAAAATGGATAAAGAAGTTGTGGTACGTACATACAATGCAATATCACTCAGCAATGAAATCTATGTCATCAGGCCCGTAGCAGCATAATGAGTGGATTCAGGTACGATGATTCTAACTGAAATAAGTCACACAGAAAAAGAAACATCATAAGATATCAGTAATACACAGAATGTAAACTTGGCTACACAGGAACTGAATTCCAAAACAGAAGAGGGTCTCAAATTTAGAAAACCAACTTATGCTTGCTTAAGGGGAAAGGTGAGTTGGGGTGCTGCATAAAACCAGAGATTGAAATGAGCACAGATAAAGTTCCTTAAGCCAAATATGGAATAGAAAAGAGCTACTCCTTGCTCAACGAAATGGACTCAACACCCCATATTAAACGCCTAAGAATGTACCTGACTAGTAAGTATCTTAAAACCTATGGATTGCTATGTCTCCAAAAGAGAATCAAGCGTGTGTACGGGGCATAAACGCAGCAGTGATAGGATTGGAGAGGTTCGGTGAGCAAATGAAGACCCTTTGAAGTCATATTGCATGGTACCCATTCCACGGGTCTCAACTCTCCAGGTTTAAGGTATTCTTCCTTCAGCAAAAACATGCATGTGGAACCCAGAGTATGATCAACCGTGTGAACGGGAGACGTGTTCAAATATGTCTCAGTTTTCCTCCCCTGGTACTCGGGTGCAACATTCCAGACGTTTTACTAACACTCTCCCCACTTGGAGAGTCAGCGCCTTTAACCTCCTGTTTGGCTCAGTTTGCAATTTCTGCGGAAGATGAACAGGAATAGGGAGAACCAATGAGAGACTAGCTGGAGGTGTCTGGACGGGCAAATTTAACTCTCATTTCCCACCAGGAAGAGGAATTAACCAAAGGCTCAGCGTGCCGTGCCGGAACCAGATTAGGGCCTGAAGCCATCCTGCGGTGTTGCGGCCAGCTCACAAGAAAGCGAGTTGAAGAAAGGAGCTCAGGGGCACTGTAATTCACAAACCTGCAGAGTTATAAATGACAGCTATCGTCCAAAAATATACTGAAGTAAGGCTGCCAAGAGGACTTGAAAGCGGGGCAGAATTGCAGGAAACCGATTTCAGGAGGTAGACTGGAATTGCATTGAAAGCATAGGAAAAGAGACAGAACGTCCACAATGATGCACTTGGCCAAAAAGGGCGTATGCGTTTTTTCCTGAATATATTCAGGAAAAAACGCATACGCCCTTTTTGGCCAACCAAGCAAGCTTGCAAAGGAAATCTGCACTACAATGAAGTCTCACTTCCCCCCGGTCAAAAGGGCCATCTGAAAAATGTGTAAAATCCAGAAAGGCAGGACAGGCCATGGAGAACTGGGAGCCTTGTTATGCTGATGGGCGGGATGTAAATTGCCAACAGACACTCGGGAGAAGTGTATGGTGTTTCCTGAAACATCTAAAAAACAAAGCAACAGAGCCTAGGGCACTTCCACTTATGGTCCTATAGCTTAGGGAAATTAAAATCAAAAAGACACAGCCACCCCAAAGTTTGGGACGCCACTGTTTACAAGAACCTCGTTTACCGTACAAGTTCAGTATCACAGAAAGTGAAAAATGGATAAAGAACTTGTGGTACTTATGTACAATGCAGTATCACTCAGCAATGAAATCTATGTCATCAGGCCCGTAGCAGCATAATGAGTGGATTCAGGTACGATGATTCTAACTGAAATAAGTCACACAGAAAAAGAAACATCATAAGATATCAGTAATACACAGAATGTAAACTTGGCTACACAGGAACTGAATTCCAAAACAGAAGAGGGTCTCAAATTTAGAAAACCAACTTATGCTTGCTTAAGGGGAAAGGTGAGTTGGGGTGCTGCATAAAACCAGAGATTGAAATGAGCACAGATAAAGTTCCTTAAGCCAAATATGGAATAGACAAGAGCTACTCCTTGCTCAACGAAATGGACTCAACACCCCATATTAAACGCCTAAGAATGTACCTGACTAGTAAGTATCTTAAAACCTATGGATTGCTATGTCTCCAAAAGAGAATCAAGCGTGTGTACAGGGGCATAAACGCAGCAGTGATAGGATTGGAGAGGTTCGGTGAGCAAATGAAGACCCTTTGAAGTCATATTGCATGGTACCCATTCCACGGGTCTCAACTCTGCAGGTTTAAGGTATTCTTCCTTCAGCTAAATCATGCATGTAGAACCCAGAGTATGATCAACTGTGTGAACGGGAGACGTGTTCAAATATGTCTCAGTTTTCCTCCCCTGGTACTCGGGTGCAACATTCCAGACGCTTTACTAACACTCTCCCCACTTGGAGAGTCAGCGCCTTTAACCTCCTGTTTGGCCCAGTTTGCAATTTCTGCGGAAGATGAACAGGAATAGGGAGAACCAATGAGAGACTAGCTGGAGGTGTCTGGACGGGCAAATTTAACTCTCATTTCCCACCAGGAAGACGAAATAACCAAAGGCTCAGCGAGCCGTGCCGGAACCAGATTAGGGCCTGAAGCCATCCTGTGGTGTTGCGGCCAGCTCACAAGAAAGCGAGTTGAAGAAAGGAGCTCAGGGGCACTGTAATTCACAAACCTGCAGAGTTATAAATGACAGCTATCGTCCAAAAATATACTGAAGTAAGGCTGCCAAGAGGACTTGAAAGCGGGGCAGAATTGCAGGAAACCGATTTCAGGAGGTAAACTGGAATTGCATTGAAAGCATAGGAAAAGAGACAGAACGTCCACAATGATGCACTTGGCCAAAAAGGGCGTATGCGTTTTTTCCTGAATATATTCAGGAAAAAACGTATACGCCCTTTTTGGCCAACCAAGCAAGCTTGCAAAGGAAATCTGCACTACAATGAAGTCTCACTTCCCCTCAGTCAAAAGGGCCATCTGAAAAAAGTGTAAAATCCAGAAAGGCAGGACAGGCCATGGAGAACTGGGAGCCTTGTTATGCTGATGGGCGGGATGTAAATTGCCAACAGACACTCGGGAGAAGTGTATGGTGTTTCCTGAAACATCTAAAAAACAAAGCAACAGAGCCTAGGGCACTTCCACTTATGGTCCTATAGCTTAGGGAAATTAAAATCAAAAAGACACAGCCACCCCAAAGTTTGGGACGCCTCTGTTTACAAGAACCTCGTTTACCGTACAAGTTCAGTATCACAGAAAGTGAAAAATGGATAAAGAACTTGTGGTACTTATGTACAATGCAGTATCACTCAGCAATGAAATCTATGTCATCAGGCCCGTAGCAGCATAATGAGTGGATTCAGGTACGATGATTCTAACTGAAATAAGTCACACAGAAAAAGAAACATCATAAGATATCAGTAATACACAGAATGTAAACTTGGCTACACAGGAACTGAATTCCAAAACAGAAGAGGGTCTCAAATTTAGAAAACCAACTTATGCTTGCTTAAGGGGAAAGGTGAGTTGGGGTGCTGCATAAAACCAGAGATTGAAATGAGCACAGATAAAGTTCCTTAAGCCAAATATGGAATAGACAAGAGCTACTCCTTGCTCAACGAAATGGACTCAACACCCCATATTAAACGCCTAAGAATGTACCTGACTAGTAATTATCTTAAAACCTATGGATTGCTATGTCTCCAAAAGAGAATCAAGCGTGTGTACAGGGGCATAAACGCAGCAGTGATAGGATTGGAGAGGTTCGGTGAGCAAATGAAGATCCTTTGAAGTCATATTGCATGGTACCCATTCCACGGATCTCAACTACCCAGGTTTAAGGTATTCTTCCTTCAGCTAAAACATGCATGTGGAACCCAGAGTATGATTAACCGTGTGAACGGGAGACGTGTTCAAATATGTCTCAGTTTTCGTACCCTGGTACTCGGGTGCAACATTCCAGACGCTTTACTAACACTCTCCCCACTTGGAGAGTCAGCGCCTTTAACCTCCTGTTTGGCCCAGTTTGCAATTTCTGCGGAAGATGAACAGGAATAGGGAGAACCAATGAGAGACTAGCTGGAGGTGTCTGGACGGGCAAATTTAACTCTCATTTCCCACCAGGAAGAGGAATTAACCAAAGGCTCAGCATGCCATGCCGGAACCAGATTAGGGCCTGAAGCCATCCTGCGGTGTTGCGGCCAGCTCACAAGAAAGCGAGTTGAAGAAAGGAGCTCAGGGGCACTGTAATTCACAAACCTGCAGAGTTATAAATGACAGCTATCGTCAAAAGAAATATACTGAAGTAAGGCTGCCAAGAGGACTTGAAAGCGGGGCAGAATTGCAGGAAACCGATTTCAGGAGGTAGACTGGAATTGCATTGAAAGCATAGGAAAAGAGGCAGAACGTCCACAATGATGCACTTGGCCAAAAAGGGCGTATGCGTTTTTTCCTGAATATATTCAGGAAAAAACGCATACGCCCTTTTTGGCCAACCAAGCAAGCTTGCAAAGGAAATCTTCACTACAATGAAGTCTCACTTCCCCCCGGTCAAAAGGGCCATCTGAAAAAAGTGTAAAATCCAGAAAGGCAGGACAGGCCATGGAGAACTGGGAGCCTTGTTATGCTGATGGGCGGGATGTAAATTGCCAACAGACACTCGGGAGAAGTGTATGGTGTTTCCTGAAACATCTAAAAAACAAAGCAACAGAGCCTAGGGCACTTCCACTTATGGTCCTATAGCTTAGGGAAATTAAAATCAAAAAGACACAGCCACCCCAAAGTATGGAACGGCTCTGTTTACAAGAACCTCGTTTACAGTACAAGTTCAACATCACAGAAATTGAAAAATGGATAAAGAAGTTGTGGTATTTACTTACAAAGCAATATCACTCAGCAATGAAATCTATGTCATCAGCCCCTTAGCAGCACAATGAGTGGATTCAGGTATGATGATTCTAACTGAAATAAGTCACACAGAAAAAGAAACATCATAAGATATCAGTAATACACGGAATGTAAACTTGGCTACACAGGAACTGAATTACAGAACAGAACAGGGTCTCAAATTTAGAAAACCAACTTAAGCTTCCTTAAGGGGAAAGGTGAGTTGGGGTGCTGCATAAAACCAGAGATTGAAATGAGCACAGATAAAGTTCCTTAAGCCAAATATGGAATAGACAAGAGCTACTCCTTGCTCAACGAAATGGACTCAACACAGCATATTAAACGCCTAAGAATGTACCTGACTAGTAAGTATCTTAAAACCTATGGATTGCTATGTCTCTGAAAGAGAATCAAGCATGCGCACAGGGGCATAAACGCAGCAGTGATAGGATTGGAGAGGTTCGGTGAGCAAATGAAGACCCTTTGAAGTCATATTGCATGGTACCCATTCCACGGGTCTCAACTCTCCAGGTTTAAGGTATTCTTCCTTCAGCAAAAACATGCATGTGGAACCCAGAGTATGATCAACCGTGTGAACGGGAGACGTGTTCAAATATGTCTCAGTTTTCCTCCCCTGGTACTCGGGTGCAACATTCCAGACGCTTTACTAACACTCTCCCCACTTGGAGAGTCAGCGCCTTTAACCTCCTGTTTGGCCCAGTTTGCAATTTCTGCGGAAGATGAACAGGAATAGCGAGAACCAGTGAGAGACTAGCTGGAGGTGTCTGGACGGGCAAATTTAACTCTCATTTCCCACCAGGAAGAGGAAATAACCAAAGGCTCAGCGTGCCGTGCCGGAATCAGATTAGGGCCTGAAGCCATCCTGCGGTGTTGCGGCCAGCTCACAAGAAAGCGAGTTGAAGAAAGGAGCTCAGGGGCACTGTAATTCACAAACCTGCAGAGTTATAAATGACAGCTATCGTCCAAAAATATACTGAAGTAAGGCTGCCAAGAGGACTTGAAAGCGGGGCAGAATTGCAGGAAACCGATTTCAGGAGGTAGACTGGAATTGCATTGAAAGCATAGAAAAAGAGGCAGAACGTCCACAATGATGCACTTGGCCAAAAAGGGCGTATGCGTTTTTTCCTGAATATATTCAGGAAAAAACGCATACGCCCTTTTTGGCCAACCAAGCAAGCTTGCAAAGGAAATCTTCACTACAATGAAGTCTCACTTCCCCCCGGTCAAAAGGGCCATCTGAAAAAAGTGTAAAATCCAGAAAGGCAGGACAGGCCATGGAGAACTGGGAGCCTTGTTATGCTGATGGGCGGGATGTAAATTGCCAACAGACACTCGGGAGAAGTGTATGGTGTTTCCTGAAACATCTAAAAAACAAAGCAACAGAGCCTAGGGCACTTCCACTTATGGTCCTATAGCTTAGGGAAATTAAAATCAAAAAGACACAGCCACCCCAAAGTATGGAACGGCTCTGTTTACAACAACCTCGTTTACAGTACAAGTTCCACATTGCAGAAAGTGAAAAATGGATAAAGAAGTTGTGGTATTTACTTACAAAGCAATATCACTCAGCAATGAAATCTATGTCATCAGGCCCTTAGCAGCACAATGAGTGGATTCAGGTATGATGATTCTAACTGAAATAAGTCACACAGAAAAAGAAACATCATAAGATATCAGTAATACACGGAATGTAAACTTGGCTACACAGGAACTGAATTACAGAACAGAACAGGGTCTCAAATTTAGAAAACCAACTTATGCTTGCTTAAGGGGAAAGGTGAATTGGGGTGCTGCATAAAACCAGAGATTGAAATGAGCACAGATAAAGTTCCTTAAGCCAAATATGGAATAGACAAGAGCTACTCCTTGCTCAACGAAATGGACTCAACACCGCATATTAAACGCCTAAGAATGTACCTGACTAGTAAGTATCTTAAAACCTATGGATTGCTATGTCTCCGAAAGAGAATCAAGCATGTGCACAGGGGCATAAACGCAGCAGTGATAGGATTGGAGAGGTTCGGTGAGCAAATGAAGACCCTTTGAAGTCATATTGCATGGTACCCATTCCACGGGTCTCAACTCTCCAGGTTTAAGGTATTCTTCCTTCAGCTAAAACATGCATGTGGAACCAAGAGTATGATCAACCGTGTGAACGGGAGACGTGTTCAAATATGTCTCAGTTTTCCTCCCCTGGTACTCGGGTGCAACATTCCAGACGCTTTACTAACACTCTCCCCACTTGGAGAGTCAGCGCCTTTAACCTCCTGTTTGGCCCAGTTTGCAATTTCTGCGGAAGATGAACAGGAATAGGGAGAACCAATGAGAGACTAGCTGGAAGTGTCTGGACGGGCAAATTTAACTCTCATTTCCCACCAGGAAGAGGAAATAACCAAGGGCTCAGCGAGCCGTGCCGGAACCAGATTAGGGCCTGAAGCCATCCTGCGGTGTTGCGGCCAGCTCAAAAGAAAGCGAGTTGAAGAAAGGAGCTCAGGGGCACTGTAATTCACAAACCTGCAGAGTTATAAATGACAGCTATCGTCCAAAAATATACTGAAGTAAGGCTGCCAAGAGGACTTGAAAGCGGGGCAGAATTGCAGGAAACCGATTTCAGGAGGTAGACTGGAATTGCATTGAAAGCATAGGAAAAGAGGCAGAACGTCCACAATGATGCACTTGGCCAAGAAGGGCGTATGCGTTTTTTCCTGAATATATTCAGGAAAAAACGCATACGCCCTTTTTGGCCAACCAAGCAAGCTTGCAAAGGAAATCTGCACTACAATGAAGTCTCACTTCCCCCCGGTCAAAAGGGCCATCTGAAAAAAGTGTAAAATCCAGAAAGGCAGGACAGGCCATGGAGAACTGGGAGCCTTGTTATGCTGATGGGCGGGATGTAAATTGCCAACAGACACTCGGGAGAAGTGTATGGTGTTTCCTGAAACATCTAAAAAACAAAGCAACAGAGCCTAGGGCACTTCCACTTATGGTCCTATAGCTTAGGGAAATTAAAATCAAAAAGACACAGCCACCCCAAAGTTTGGGACGCCTCTGTTTACAAGAACCTCGTTTACCGTACAAGTTCAGTATCACAGAAAGTGAAAAATGGATAAAGAACTTGTGGTACTTATGTACAATGCAGTATCACTCAGCAATGAAATCTATGTCATCAGGCCCGTAGCAGCATAATGAGTGGATTCAGGTACGATGATTCTAACTGAAATAAGTCACACAGAAAAAGAAACATCATAAGATATCACTAATAAATGGAATGTAAACTTGGCTACACAGGAACTGAATTCCAAGACAGAACAGGGTCTCAAATTTAGAAAACCAACTTATGCTTGCTTAAGGGGAAAGGTGAGTTGGGGTGCTGCATAAAACCAGAGATTGAAATGAGCACAGATAAAGTTCCTTAAGCCAAATATGGAATAGACAAGAGCTACTCCTTGCTCAACGAAATGGACTCAACACCCCATATTAAACGCCTAAGAATGTACCTGACTAGTAAGTATCTTAAAACCTATGGATTGCTATGTCTCCAAAAGAGAATCAAGCATGTGTACAGGGGCATAAACGCAGCAGTGATAGGATTGGAGAGGTTCGGTGAGCAAATGAAGACCCTTTGAAGTCATATTGCATGGCACCCATTCCACGGGTCTCAACTCTCCAGGTTTAAGGTATTTTTCCTTCAGCAAAAACATGCATGTGGAACCCAGAGTATGATCAACCGTGTGAACGGGAGACGTGTTCAAATATGTCTCAGTTTTCCTCCCCTGGTACTCGGGTGCAACATTCCAGGCGCTTTACTAACACTCTCCCCACTTGGAGAGTCAGCGCCTTTAACCTCCTGTTTGGCCCAGTTTGCAATTTCTGCGGAAGATGAACAGGAATAGGGAGAACCAATGAGAGACTAGCTGGATGTGTCTGGACGGGCAAATTTAACTCTCATTTCCCACCAGGAAGAGGAAATAACCAAAGGCTCAGCGTGCCGTGCCGGAACCAGATTAGGGCCTGAAGCCATCCTGCGGTGTTGCGGCCAGCTCACAAGAAAGCGAGTTGAAGAAAGGAGCTCAGGGGCACTGTAATTCACAAACCTGCAGAGTTATAAATGACAGCTATCGTCCAAAAATATACTGAAGTAAGGCTGCCAAGAGGACTTGAAAGCGGGGCAGAATTGCAGGAAACCGATTTCAGGAGGTAGACTGGAATTGCATTGAAAGCATAGGAAAAGAGGCAGAACGTCCACAATGATGCACTTGGCCAAGAAGGGCGTATGCGTTTTTTCCTGAATATATTCAGGAAAAAACGCATACGCCCTTTTTGGCCAACCAAGCAAGCTTGCAAAGGAAATCTGCACTACAATGAAGTCTCACTTCCCCCCGGTCAAAAGGGCCATCTGAAAAAAGTGTAAAATCCAGAAAGGCAGGACAGGCCATGGAGAACTGGGAGCCTTGTTATGCTGATGGGCGGGATGTAAATTGCCAACAGACACTCGGGAGAAGTGTATGGTGTTTCCTGAAACATCTAAAAAACAAAGCAACAGAGCCTAGGGCACTTCCACTTATGGTCCTATAGCTTAGGGAAATTAAAATCAAAAAGACACAGCCACCCCAAAGTTTGGGACGCCTCTGTTTACAAGAACCTCGTTTACCGTACAAGTTCAGTATCACAGAAAGTGAAAAATGGATAAAGAACTTGTGGTACTTATGTACAATGCAGTATCACTCAGCAATGAAATCTATGTCATCAGGCCCGTAGCAGCATAATGAGTGGATTCAGGTACGATGATTCTAACTGAAATAAGTCACACAGAAAAAGAAACATCATAAGATATCACTAATACATGGAATGTAAACTTGGCTACACAGGAACTGAATTCCAAGACAGAACAGGGTCTCAAATTTAGAAAACCAACTTATGCTTGCTTAAGGGGAAAGGTGAGTTGGGGTGCTGCATAAAACCAGAGATTGAAATGAGCACAGATAAAGTTCCTTAAGCCAAATATGGAATAGACAAGAGCTACTCCTTGCTCAACGAAATGGACTCAACACCCCATATTAAACGCCTAAGAATGTACCTGACTAGTAAGTATCTTAAAACCTATGGATTGCTATGTCTCCAAAAGAGAATCAAGCATGTGTACAGGGGCATAAACGCAGCAGTGATAGGATTGGAGAGGTTCGGTGAGCAAATGAAGACCCTTTGAAGTCATATTGCATGGCACCCATTCCACGGGTCTCAACTCTCCAGGTTTAAGGTATTTTTCCTTCAGCAAAAACATGCATGTGGAACCCAGAGTATGATCAACCGTGTGAACGGGAGACGTGTTCAAATATGTCTCAGTTTTCCTCCCCTGGTACTCGGGTGCAACATTCCAGGCGCTTTACTAACACTCTCCCCACTTGGAGAGTCAGCGCCTTTAACCTCCTGTTTGGCCCAGTTTGCAATTTCTGCGGAAGATGAACAGGAATAGGGAGAACCAATGAGAGACTAGCTGGATGTGTCTGGACGGGCAAATTTAACTCTCATTTCCCACCAGGAAGAGGAAATAACCAAAGGCTCAGCGTGCCGTGCCGGAACCAGATTAGGGCCTGAAGCCATCCTGCGGTGTTGCGGCCAGCTCACAAGAAAGCGAGTTGAAGAAAGGAGCTCAGGGGCACTGTAATTCACAAACCTGCAGAGTTATAAATGACAGCTATCGTCCAAAAATATACTGAAGTAAGGCTGCCAAGAGGACTTGAAAGCGGGGCAGAATTGCAGGAAACCGATTTCAGGAGGTAGACTGGAATTGCATTGAAAGCATAGGAAAAGAGGCAGAACGTCCACAATGATGCACTTGGCCAAAAAGGGCGTATGCGTTTTTTCCTGAATATATTCAGGAAAAAACGCATACGCCCTTTTTGGCCAACCAAGCAAGCTTGCAAAGGAAATCTTCACTACAATGAAGTCTCACTTCCCCCCGGTCAAAAGGGCCATCTGAAAAAAGTGTAAAATCCAGAAAGGCAGGACAGGCCATGGAGAACTGGGAGCCTTGTTATGCTGATGGGCAGGATGTAAATTGCCAACAGACACTCGGGAGAAGTGTATGGTGTTTCCTGAAACATCTAAAAAACAAAGCAACAGAGCCTAGGGCACTTCCACTTATGGTCTTATAGCTTAGGGAAATTAAAATCAAAAAGACACAGCCACCCCAAAATTTGGAACGGCTCTGTTTACAAGAACCTCATTTACAGTACAAGTTCCACATTGCAGAAAGTGAAAAATGGATAAAGAAGTTGTGGTATTTACTTACAAAGAAATATCACTCAGCAGTGAAATCTATGTCATCAGGCCCTTAACAGCACAATGAGTGGATTCAGGTATGATGATTCTAACTGAAATAAGTCACACAGAAAAAGAAACATCATAAGATATCAGTAATACACGGAATGTAAACTTGGCTACACAGGAACTGAATTACAGAACAGAACAGTGTCTCAAATTTAGAAAACCAACTTATGCTTGCTTAAGGGGAAAGGTGATTTGGGGTGCTGCATGAATCCAGAGATTGAAATGAGCACAGATAAAGTTCCTTAAGCCAAATATGGAATAGACAAGAGCTACTCCTTGCTCAACGAAATGGACTCAACACCCCATATTAAACGCCTAAGAATGTACCTGACTAGTAAGTATCTTAAAACCTATGGATTGCTATGTCTCCGAAAGAGAATCAAGCATGTGTACAGGGGCATAAACGCAGCAGTGATAGGATTGGAGAGGTTCGGTGAGCAAATGAAGACCCTTTGAAGTCATATTGCATGGTACCCATTCCACGGGTTTCAACTACCCAGGTTTAAGGTATTCTTCCTTCAGCTAAAACATGCATGTGGAACCCAGAGTATGAACAACCGTGTGAACGGGAGAAGTGTTCAAATATGTCTCAGTTTTCCTCCCCTGGTACTCGGGTGCAACATTCCACACGCTTTACTAACACTCTCCCGACTTGGAGAGTCAGTCCCTTTAACCTCCTGTTTGGCCCAGTTTGCAATTTCTGCGGAAGATGAACAGGAATAGGGAGAAATAATGAGAGACTAGCTGGAGGTGTCTGGACGGGCAAATTTAACTCTCATTTCCACCAGGAAGAGGAATTAACCAAAGGCTCAGCGTGCCGTGCCGGAACCAGATTAGGGCCTGAAGCCATCCTGCGGTGTTGCGGCCAGCTCACAAGAAAGCGAGTTGAAGAAAGGAGCTCAGGGGCACTGTAATTCACAAACCTGCAGAGTTATAAATGACAGCTATCGTCCAAAAATATACTGAAGTAAGGCTGCCAAGAGGACTTGAATGCGGGGCAGAATTGCAGGAAACCGATTTCAGGAGGTAGACTGGAATTGCATTGAAAGCATAGGAAAAGAGGCAGAACGTCCACAATGATGCACTTGGCCAAAAAGGGCGTATGTGTTTTTTCCTGAATATATTCAGGAAAAAACGCATACGCCCTTTTTGGCCAACCAAGCAAACTTGCAAAGGAAATCTGCACTACAATGAAGTCTCACTTCCCCACGGTCAAAAGGGCCATCTGAAAAAAGTGTAAAATCCAGAAAGGCAGGACAGGCCATGGAGAACTGGGAGCCTTGTTATGCTGATGGGCGGGATGTAAATTGCCAACAGACACTCTGGAGAAGTGTATGGTGTTTCCTGAAACATCTAAAAAACAAAGCAACAGAGCCTAGGGCACTTCCACTTATGGTCCTATAGCTTAGGGAAATTAAAATCAAAAAGACACAGCCACCCCAAAGTTTGGGACGCCTCTGTTTACAAGAACCTCGTTTACCGTACAAGTTCAGTATCACAGAAAGTGAAAAATGGATAAAGAACTTGTGGTACTTATGTACAATGCAGTATCACTCAGCAATGAAATCTATGTCATCAGGCCCGTAGCAGCATAATGAGTGGATTCAGGTACGATGATTCTAACTGAAATAAGTCACACAGAAAAAGAAACATCATAAGATATCAGTAATACACGGAATGTAAACTTGGCTACACAGGAACTGAATTCCAAAACAGAAGAGGGTCTCAAATTTAGAAAACCAACTTATGCTTGCTTAAGGGGAAAGGTGAGTTGGGGTGCTGCATAAAACCAGAGATTGAAATGAGCACAGATAAAGTTCCTTAAGCCAAATATGGAATAGACAAGAGCTACTCCTTGCTCAACGAAATGGACTCAACACCGCTTATTAAACGCCTAAGAATGTACCTGACTAGTAAGTATCTTAAAACCTATGGATTGCTATGTCTCTGAAAGAGAATCAAGCATGTGTACAGGGGCATAAACGCAGCAGTGATAGGATTGGAGAGGTTCGGTGAGCAAATGAAGACCCTTTGAAGTCATATTGCATGGTACCCATTCCACGGGTCTCAACTCTCCAGGTTTAAGGTATTCTTCCTTCAGCTAAAACATGCATGTGGAACCAAGAGTATGATCAACCGTGTGAACGGGAGACGTGTTCAAATATGTCTCAGTTTTCCTCCCCTGGTACTCGGGTGCAACATTCCAGACGGTTTACTAACACTCTCCCCACTTGGAGAGTCAGCGCCTTTAACCTCCTGTTTGGCCCAGTTTGCAATTTCTGCGCAAGATGAACAGGAATAGGGAGAAACAATGAGAGACTAGCTGGAGGTGTCTGGACGGGCAAATTTAACTCTCATTTCCACCAATAAGAGGAAATAACCAAAGGCTCAGCGTGCCGTGCCGGAATCAGATTAGGGCCTGAAGCCATCCTGCGGTGTTGCGGCCAGCTCACAAGAAAGCGAGTTGAAGAAAAGAGCTCAGGGGCACTGTAATTCACAAACCTGCAGAGTTATAAATGACAGCTATCGTCCAAAAATATACTGAAGTAAGGCTGCCAAGAGGACTTGAAAGCGGGGCAGAATTGCAGGAAACCGATTTCAGGAGGTAGACTGGAATTGCATTGAAAGCATAGGAAAAGAGACAGAACGTCCACAATGATGCACTTGGCCAAAAAGGGCGTATGCGTTTTTTCCTGAATATATTCAGGAAAAAACGCATACGCCCTTTTTGGCCAACCAAGCAAGCTTGCAAAGGAAATCTGCACTACAATGAAGTCTCACTTCCCCCCGGTCAAAAGGGCCATCTGAAAAATGTGTAAAATCCAGAAAGGCAGGACAGGCCATGGAGAACTGGGAGCCTTGTTATGCTGATGGGCGGGATGTAAATTGCCAACAGACACTCGGGAGAAGTGTATGGTGTTTCCTGAAACATCTAAAAAACAAAGCAACAGAGCCTAGGGCACTTCCACTTATGGTCCTATAGCTTAGGGAAATTAAAATCAAAAAGACACAGCCACCCCAAAGTTTGGGACGCCTCTGTTTACAAGAACCTCGTTTACCGTACAAGTTCAGTATCACAGAAAGTGAAAAATGGATAAAGAACTTGTGGTACTTATGTACAATGCAGTATCACTCAGCAATGAAATCTATGTCATCAGGCCCGTAGCAGCATAATGAGTGGATTCAGGTACGATGATTCTAACTGAAATAAGTCACACAGAAAAAGAAACATCATAAGATATCAGTAATACACAGAATGTAAACTTGGTTACACAGGAACTGAATTCCAAAACAGAAGAGGGTCTCAAATTTAGAAAACCAACTTATGCTTGCTTAAGGGGAAAGGTGAGTTGGGGTGCTGCATAAAACCAGAGATTGAAATGAGCACAGATAAAGTTCCTTAAGCCAAATATGGAATAGACAAGAGCTACTCCTTGCTCAATGAAATGGACTCAACACCCCATATTAAACGCCTAAGAATGTACCTGACTAGTAAGTATCTTAAAACCTATGGATTGCTATGTCTCCAAAAGAGAATCAAGCGTGTGTACAGGGGCATAAACGCAGCAGTGATAGGATTGGAGAGGTTCGGTGAGCAAATGAAGATCCTTTGAAGTCATATTGCATGGTACCCATTCCACGGATCTCAACTACCCAGGTTTAAGGTATTCTTCCTTCAGCTAAAACATGCATGTGGAACCCAGAGTATGATTAACCGTGTGAACGGGAGACGTGTTCAAATATGTCTCAGTTTTCCTCCCCTGGTACTCGGGTGCAACATTCCAGACGCTTTACTAACACTCTCCCCACTTGGAGAGTCAGCGCCTTTAACCTCCTGTTTGGCCCAGTTTGCAATTTCTGCGGAAGATGAACAGGAATAGGGAGAACCAATGAGAGACTAGCTGGAAGTGTCTGGACGGGCAAATTTAACTCTCATTTCCCACCAGGAAGAGGAATTAACCAAAGGCTCAGCATGCCATGCCGGAACCAGATTAGGGCCTGAAGCCATCCTGCGGTGTTGCGGCCAGCTCACAAGAAAGCGAGTTGAAGAAAGGAGCTCAGGGGCACTGTAATTCACAAACCTGCAGAGTTATAAATGACAGCTATCGTCAAAAGAAATATACTGAAGTAAGGCTGCCAAGAGGACTTGAAAGCGGGGCAGAATTGCAGGAAACCGATTTCAGGAGGTAGACTGGAATTGCATTGAAAGCATAGGAAAAGAGGCAGAACGTCCACAATGATGCACTTGGCCAAAAAGGGCGTATGCGTTTTTTCCTGAATATATTCAGGAAAAAACGCATACGCCCTTTTTGGCCAACCAAGCAAGCTTGCAAAGGAAATCTGCACTACAATGAAGTCTCACTTCCCCCCGGTCAAAAGGGCCATCTGAAAAATGTGTAAAATCCAGAAAGGCAGGACAGGCCATGGAGAACTGGGAGCCTTGTTATGCTGATGGGCGGGATGTAAATTGCCAACAGACACTCGGGAGAAGTGTATGGTGTTTCCTGAAACATCTAAAAAACAAAGCAACAGAGCCTAGGGCACTTCCACTTATGGTCCTATAGCTTAGGGAAATTAAAATCAAAAAGACACAGCCACCCCAAAGTTTGGGACGCCTCTGTTTACAAGAACCTCGTTTACCGTACAAGTTCAGTATCACAGAAAGTGAAAAATGGATAAAGAACTTGTGGTACTTATGTACAATGCAGTATCACTCAGCAATGAAATCTATGTCATCAGGCCCGTAGCAGCATAATGAGTGGATTCAGGTACGATGATTCTAACTGAAATAAGTCACACAGAAAAAGAAACATCATAAGATATCAGTAATACACAGAATGTAAACTTGGCTACACAGGAACTGAATTCCAAAACAGAAGAGGGTCTCAAATTTAGAAAACCAACTTATGCTTGCTTAAGGGGAAAGGTGAGTTGGGGTGCTGCATAAAACCAGAGATTGAAATGAGCACAGATAAAGTTCCTTAAGCCAAATATGGAATAGACAAGAGCTACTCCTTGCTCAATGAAATGGACTCAACACCCCATATTAAACGCCTAAGAATGTACCTGACTAGTAAGTATCTTAAAACCTATGGATTGCTATGTCTCCAAAAGAGAATCAAGCGTGTGTACAGGGGCATAAACGCAGCAGTGATAGGATTGGAGAGGTTCGGTGAGCAAATGAAGATCCTTTGAAGTCATATTGCATGGTACCCATTCCACGGATCTCAACTACCCAGGTTTAAGGTATTCTTCCTTCAGCTAAAACATGCATGTGGAACCCAGAGTATGATTAACCGTGTGAACGGGAGACGTGTTCAAATATGTCTCAGTTTTCCTCCCCTGGTACTCGGGTGCAACATTCCAGACGCTTTACTAACACTCTCCCCACTTGGAGAGTCAGCGCCTTTAACCTCCTGTTTGGCCCAGTTTGCAATTTCTGCGGAAGATGAACAGGAATAGGGAGAACCAATGAGAGACTAGCTGGAGGTGTCTGGACGGGCAAATTTAACTCTCATTTCCCACCAGGAAGAGGAATTAACCAAAGGCTCAGCATGCCATGCCGGAACCAGATTAGGGCCTGAAGCCATCCTGCGGTGTTGCGGCCAGCTCACAAGAAAGCGAGTTGAAGAAAGGAGCTCAGGGGCACTGTAATTCACAAACCTGCAGAGTTATAAATGACAGCTATCGTCAAAAGAAATATACTGAAGTAAGGCTGCCAAGAGGACTTGAAAGCGGGGCAGAATTGCAGGAAACCGATTTCAGGAGGTAGACTGGAATTGCATTGAAAGCATAGGAAAAGAGGCAGAACGTCCACAATGATGCACTTGGCCAAAAAGGGCGTATGCGTTTTTTCCTGAATATATTCAGGAAAAAACGCATACGCCCTTTTTGGCCAACCAAGCAAGCTTGCAAAGGAAATCTGCACTACAATGAAGTCTCACTTCCCCCCGGTCAAAAGGGCCATCTGAAAAAAGTGTAAAATCCAGAAAGGCAGGACAGGCCATGGAGAACTGGGAGCCTTGTTATGCTGATGGGCGGGATGTAAATTGCCAACAGACACTCGGGAGAAGTGTATGGTGTTTCCTGAAACATCTAAAAAACAAAGCAACAGAGCCTAGGGCACTTCCACTTATGGTCCTATAGCTTAGGGAAATTAAAATCAAAAAGACACAGCCACCCCAAAGTTTGGGACGCCTCTGTTTACAAGAACCTCGTTTACCGTACAAGTTCAGTATCACAGAAAGTGAAAAATGGATAAAGAACTTGTGGTACTTATGTACAATGCAGTATCACTCAGCAATGAAATCTATGTCATCAGGCCCGTAGCAGCATAATGAGTTGATTCAGGTACGATGATTCTAAATGAAATAAGTCACACAGAAAAAGAAACATCATAAGATATCAGTAATACACGGAATGTAAACTTGGCTACACAGGAACTGAATTCCAAAACAGAACAGGGTCTCAAATTTAGAAAACCAACTTATGCTTGCTTAAGGGGAAAGGTGAGTTGGGGTGCTGCATAAAACCAGAGATTGAAATGAGCACAGATAAAGTTCCTTAAGCCAAATATGGAATAGAAAAGAGCTACTCCTTGCTCAACGAAATGGACTCAACACCCCATATTAAACGCCTAAGAATGTACCTGACTAGTAAGTATCTTAAAACCTATGGATTGCTATGTCTCCAAAAGAGAATCAAGCGTGTGTACAGGGGCATAAACGCAGCAGTGATAGGATTGGAGCGGTTCGATGAGCAAATGAAGACCCTTTGAAGTCATATTGCATGGTACCCATTCCACGGGTCTCAACTCTCCAGGTTTAAGGTATTCTTCCTTCAGCAAAAACATGCATGTGGAACCCAGAGTATGATCAACCGTGTGAATGGGAGACGTGTTCAAATATGTCTCAGTTTTCCTCCCCTGGTACTCGGGTGCAACATTCCAGACGCTTTACTAACACTCTCCCCACTTGGAGAGTCAGCGCCTTTAACCTCCTGTTTGGCCCAGTTTGCAATTTCTGCGCAAGATGAACAGGAATAGCGAGAACCAATGAGAGACTAGCTGGAGGTGTCTGGACGGGCAAATTTAACTCTCATTTCCCACCAGGAAGAGGAAATAACCAAAGGCTCAGCGTGCCGTGCCGGAACCAGATTAGGGCCTTAAGCCATCCTGCGGTGTTGCGGCCAGCTCACAAGAAAGCGAGTTGAAGAAAGGAGCTCAGGGGCACTGTAATGCACAAACCTGCAGAGTTATAAATGACAGCTATCGTCCAAAAATATACCGAAGTAAGGCTGCCAAGAGGACTTGAAAGCGGGACAGAATTGCAGGAAACCGATTTCAGGAGGTAGACTGGAATTGCATTGAAAGCATAGAAAAAGAGGCAGAACGTCCACAATGATGCACTTGGCCAAAAAGTGCGTATGCGTTTTTTCCTGAATATATTCAGGAAAAAACGCATACGCCCTTTTTGGCCAACCAAGCAAGCTTGCAAAGGAAATCTGCACTACAATGAAGTCTCACTTCCCCCCGGTCAAAAGGGCCATCTGAAAAAAGTGTAAAATCCAGAAAGGCAGGACAGGCCATGGAGAACTGGGAGCCTTGTTATGCTGATGGGCGGGATGTAAATTGCCAACAGACACTTGGGAGAAGTGTATGGTGTTTCCTGAAACATCTAAAAAACAAAGCAACAGAGCCTAGGGCACTTCCACTTATGGTCCTATAGCTTAGGGAAATTAAATTAAAAAAGACACAGCCACCCCAAAGTATGGAACGGCTCTGTTTACAAGAACCTCGTTTACAGTACAAGTTCAACATCACAGAAATTGAAAAATGGATAAAGAAGTTGTGGTATTTACTTACAAAGCAATATCACTCAGCAATGAAATCTATGTCATCAGGCCCTTAGCAGCACAATGAGTGGATTCAGGTATGATGATTCTAACTGAAATAAGTCACACAGAAAAAGAAACATCATAAGATATCAGTAATACACGGAATGTAAACTTGGCTACACAGGAACTGAATTACAGAACAGAACAGGGTCTCAAATTTAGAAAACCAACTTATGCTTCCTTAAGGGGAAAGGTGAGTTGGGGTGCTGCATAAAACCAGAGATTGAAATGAGCACAGATAAAGTTCCTTAAGCCAAATATGGAATAGACAAGAGCTACTCCTTGCTCAACGAAATGGACTCAACACAGCATATTAAACGCCTAAGAATGTACTTGACTAGTAAGTATCTTAAAACCTATGGATTGCTATGTCTCCGAAAGAGAATCAAGCATGTGTACAGGGGCATAAACGCAGCAGTGATAGGATTGGAGAGGTTCGGTGAGCAAATGAAGACCCTTTGAAGTCATATTGCATGGTACCCATTCCACGGGTCTCAACTCTCCAGGTTTAAGGTATTCTTCCTTCAGCTAAAACATGCATGTGGAACCAAGAGTATGATCAACCGTTTGAACGGGAGATGTGTTCAAATATGTCTCAGTTTTCCTCCCCTGGTACTCGGGTGCAACATTCCAGACGCTTTACTAACACTCTCCCGACTTGGAGAGTCAGTCCCTTTAACCTCCTGTTTGGCCCAGTTTGCAATTTCTGCGGAAGATGAACAGGAATAGGGAGAACCAATGAGAGACTAGCTGGAGGTGTCTGGACGGGCAAATTTAACTCTCATTTCCCACCAGGAAGAGGAAATAACCAAAGGCTCAGCGTGCCGTGCCGGAACCATATTAGGGCCTGAAGCCATCCTGCAGTGTAGCGGCCAGATCACAAGAAAGCGAGTTGAAGAAAGGAGCTCAGGGGCACTGTAATTCACAAAACTGCAGAGTTATAAATGACAGCTATCGTCCAAAAATATAGTGAAGTAAGGCTGCCAAGAGGACTTGAAAGCGGGGCAGAATTGCAGGAAACCGATTTCAGGAGGTAGACTGGAATTGCATTGAAAGCATAGGAAAGGAGGCAGAACGTCCACAAAGATGCACTTGGCCAAAAAGGGGGTATGCGTTTTTTCCTGAATATATTCAGGAAAAAACGCATACACACTTTTTGGCCAACCAAGCAAACTTGCAAAGGAAATCTGCACTACAATGAAGTCTCACTTCCCCCCGGTCAAAACGGCCATCTGAAAAAAGTGTAAAATCCAGAAAGGGAGAACAGGCCATGGAGAACTGGGAGCCTTGTTATGCTGATGGGCGGGATGTAAATTGCCAACAGACACTCGGGAGAAGTGTATGGTGTTTCCTGAAACATCTAAAAAACACAGCAACAGAGCCTAGGGCACTTCCACTTATGGTCCTATAGCTTAGGGAAATTAAAATCAAAAAGACACAGCCACCCCAAAGTTTGGGACGCCTTTGTTTACAAGAACCTCGTTTACCGTACAAGTTCAGTATCACAGAAAGTGAAAAATGGATAAAGAACTTGTGGTACTTACGTACAATGCAGTATCACTCAGCAATGAAATCTATGTCATCAGGCCCATAGCAGCATAATGAGTGGATTCAGGTACGATGATTCTAACTGAAATAAGTCACACAGAAAAAGAAACATCATAAGATATCACTAATACATGGAATGTAAACTTGGCTACACAGGAACTGAATTCCAAAACAGAACAGGGTCTCAAATTTAGAAAACCAACTTATGCTTGCTTAAGGGGAAAGGTGAGTTGGGGTGCTGCATAAAACCAGAGATTGAAATGAGCACAGATAAAGTTCCTTAAGCCAAATATGGAATAGACAAGAGCTACTCGTTGCTCAACGAAATGGACTCAACACCCCATATTAAACGCCTAAGAATGTACCTGACTAGTAAGTATCTTAAAACCTATGGATTGCTATGTCTCCAAAAGAGAATCAAGCGTGTGTACAGGGGCATAAACGCAGCAGTGATAGGATTGGAGCGGTTCGCTGAGCAAATGAAGACCCTTTGAAGTCATATTGCATGGTACCCATTCCACGGGTCTCAACTCTCCAGGTTTAAGGTATTCTTCCTTCAGCAAAAACATGCATGTGGAACCCAGAGTATGATCAACCGTGTGAACGGGAGACGTGTTCAAATATGTCTCAGTTTTCCTCCCCTGGTACTCGGGTGCAACATTCCAGACGCTTTACTAACACTCTCCCCACTTGGAGAGTCAGCGCCTTTAACCTCCTGTTTGGCCCAGTTTGCAATTTCTGCGGAAGATGAACAGGAATAGCGAGAACCAGTGAGAGACTAGCTGGAGGTGTCTGGACGGGCAAATTTAACTCTCATTTCCCACCAGGAAGAGGAAATAACCAAAGGCTCAGCGTGCCGTGCCGGAACCAGATTAGGGCCTGAAGCCATCCTGCGGTGTTGCGGCCAGCTCACAAGAAAGCGAGTTGAAGAAAGGAGCTCAGGGGCACTGTAATGCACAAACCTGCAGAGTTATAAATGACAGCTATCGTCCAAAAATATACTGAAGTAAGGCTGCCAAGAGGACTTGAAAGCGGGGCAGAATTGCAGGAAACCGATTTCAGGAGGTAGACTGGAATTGCATTGAAAGCATAGAAAAAGAGGCAGAACGTCCACAATGATGCACTTGGCCAAAAAGGGCGTATGCGTTTTTTCCTGAATATATTCAGGAAAAAACGCATACGCCCTTTTTGGCCAACCAAGCAAGCTTGCAAAGGAAATCTTCACTACAATGAAGTCTCACTTCCCCCCGGTCAAAAGGGCCATCTGAAAAAAGTGTAAAATCCAGAAAGGCAGGACAGGCCATGGAGAACTGGGAGCCTTGTTATGCTGATGGGCGGGATGTAAATTGCCAACAGACACTCGGGAGAAGTGTATGGTGTTTCCTGAAACATCTAAAAAACAAAGCAACAGAGCCTAGGGCACTTCCACTTATGGTCCTATAGCTTAGGGAAATTAAAATCAAAAAGACACAGCCACCCCAAAGTATGGAACGGCTCTGTTTACAACAACCTCGTTTACAGTACAAGTTCCACATTGCAGAAAGTGAAAAATGGATAAAGAAGTTGTGGTATTTACTTACAAAGCAATATCACTCAGCAATGAAATCTATGTCATCAGGCCCTTAGCAGCACAATGAGTGGATTCAGGTATGATGATTCTAACTGAAATAAGTCACACAGAAAAAGAAACATCATAAGATATCAGTAATACACGGAATGTAAACTTGGCTACACAGGAACTGAATTACAGAACAGAACAGGGTCTCAAATTTAGAAAACCAACTTATGCTTGCTTAAGGGGAAAGGTGAGTTGGGGTGCTGCATAAAACCAGAGATTGAAATGAGCACAGATAAAGTTCCTTAAGCCAAATATGGAATAGACAAGAGCTACTCCTTGCTCAACGAAATGGACTCAACACCCCATATTAAACGCCTAAGAATGTACCTGACTAGTAAGTATCTTAAAACCTATGGATTGGTATGTCTCCGAAAGAGAATCAAGCATGTGCACAGGGGCATAAACGCAGCAGTGATAGGATTGGAGAGGTTCGGTGAGCAAATGAAGACCCTTTGAAGTCATATTGCATGGTACCCATTCCACGGATCTCAACTACCCAGGTTTAAGGTATTCTTCCTTCAGCTAAAACATGCATGTGGAACCCAGAGTATGATTAACCGTGTGAACGGGAGACGTGTTCAAATATGTCTCAGTTTTCCTCCCCTGGTACTCGGGTGCAACATTCCAGACGCTTTACTAACACTCTCCCCACTTGGAGAGTCAGCGCCTTTAACCTCCTGTTTGGCCCAGTTTGCAATTTCTGCGGAAGATGAACAGGAATAGGGAGAACCAATGAGAGACTAGCTGGAGGTGTCTGGACGGGCAAATTTAACTCTCATTTCCCACCAGGAAGAGGAATTAACCAAAGGCTCAGCATGCCATGCCGGAACCAGATTAGGGCCTGAAGCCATCCTGCGGTGTTGCGGCCAGCTCACAAGAAAGCGAGTTGAAGAAAGGAGCTCAGGGGCACTGTAATTCACAAACCTGCAGAGTTATAAATGACAGCTATCGTCAAAAGAAATATACTGAAGTAAGGCTGCCAAGAGGACTTGAAAGCGGGGCAGAATTGCAGGAAACCGATTTCAGGAGGTAGACTGGAATTGCATTGAAAGCATAGGAAAAGAGGCAGAACGTCCACAATGATGCACTTGGCCAAAAAGGGCGTATGCGTTTTTTCCTGAATATATTCAGGAAAAAACGCATACGCCCTTTTTGGCCAACCAAGCAAGCTTGCAAAGGAAATCTGCACTACAATGAAGTCTCACTTCCCCCCGGTCAAAAGGGCCATCTGAAAAAAGTGTAAAATCCAGAAAGGCAGGACAGGCCATGGAGAACTGGGAGCCTTGTTATGCTGATGGGCGGGATGTAAATTGCCAACAGACACTCGGGAGAAGTGTATGGTGTTTCCTGAAACATCTAAAAAACAAAGCAACAGAGCCTAGGGCACTTCCACTTATGGTCCTATAGCTTAGGGAAATTAAAATCAAAAAGACACAGCCACCCCAAAGTTTGGGACGCCTCTGTTTACAAGAACCTCGTTTACCGTACAAGTTCAGTATCACAGAAAGTGAAAAATGGATAAAGAACTTGTGGTACTTATGTACAATGCAGTATCACTCAGCAATGAAATCTATGTCATCAGGCCCGTAGCAGCATAATGAGTTGATTCAGGTACGATGATTCTAAATGAAATAAGTCACACAGAAAAAGAAACATCATAAGATATCAGTAATACACGGAATGTAAACTTGGCTACACAGGAACTGAATTCCAAAACAGAACAGGGTCTCAAATTTAGAAAACCAACTTATGCTTGCTTAAGGGGAAAGGTGAGTTGGGGTGCTGCATAAAACCAGAGATTGAAATGAGCACAGATAAAGTTCCTTAAGCCAAATATGGAATAGAAAAGAGCTACTCCTTGCTCAACGAAATGGACTCAACACCCCATATTAAACGCCTAAGAATGTACCTGACTAGTAAGTATCTTAAAACCTATGGATTGCTATGTCTCCAAAAGAGAATCAAGCGTGTGTACAGGGGCATAAACGCAGCAGTGATAGGATTGGAGCGGTTCGATGAGCAAATGAAGACCCTTTGAAGTCATATTGCATGGTACCCATTCCACGGGTCTCAACTCTCCAGGTTTAAGGTATTCTTCCTTCAGCAAAAACATGCATGTGGAACCCAGAGTATGATCAACCGTGTGAATGGGAGACGTGTTCAAATATGTCTCAGTTTTCCTCCCCTGGTACTCGGGTGCAACATTCCAGACGCTTTACTAACACTCTCCCCACTTGGAGAGTCAGCGCCTTTAACCTCCTGTTTGGCCCAGTTTGCAATTTCTGCGCAAGATGAACAGGAATAGCGAGAACCAATGAGAGACTAGCTGGAGGTGTCTGGACGGGCAAATTTAACTCTCATTTCCCACCAGGAAGAGGAAATAACCAAAGGCTCAGCGTGCCGTGCCGGAACCAGATTAGGGCCTTAAGCCATCCTGCGGTGTTGCGGCCAGCTCACAAGAAAGCGAGTTGAAGAAAGGAGCTCAGGGGCACTGTAATGCACAAACCTGCAGAGTTATAAATGACAGCTATCGTCCAAAAATATACCGAAGTAAGGCTGCCAAGAGGACTTGAAAGCGGGACAGAATTGCAGGAAACCGATTTCAGGAGGTAGACTGGAATTGCATTGAAAGCATAGAAAAAGAGGCAGAACGTCCACAATGATGCACTTGGCCAAAAAGGGCGTATGCGTTTTTTCCTGAATATATTCAGGAAAAAACGCATACGCCCTTTTTGGCCAACCAAGCAAGCTTGCAAAGGAAATCTGCACTACAATGAAGTCTCACTTCCCCCCGGTCAAAAGGGCCATCTGAAAAAAGTGTAAAATCCAGAAAGGCAGGACAGGCCATGGAGAACTGGGAGCCTTGTTATGCTGATGGGCGGGATGTAAATTGCCAACAGACACTTGGGAGAAGTGTATGGTGTTTCCTGAAACATCTAAAAAACAAAGCAACAGAGCCTAGGGCACTTCCACTTATGGTCCTATAGCTTAGGGAAATTAAATTCAAAAAGACACAGCCACCCCAAAGTATGGAACGGCTCTGTTTACAAGAACCTCGTTTACAGTACAAGTTCAACATCACAGAAATTGAAAAATGGATAAAGAAGTTGTGGTATTTACTTACAAAGCAATATCACTCAGCAATGAAATCTATGTCATCAGGCCCTTAGCAGCACAATGAGTGGATTCAGGTATGATGATTCTAACTGAAATAAGTCACACAGAAAAAGAAACATCATAAGATATCAGTAATACACGGAATGTAAACTTGGCTACACAGGAACTGAATTACAGAACAGAACAGGGTCTCAAATTTAGAAAACCAACTTATGCTTCCTTAAGGGGAAAGGTGAGTTGGGGTGCTGCATAAAACCAGAGATTGAAATGAGCACAGATAAAGTTCCTTAAGCCAAATATGGAATAGACAAGAGCTACTCCTTGCTCAACGAAATGGACTCAACACAGCATATTAAACGCCTAAGAATGTACTTGACTAGTAAGTATCTTAAAACCTATGGATTGCTATGTCTCCGAAAGAGAATCAAGCATGTGTACAGGGGCATAAACGCAGCAGTGATAGGATTGGAGAGGTTCGGTGAGCAAATGAAGACCCTTTGAAGTCATATTGCATGGTACCCATTCCACGGGTCTCAACTCTCCAGGTTTAAGGTATTCTTCCTTCAGCTAAAACATGCATGTGGAACCAAGAGTATGATCAACCGTTTGAACGGGAGATGTGTTCAAATATGTCTCAGTTTTCCTCCCCTGGTACTCGGGTGCAACATTCCAGACGCTTTACTAACACTCTCCCGACTTGGAGAGTCAGTCCCTTTAACCTCCTGTTTGGCCCAGTTTGCAATTTCTGCGGAAGATGAACAGGAATAGGGAGAACCAATGAGAGACTAGCTGGAGGTGTCTGGACGGGCAAATTTAACTCTCATTTCCCACCAGGAAGAGGAAATAACCAAAGGCTCAGCGTGCCGTGCCGGAACCATATTAGGGCCTGAAGCCATCCTGCAGTGTAGCGGCCAGATCACAAGAAAGCGAGTTGAAGAAAGGAGCTCAGGGGCACTGTAATTCACAAAACTGCAGAGTTATAAATGACAGCTATCGTCCAAAAATATAGTGAAGTAAGGCTGCCAAGAGGACTTGAAAGCGGGGCAGAATTGCAGGAAACCGATTTCAGGAGGTAGACTGGAATTGCATTGAAAGCATAGGAAAGGAGGCAGAACGTCCACAAAGATGCACTTGGCCAAAAAGGGGGTATGCGTTTTTTCCTGAATATATTCAGGAAAAAACGCATACACACTTTTTGGCCAACCAAGCAAACTTGCAAAGGAAATCTGCACTACAATGAAGTCTCACTTCCCCCCGGTCAAAACGGCCATCTGAAAAAAGTGTAAAATCCAGAAAGGGAGAACAGGCCATGGAGAACTGGGAGCCTTGTTATGCTGATGGGCGGGATGTAAATTGCCAACAGACACTCGGGAGAAGTGTATGGTGTTTCCTGAAACATCTAAAAAACACAGCAACAGAGCCTAGGGCACTTCCACTTATGGTCCTATAGCTTAGGGAAATTAAAATCAAAAAGACACAGCCACCCCAAAGTTTGGGACGCCTTTGTTTACAAGAACCTCGTTTACCGTACAAGTTCAGTATCACAGAAAGTGAAAAATGGATAAAGAACTTGTGGTACTTACGTACAATGCAGTATCACTCAGCAATGAAATCTATGTCATCAGGCCCATAGCAGCATAATGAGTGGATTCAGGTACGATGATTCTAACTGAAATAAGTCACACAGAAAAAGAAACATCATAAGATATCACTAATACATGGAATGTAAACTTGGCTACACAGGAACTGAATTCCAAAACAGAACAGGGTCTCAAATTTAGAAAACCAACTTATGCTTGCTTAAGGGGAAAGGTGAGTTGGGGTGCTGCATAAAACCAGAGATTGAAATGAGCACAGATAAAGTTCCTTAAGCCAAATATGGAATAGACAAGAGCTACTCGTTGCTCAACGAAATGGACTCAACACCCCATATTAAACGCCTAAGAATGTACCTGACTAGTAAGTATCTTAAAACCTATGGATTGCTATGTCTCCAAAAGAGAATCAAGCGTGTGTACAGGGGCATAAACGCAGCAGTGATAGGATTGGAGCGGTTCGCTGAGCAAATGAAGACCCTTTGAAGTCATATTGCATGGTACCCATTCCACGGGTCTCAACTCTCCAGGTTTAAGGTATTCTTCCTTCAGCAAAAACATGCATGTGGAACCCAGAGTATGATCAACCGTGTGAACGGGAGACGTGTTCAAATATGTCTCAGTTTTCCTCCCCTGGTACTCGGGTGCAACATTCCAGACGCTTTACTAACACTCTCCCCACTTGGAGAGTCAGCGCCTTTAACCTCCTGTTTGGCCCAGTTTGCAATTTCTGCGGAAGATGAACAGGGATAGCGAGAACCAGTGAGAGACTAGCTGGAGGTGTCTGGACGGGCAAATTTAACTCTCATTTCCCACCAGGAAGAGGAAATAACCAAAGGCTCAGCGTGCCGTGCCGGAACCAGATTAGGGCCTGAAGCCATCCTGCGGTGTTGCGGCCAGCTCACAAGAAAGCGAGTTGAAGAAAGGAGCTCAGGGGCACTGTAATGCACAAACCTGCAGAGTTATAAATGACAGCTATCGTCCAAAAATATACTGAAGTAAGGCTGCCAAGAGGACTTGAAAGCGGGGCAGAATTGCAGGAAACCGATTTCAGGAGGTAGACTGGAATTGCATTGAAAGCATAGAAAAAGAGGCAGAACGTCCACAATGATGCACTTGGCCAAAAAGGGCGTATGCGTTTTTTCCTGAATATATTCAGGAAAAAACGCATACGCCCTTTTTGGCCAACCAAGCAAGCTTGCAAAGGAAATCTTCACTACAATGAAGTCTCACTTCCCCCCGGTCAAAAGGGCCATCTGAAAAAAGTGTAAAATCCAGAAAGGCAGGACAGGCCATGGAGAACTGGGAGCCTTGTTATGCTGATGGGCGGGATGTAAATTGCCAACAGACACTCGGGAGAAGTGTATGGTGTTTCCTGAAACATCTAAAAAACAAAGCAACAGAGCCTAGGGCACTTCCACTTATGGTCCTATAGCTTAGGGAAATTAAAATCAAAAAGACACAGCCACCCCAAAGTATGAAACGGCTCTGTTTACAACAACCTCGTTTACAGTACAAGTTCCACATTGCAGAAAGTGAAAAATGGATAAAGAAGTTGTGGTATTTACTTACAAAGCAATATCACTCAGCAATGAAATCTATGTCATCAGGCCCTTAGCAGCACAATGAGTGGATTCAGGTATGATGATTCTAACTGAAATAAGTCACACAGAAAAAGAAACATCATAAGATATCAGTAATACACGGAATGTAAACTTGGCTACACAGGAACTGAATTACAGAACAGAACAGGGTCTCAAATTTAGAAAACCAACTTATGCTTGCTTAAGGGGAAAGGTGAATTGGGGTGCTGCATAAAACCAGAGATTGAAATGAGCACAGATAAAGTTCCTTAAGCCAAATATGGAATAGACAAGAGCTACTCCTTGCTCAACGAAATGGACTCAACACCGCATATTAAACGCCTAAGAATGTACCTGACTAGTAAGTATCTTAAAACCTATGGATTGCTATGTCTCCGGAAGAGAATCAAGCATGTGTACAGGGGCATAAACGCAGCAGTGATAGGATTGGAGAGGTTCGGTGAGCAAATGAAGACCCTTTGAATTCATATTGCATGGTACCCATTCCACGGGTTTCAACTACCCAGGTTTAAGGTATTCTTCCTTCAGCTAAAACATGCATGTGGAACCCAGAATATGATCAACCGTGTGAACGGGAGACGTGTTCAAATATGTCTCAGTTTTCCTCCCCTGGTACTCGGGTGCAACATTCCAGACGCTTTACTAACACTCTCCCCACTTGGAGAGTCAGCGCCTTTAACCTCCTGTTTGGCCCAGTTTGCAATTTCTGCGGAAGATGAACAGGAATAGGGAGAACCAATGAGAGACTAGCTGGAGGTGTCTGGACGGGCAAATTTAACTCTCATTTCCCACCAGGAAGAGGAAATAACCAAGGGCTCAGCGAGCCGTGCCGGAACCAGATTAGGGCCTGAAGCCATCCTGCGGTGTTGCGGCCAGCTCACAAGAAAGCGAGTTGAAGAAAGGAGCTCAGGGGCACTGTAATTCACAAACCTGCAGAGTTATAAATGACAGCTATCGTCCAAAAATATACTGAAGTAAGGCTGCCAAGAGGACTTGAAAGCGGGGCAGAATTGCAGGAAACCGATTTCAGGAGGTAGACTGGAATTGCATTGAAAGCATAGGAAAAGAGGCAGAACGTCCACAATGATGCACTTGGCCAAAAAGGGCGTATGCGTTTTTTCCTGAATATATTCAGGAAAAAACGCATACGCCCTTTTTGGCCAACCAAGCAAGCTTGCAAAGGAAATCTGCACTACAATGAAGTCTCACTTCCCCCCGGTCAAAAGGGCCATCTGAAAAAAGTGTAAAATCCAGAAAGGCAGGACAGGCCATGGAGAACTGGGAGCCTTGTTATGCTGATGGGCGGGATGTAAATTGCCAACAGACACTCGGGAGAAGTGTATGGTGTTTCCTGAAACATCTAAAAAACAAAGCAACAGAGCCTAGGGCACTTCCACTTATGGTCCTATAGCTTAGGGAAATTAAAATCAAAAAGACACAGCCACCCCAAAGTTTGGGACGCCTCTGTTTACAAGAACCTCGTTTACCGTACAAGTTCAGTATCACAGAAAGTGAAAAATGGATAAAGAACTTGTGGTACTTATGTACAATGCAGTATCACTCAGCAATGAAATCTATGTCATCAGGCCCGTAGCAGCATAATGAGTGGATTCAGGTACGATGATTCTAACTGAAATAAGTCACACAGAAAAAGAAACATCATAAGATATCACTAATACATGGAATGTAAACTTGGCTACACAGGAACTGAATTCCAAAACAGAACAGGGTCTCAAATTTAGAAAACCAACTTATGCTTGCTTAAGGGGAAAGGTGAGTTGGGGTGCTGCATAAAACCAGAGATTGAAATGAGCACAGATAAAGTTCCTTAAGCCAAATATGGAATAGACAAGAGCTACTCCTTGCTCAACGAAATGGACTCAACACCCCATATTAAACGCCTAAGAATGTACCTGACTAGTAAGTATCTTAAAACCTATGGATTGCTATGTCTCCAAAAGAGAATCAAGCGTGTGTACAGGGGCATAAACGCAGCAGTGATAGGATTGGAGAGGTTCGGTGAGCAAATGAAGACCCTTTGAAGTCATATTTCATGGCACCCATTCCACGGGTCTCAACTCTCCAGGTTTAAGGTATTTTTCCTTCAGCAAAAACATGCATGTGGAACCCAGAGTATGATCAACCGTGTGAACGGGAGACGTGTTCAAATATGTCTCAGTTTTCCTCCCCTGGTACTCGGGTGCAACATTCCAGGCGCTTTACTAACACTCTCCCCACTTGGAGAGTCAGCGCCTTTAACCTCCTGTTTGGCCCAGTTTGCAATTTCTGCGGAAGATGAACAGGAATAGGGAGAACCAATGAGAGACTAGCTGGATGTGTCTGGACGGGCAAATTTAACTCTCATTTCCCACCAGGAAGAGGAAATAACCAAAGGCTCAGCGTGCCGTGCCGGAACCAGATTAGGGCCTGAAGCCATCCTGCGGTGTTGCGGCCAGCTCACAAGAAAGCGAGTTGAAGAAAGGAGCTCAGGGGCACTGTAATGCACAAACCTGCAGAGTTATAAATGACAGCTATCGTCCAAAAATATACTGAAGTAAGTCTGCCAAGAGGACTTGAAAGCGGGGCAGAATTGCAGGAAACCGATTTCAGGAGGTAGACTGGAATTGCATTGAAAGCATAGGAAAAGAGGCAGAACGTCCACAATGATGCACTTGGCCAAAAAGGGCGTATGCGTTTTTTCCTGAATATATTCAGGAAAAAACGCATACGCCCTTTTTGGCCAACCAAGCAAGCTTGCAAAGGAAATCTTCACTACAATGAAGTCTCACTTCCCCCCGGTCAAAAGGGCCATCTGAAAAAAGTGTAAAATCCAGAAAGGCAGGACAGGCCATGGAGAACTGGGAGCCTTGTTATGCTGATGGGCAGGATGTAAATTGCCAACAGACACTCGGGAGAAGTGTATGGTGTTTCCTGAAACATCTAAAAAACAAAGCAACAGAGCCTAGGGCACTTCCACTTATGGTCCTATAGCTTAGGGAAATTAAAATCAAAAAGACACAGCCACCCCAAAATTTGGAACGGCTCTGTTTACAAGAACCTCATTTACAGTACAAGTTCCACATTGCAGAAAGTGAAAAATGGATAAAGAAGTTGTGGTATTTACTTACAAAGAAATATCACTCAGCAATGAAATCTATGTCATCAGGCCCTTAGCAGCACAATGAGTGGATTCAGGTATGATGATTCTAACTGAAATAAGTCACACAGAAAAAGAAACATCATAAGATATCAGTAATACACGGAATGTAAACTTGGCTACACAGGAACTGAATTACAGAACAGAACAGTGTCTCAAATTTAGAAAACCAACTTATGCTTGCTTAAGGGGAAAGGTGATTTGGGGTGCTGCATGAATCCAGAGATTGAAATGAGCACAGATAAAGTTCCTTAAGCCAAATATGGAATAGACAAGAGCTACTCCTTGCTCAACGAAATGGACTCAACACCCCATATTAAACGCCTAAGAATGTACCTGACTAGTAAGTATCTTAAAACCTATGGATTGCTATGTCTCCGAAAGAGAATCAAGCATGTGTACAGGGGCATAAACGCAGCAGTGATAGGATTGGAGAGGTTCGGTGAGCAAATGAAGACCCTTTGAAGTCATATTGCATGGTACCCATTCCACGGGTTTCAACTACCCAGGTTTAAGGTATTCTTCCTTCAGCTAAAACATGCATGTGGAACCCAGAGTATGAACAACCGTGTGAACGGGAGACGTGTTCAAATATGTCTCAGTTTTCCTCCCCTGGTACTCGGGTGCAACATTCCACACGCTTTACTAACACTCTCCCGACTTGGAGAGTCAGTCCCTTTAACCTCCTGTTTGGCCCAGTTTGCAATTTCTGCGGAAGATGAACAGGAATAGGGAGAACCAATGAGAGACTAGCTGGAGGTGTCTGGACGGGCAAATTTAACTCTCATTTCCACCAGGAAGAGGAATTAACCAAAGGCTCAGCGTGCCGTGCCGGAACCAGATTAGGGCCTGAAGCCATCCTGCGGTGTTGCGGCCAGCTCACAAGAAAGCGAGTTGAAGAAAGGAGCTCAGGGGCACTGTAATGCACAAACCTGCAGAGTTATAAATGACAGCTATCGTCCAAAAATATACTGAAGTAAGGCTGCCAAGAGGACTTGAAAGTGGGGCAGAATTGCAGGAAACCGATTTCAGGAGGTAGACTGGAATTGCATTGAAAGCATAGGAAAAGAGGCAGAACGTCCACAATGATGCACTTGGCCAAAAAGGGCGTATGCGTTTTTTCCTGAATATATTCAGGAAAAAACGCATACGCCCTTTTTGGCCAACCAAGCAAACTTGCAAAGGAAATCTGCACTACAATGAAGTCTCACTTCCCCATGGTCAAAAGGACCATCTGAAAAAAGTGTAAAATCCAGAAAGGCAGGACAGGCCATGGAGAACTGGGAGCCTTGTTATGCTGATGGGCGGTATGTAAATTGCCAACAGACACTCGGGAGAAGTGTATGTTGTTTCCTGAAACATCTAAAAAACAAAGCAACAGAGCCTAGGGCACTTCCACTTATGGTCCTATAGCTTAGGGAAATTAAAATCAAAAAGACACAGCCACCCCAAAGTTTGGGACGCCTCTGTTTACAAGAACCTCGTTTACCGTACAAGTTCAGTATCACAGAAAGTGAAAAATGGATAAAGAACTTGTGGTACTTATGTAAAATGCAGTATCACTCAGCAATGAAATCTATGTCATCAGGCCCGTAGCCGCATAATGACTGGATTCAGGTACGATGATTCTAACTGAAATAATTCACACAGAAAAAGAAACATCATAAGATATCAGTAATACACGGATTGTAAACTTGGCTACACAGGAACTGAATTCCAAAACAGAACAGGGTCTCAAATTTAGAAAACCAACTTATGCTTGCTTAAGGGGAAAGGTGAGTTGGGGTGCTGCATAAAACCAGAGATTGAAATGAGCACAGATAAAGTTCCTTAAGCCAAATATGGAATAGACAAGAGCTACTCGTTGCTGAACGAAATGGACTCAACACCGCATATTAAACGCCTAAGAATGTACCTGACTAGTAAGTATCTTAAAACCTATGGATTGCTATGTCTCCAAAAGAGAATCAAGCATGTGTACAGGGGCATAAACGCAGCAGTGATAGGATTGGAGAGGTTCGGTGAGCAAATGAAGATCCTTTGAAGTCATATTGCTTGGTACCCATTCCACGGGTCTCAACTCTCCAGGTTTAAGGTATTCTTCCTTCAGCTAAAACATGCATGTGGAACCCAGAGTATGATCAACCGTGTGAACGGGAGACGTGTTCAAATATGTCTCAGTTTTCCTCCCCTGGTACTCGGGTGCAACATTCCACACGCTTTACTAACACTCTCCCCACTTGGAGAGTCAGCACCTTTAACCTCCTGTTTGGCCCAGTTTGCAATTTCTGCGCAAGATGAACAGGAATAGGGAGAACCAATGAGAGACTAGCTGGAGGTGTCTGGACGGGCAAATTTAACTCTCATTTCCCACCAGGAAGACGAAATAACCAAAGGCTCAGCGAGCCGTGCCGGAACCAGATTAGGGCCTGAAGCCATCCTGTGGTGTTGCGGCCAGCTCACAAGAAAGCGAGTTGAAGAAAGGAGCTCAGGGGCACTGTAATTCACAAACCTGCAGAGTTATAAATGACAGCTATCGTCCAAAAATATACTGAAGTAAGGCTGCCAAGAGGACTTGAAAGCGGGGCAGAATTGCAGGAAACCGATTTCAGGAGGTAGACTGGAATTGCATTGAAAGCATAGGAAAAGAGACAGAACGTCCACAATGATGCACTTGGCCAAAAAGGGCGTATGCGTTTTTTCCTGAACATATTCAGGAAAAAACGCATACGCCCTTTTTGGCCAACCAAGCAAGCTTGCAAAGGAAATCTGCACTACAATGAAGTCTCACTTCCCCTCAGTCAAAAGGGCCATCTGAAAAAAGTGTAAAATCCAGAAAGGCAGGACAGGCCATGGAGAACTGGGAGCCTTGTTATGCTGATGGGCGGGATGTAAATTGCCAACAGACACTCGGGAGAAGTGTATGGTGTTTCCTGAAACATCTAAAAAACAAAGCAACAGAGCCTAGGGCACTTCCACTTATGGTCCTATAGCTTAGGGAAATTAAAATCAAAAAGACACAGCCACCCCAAAGTTTGGGATGCCTCTGTTTACAAGAACCTCGTTTACCGTACAAGTTCAGTATCACAGAAAGTGAAAAATGGATAAAGAACTTGTGGTACTTATGTACAATGCAGTATCACTCAGCAATGAAATCTATGTCATCAGGCCCGTAGCAGCATAATGAGTGGATTCAGGTACGATGATTCTAACTGAAATAAGTCACACAGAAAAAGAAACATCATAAGATATCACTAATACATGGAATGTAAACTTGGCTACACAGGAACTGAATTCCAAAACAGAACAGGGTCTCAAATTTAGAAAACCAACTTATGCTTGCTTAAGGGGAAAGGTGAGTTGGGGTGCTGCATAAAACCAGAGATTGAAATGAGCACAGATAAAGTTCCTTAAGCCAAATATGGAATAGAAAAGAGCTACTCCTTGCTCAACGAAATGGACTCAACACCCCATATTAAACGCCTAAGAATGTACCTGACTAGTAAGTATCTTAAAACCTATGGATTGCTATGTCTCCAAAAGAGAATCAAGCGTGTGTACAGGGGCATAAACGCAGCAGTGATAGGATTGGAGCGGTTCGCTGAGCAAATGAAGACCCTTTGAAGTCATATTGCATGGTACCCATTCCACGGGTCTCAACTCTCCAGGTTTAAGGTATTCTTCCTTCAGCAAAAACATGCATGTGGAACCCAGAGTATGATCAACCGTGTGAACGGGAGACGTGTTCAAATATGTCTCAGTTTTCCTCCCCTGGTACTCGGGTGCAACATTCCAGACGCTTTACTAACACTCTCCCCACTTGGAGAGTCAGCGCCTTTAACCTCCTGTTTGGCCCAGTTTGCAATTTCTGCGGAAGATGAACAGGAATAGGGAGAACCAATCAGAGACTAGCTGGAGGTGTCTGGACGGGCAAATTTAACTCTCATTTCCCACCAGGAAGAGGAAATAACCAAAGGCTCAGCGTGCCGTGCCGGAACCAGATTAGGGCCTGAAGCCATCCTGCGGTGTTGCGGCCAGCTCAAAAGAAAGCGAGTTGAAGAAAGGAGCTCAGGGGCACTGTAATTCACAAACCTGCAGAGTTATAAATGACAGCTATCGTCCAAAAATATACTGAAGTAAGGCTGCCAAGAGGACTTGAAAGCGGGGCAGAATTGCAGGAAACCGAGTTCAGGAGGTAGACTGGAATTGCATTGAAAGCATAGGAAAAGAGGCAGAACGTCCACAATGATGCACTTGGCCAAAAAGGGCGTATGCGTTTTTTCCTGAATATATTCAGGAAAAAACGCATACGCCCTTTTTGGCCAACCAAGCAAGCTTGCAAAGGAAATCTGCAGTACAATGAAGTCTCACTTCCTCCCGGTCAAAAGGGCCATCTGAAAAAAGTGTAAAATCCAGAAAGTCAGGACAGGCCATGGAGAACTGGGAGCCTTGTTATGCTGATGGGCGGGATGTAAATTGCCAACAGACACTCTGGAGAAGTGTATGTTGTTTCCTTAAACATCTAAAAAACAAAGCAACAGAGCCTAGGGCACTTCCACTTATGGTCCTATAGCTTAGGGAAATTAAAATCAAAAAGACACAGCCACCCCAAAGTTTGGGACGCCTCTGTTTACAAGAACCTCGTTTACAGTACAAGTTCAACATCGCAGAAAGTGAAAAATGGATAAAGAAGTTGTGGTATTTACTTACAAAGCAATATCACTCAGCAATGAAATCTATGTCATCAGGCCCTTAGCAGCATAATGAGTGGATTCAGGTATGATGATTCTAACTGAAATAAGTCACACAGAAAAAGAAACATCATAAGATATCAGTAATACACGGAATGTAAACTTGGCTACACAGGAACTGAATTCCAAAACAGAACAGGGTCTCAAATTTAGAAAACCAACTTATGCTTGCTTAAGGGGAAAGGTAAGTTGGGGTGCTGCATAAAACCAGAGATTGAAATGAGCACAGATAAAGTTCCTTAAGCCAAATATGGAATAGACAAGAGCTACTCCTTGCTCAACGAAATGGACTCAACACCGCATATTAAACGCCTAAGAATGTACCTGACTAGTAAGTAACTTAAAACCTATGGATTGCTATGTCTCCGGAAGAGAATCAAGCATGTGTACAGGGGCATAAACGCAGCAGTGATAGGATTGGAGAGGTTCGGTGAGCAAATGAAGACCCTTTCAAGTCATATTGCATGGTACCCATTACATGGGTCTCAACTCTCCAGGTTTAAGGTATTCATCCTTCAGCTAAAACATGCATGTGGAACCCAGAGTATGATCAACCGTGTGAACGGGAGACGTGTTCAAATATGTCTCAGTTTTCGTACCCTGGTACTCGGGTGCAACATTCCATACGCTTTACTAACACTCTCCCGAATTGGAGAGTCAGTCCCTTTAACCTCCTGTTTGGCCCAGTTTGCAATTTCTGCGGAAGATGAACAGGAATAGCGAGAACCAATGAGAGACTAGCTGGAGGTGTCTGGACGGGCAAATTTAACTCTCATTTCCCACCAGGAAGAGGAATTAACCAAAGGCTCAGCGTGCCGTGCCGGAACCAGATTAGGGCCTGAAGCCATCCTGCTGTGTTGCGGCCAGCTCAAAAGAAAGCGAGTTGAAGAAAGTAGCTCAGGGGCACTGTAATTCACAAACCTGCAGAGTTATAAATGACAGCTATCGTCCAAAAATATACTGAAGTAAGGCTGCCAAGAGGACTTGAAAGCGGGGCAGAATTGCAGGAAACCGATTTCAGGAGGTAGACTGGAATTGCATTGAAAGCATAGGAAAAGAGGCAGAACGTCCACAATGATGCACTTGGCCAAAAAGGGCGTATGCGTTTTTTCCTGAATATATTCAGGAAAAAACGCATACGCCCTTTTTGGCCAACCAAGCAAGCTTGCAAAGGAAATCTGCACTACAATGAAGTCTCACTTCCCCCCGGTCAAAAGGGCCATCTGAAAAAAGTGTAAAATCCAGAAAGGCAGGACAGGCCATGGAGAACTGGGAGCCTTGTTATGCTGATGGGCGGGATGTAAATTGCCAACAGACACTCGGGAGAAGTGTATGGTGTTTCCTGAAACATCTAAAAAACAAAGCAACAGAGCCTAGGGCACTTCCACTTATGGTCCTATAGCTTAGGGAAATCAAAATCAAAAAGACACAGCCACCCCAAAGTTTGGGATGGCTCTGTTTACAAGAACATCGTTTACAGTACAAGTTCAACATCGCAGAAAGTGAAAAATGGATAAAGAAGTTGTGGTATTTACTTACAAAGCAATATCACTCAGCAATGAAATATATGTCATCAGGCCCTTAGCAGCATAATGAGTGGATTCAGGTATGATGATTCTCACTGAAATAAGTCACACAGAAAAAGAAACATCATAAGATATCAGTAATACACGGAATGTAAACTTGGCTACACAGGAACTGAATTACAGAACAGAACAGTGTCTCAAATTTAGAAAACCAACTTATTCTTGCTTAAGAGTAAAGGTGAGTTGGGGTGCTGCATAAAACCAGAGATTGAAATGAGCACAGATAAAGTTCCTTAAGCCAAATATGGAATAGACAAGAGCTACTCCTTGCTCAACGAAATGGACTCAACACCGCATATTAAACGCCTAAGAATGTACCTGACTAGTAAGTATCTTAAAACCTATGGATTGCTATGTCTCCAAAAGAGAATCAAGCGTGTGTACAGGGGCATAAACGCAGCAGTGATAGGATTGGAGAGGTTCGGTGAGCAAATGAAGACCCTTTGAAGTCATATTGCATGGTACCCATTCCACGGGTTTCAACTACCCAGGTTTAAGGTATTCTTCCTTCAGCTAAAACATGCATGTGGAACCCAGAGTATGATCAACCATGTGAACGGGAGACGTGTTGAAATATGTCTCAGTTTTCCTCCCCTGGTACTCGGGTGCAACATTCCAGACGCTTTACTAACACTCTCCCCACTTGGAGAGTCAGCGCCTTTAACCTCCTGTTTGGCCCAGTTTGCAATTTCTGCGGAAGATGAACAGGAATAGGGAGAACCAATGAGAGACTAGCTGGAGGTGTCTGGACAGGCAAATTTAAATCTCATTTCCCACCAGGAAGAAGAAATAACCAAAGGCTCACTGTGCCGTGCCGGAACCAGATTAGGGCCTGAAGCCATCCTGCGGTGTTGCGGCCAGCTCAAAAGAAAGCGAGTTGAAGAAAGGAGCTCAGGGGCACTGTAATTCACAAACCTGCAGAGTTATAAATGACAGCTATCGTCCAAAAATATACTGAAGTAAGGCTGCCAAGAGGACTTGAAAGCGGGGCAGAATTGCAGGAAACCGAGTTCAGGAGGTAGACTGGAATTGCATTGAAAGCATAGGAAAAGAGGCAGAACGTCCACAATGATGCACTTGGCCAAAAAGTGCGTATGCATTTTTTCCTGAATATATTCAGGAAAAAACGCATACGCCCTTTTTGGCCAACCAAGCAAGCTTGCAAAGGAAATCTGCACTACAATGAAGTCTCACTTCCTCCCGGTCAAAAGGGCCATCTGAAAAAAGTGTAAAATCCAGAAAGTCAGGACAGGCCATGGAGAACTGGGAGCCTTGTTATGCTGTTGGGCGGGATGTAAATTGCCAACAGACACTCTGGAGAAGTGTATAGTGTTTCCTGAAACATCTAAAAAACAAAGCAACAGAGCCTAGGGCACTTCCACTTATGGTCCTATAGCTTAGGGAAATTAAAATCAAAAAGACACAGCCACCCCAAAGTTTGGGACACCTCTGTTTACAAGAACCTCGTTTACAGTACAAGTTCAACATCGCAGAAAGTGAAAAATGGATAAAGAAGTTGTGGTATTTACTTACAAAGCAATATCACTCAGCAATGAAATCTATGTCATCAGGCCCTTAGCAGCATAATGAGTGGATTCAGGTATGATGATTCTAACTGAAATAAGTCACACAGAAAAAGAAACATCATAAGATATCAGTAATACATGGAATGTAAACTTGGCTACACAGGAACTGAATTCCAAAACAGAACAGGGTCTCAAATTTAGAAAACCAACTTATGCTTGCTTAAGGGGAAAGGTGAGTTGGGGTGCTGCATAAAACCAGAGATTGAAATGAGCACAGATAAAGTTCCTTAAGCCAAATATGGAATAGACAAGAGCTACTCCTTGCTCAACGAAATGGACTCAACACCGCATATTAAACGCCTAAGAATGTACCTGACTAGTAAGTAACTTAAAACCTATGGATTGCTATGTCTCCGGAAGAGAATCAAGCATGTGTACAGGGGCATAAACGCAGCAGTGATAGGATTGGAGAGGTTCGGTGAGCAAATGAAGACCCTTTCAAGTCATATTGCATGGTACCCATTACATGGGTCTCAACTCTCCAGGTTTAAGGTATTCATCCTTCAGCTAAAACATGCATGTGGAACCCAGAGTATGATCAACCGTGTGAACGGGAGACGTGTTCAAATATGTCTCAGTTTTCGTACCCTGGTACTCGGGTGCAACATTCCAGACGCTTTACTAACACTCTCCCGAATTGGAGAGTCAGTCCCTTTAACCTCCTGTTTGGCCCAGTTTGCAATTTCTGCGGAAGATGAACAGGAATAGCGAGAACCAATGAGAGACTAGCTGGAGGTGTCTGGACGGGCAAATTTAACTCTCATTTCCCACCAGGAAGAGGAATTAACCAAAGTCTCAGCGTGCCGTGCCGGAACCAGATTAGGGCCTGAAGCCATCCTGCTGTGTTGCGGCCAGCTCAAAAGAAAGCGAGTTGAAGAAAGTAGCTCAGGGGCACTGTAATTCACAAACCTGCAGAGTTATAAATGACAGCTATCGTCCAAAAATATACTGAAGTAAGGCTGCCAAGAGGACTTGAAAGCGGGGCAGAATTGCAGGAAACCGATTTCAGGAGGTAGACTGGAATTGCATTGAAAGCATAGGAAAAGAGGCAGAACGTCCACAATGATGCACTTGGCCAAAAAGGGCGTATGCGTTTTTTCCTGAATATATTCAGGAAAAAACGCATACGCCCTTTTTGGCCAACCAAGCAAGCTTGCAAAGGAAATCTGCACTACAATGAAGTCTCACTTCCCCCCGGTCAAAAGGGCCATCTGAAAAAAGTGTAAAATCCAGAAAGGCAGGACAGGCCATGGAGAACTGGGAGCCTTGTTATGCTGATGGGCGGGATGTAAATTGCCAACAGACACTCGGGAGAAGTGTATGGTGTTTCCTGAAACATCTAAAAAACAAAGCAACAGAGCCTAGGGCACTTCCACTTATGGTCCTATAGCTTAGGGAAATCAAAATCAAAAAGACACAGCCACCCCAAAGTTTGGGATGGCTCTGTTTACAAGAACATCGTTTACAGTACAAGTTCAACATCGCAGAAAGTGAAAAATGGATAAAGAAGTTGTGGTATTTACTTACAAAGCAATATCACTCAGCAATGAAATATATGTCATCAGGCCCTTAGCAGCATAATGAGTGGATTCAGGTATGATGATTCTCACTGAAATAAGTCACACAGAAAAAGAAACATCATAAGATATCAGTAATACACGGAATGTAAACTTGGCTACACAGGAACTGAATTACAGAACAGAACAGTGTCTCAAATTTAGAAAACCAACTTATGCTTGCTTAAGGGTAAAGGTGAGTTGGGGTGCTGCATAAAACCAGAGATTGAAATGAGCACAGATAAAGTTCCTTAAGCCAAATATGGAATAGACAAGAGCTACTCCTTGCTCAACGAAATGGACTCAACACCGCATATTAAACGCCTAAGAATGTACCTGACTAGTAAGTATCTTAAAACCTATGGATTGCTATGTCTCCAAAAGAGAATCAAGCGTGTGTACAGGGGCATAAACGCAGCAGTGATAGGATTGGAGAGGTTCGGTGAGCAAATGAAGACCCTTTGAAGTCATATTGCATGGTACCCATTCCACGGGTTTCAACTACCCAGGTTTAAGGTATTCTTCCTTCAGCTAAAACATGCATGTGGAACCCAGAGTATGATCAACCGTGTGAACGGGAGACGTGTTCAAATATGTCTCAGTTTTCCTCCCCTGGTACTCGGGTGCAACATTCCAGACGCTTTACTAACACTCTCCCCACTTGGAGAGTCAGCGCCTTTAACCTCCTGTTTGGCCCAGTTTGCAATTTCTGCGGAAGATGAACAGGAATAGGGAGAACCAATGAGAGACTAGCTGGAGGTGTCTGGACAGGCAAATTTAAATCTCATTTCCCACCAGGAAGAAGAAATAACCAAAGGCTCACTGTGCCGTGCCGGAACCAGATTAGGGCCTGAAGCCATCCTGCGGTGTTGCGGCCAGCTCAAAAGAAAGCGAGTTGAAGAAAGGAGCTCAGGGGCACTGTAATTCACAAACCTGCAGAGTTATAAATGACAGTTATCGTCCAAAAATATACTGAAGTAAGGCTGCCAAGAGGACTTGAAAGCGGGGCAGAATTGCAGGAAACCGATTTCAGGAGGTAGACTGGAATTGCATTGAAAGCATAGGAAAAGAGGCAGAACGTCCACAATGATGCACTTGGCCAAAAAGGGCGTATGCGTTTTTTCCTAAATATATTCAGGAAAAAACGCATACGCCCTTTTTGGCCAACCAAGCAAGCTTGCAAAGGAAATCTGCACTACAATGAAGTCTCACTTCCCCCCGGTCAAAAGGGCCATCTGAAAAAAGTGTAAAATCCAGAAAGGCAGGATAGGCCATGGAGAACTGGGAGCCTTGTTATGCTGATGGGCGGGATGTAAATTGCCAACAGACACTCGGGAGAAGTGTATGGTGTTTCCTGAAACATCTAAAAAACAAAGCAACAGAGCCTAGGGCACTTCCACTTATGGTCCTATAGCTTAGGGAAATTAAAATCAAAAAGACACAGCCACCCCAAAGTTTGGAATGGCTCTGTTTACAAGAACCTCGTTTACAGTACAAGGTCAACATCGCAGAAAGTGAAAAATGGATAAAGAAGTTGTGGTATTTACTTACAAAGCAATATCACTCAGCAATGAAATCTATGTCATCAGGCCCTTAGTAGCAAAATGAGTGGATTCAGGTATGGTGATTCTAACTGAAATAAGTCACACAGAAAAAGAAACATCATAAGATATCACTAATACACGGAATGTAACCTTGGCTACACAGGAACTGAATTACAGAACAGAACAGGGTCTCAAATTTAGAAAACCAACTTATGCTTGCTTAAGGGTAAAGGTGAGTTGGGGTGCTGCATAAAACCAGAGATTGAAATGAGCACAGATAAAGTTCCTTAAGCCAAATATGGAATAGACAAGAGCTACTCCTTGCTCAACGAAATGGACTCAACACCCCATATTAAACGCCTAAGAATGTACCTGACTAGTAAGTATCTTAAAACCTATGGATTGCTATGTCTCCGAAAGAGAATCAAGCATGTGTACAGGGGCATAAACGCAGCAGTGATAGGATTGGAGAGGTTCGGTGAGCAAATGAAGACCCTTTGAAGTCATATTGCATGGTACCCATTCCACGGGTTTCAAATACCCAGGTTTAAGGTATTCTTCCTGCAGCTAAAACATGCATGTGGAACCTAGAGTATGATCAACCATGTGATCGGGAGACGTGTTCAAATATGTCTCAGTTTTCGTACCCTGGTACTCGGGTGCAACATTCCAGACGCTTTACTAACACTCTCCCTACTTGGAGAGTCAGTCCCTTTAACCTCCTGTTTGGCCCAGTTTGCAATTTCTGCGGAAGATGAACAGGAATAGCGAGAACCAATGAGAGACTAGCTGGAGGAGTCTGGGCGGGCAAATTTAACTCTCATTTCCCACCAGGAAGAGGAATTAACCAAAGGCTCAGCGTGCCGTGCCGGAACCAGATTAGGGCCGGAAGCCATCCTGCGGTGTTGCGGCCAGCTCACAAGAAAGCGAGTTGAAGAAAGGAGCTCAGGGGCACTGTAATTCACAAACCTGCAGAGTTATAAATGACAGCTATCGTCCAAAAATATACCGAAGTAAGGCTGCCTAGAGGACTTGAAAGCGGGGCAGAATTGCAGGAAACCCATTTCAGGAGGTAGACTGGAATTGCGTTGAAAGAATAGGAAAAGAGGCAGAACGTCCTCAATGATGCACTTGGCCAAAAAGGGCGTATGCGTTTTTTCCTGAATATATTCAGGAAAAAACGCATACGCCCTTTTTGGCCAACCAAGCAAACTTGCAAAGGAAATCTGCACTACAATGAAGTCTCACTTCCCCCCAGTCAAAAGGGCCATCTGAAAAAAGTGTAAAATCCAGAAAGGCAGGACAGGCCATGGAGAACTGGGAGCCTTGTTATGCTGATGGGCGGGATGTAAATTGCCAACAGACACTTGGGAGAAGTGTATGGTGTTTCCTGAAACATCTAAAAAACAAAGCAACAGAGCCTAGGGCACTTCCACTTATGGTCCTATAGCTTAGGGAAATTAAAATCAAAAAGACACAGCCACCCCAAAGTTTGGGACGCCTCTGTTTACAAGAACCTCGTTTACCGTACAAGTTCAGTATCACAGAAAGTGAAAAATGGATAAAGAACTTGTGGTACTTACGTACAATGCAGTATCACTCAGCAATGAAATCTATGTCATCAGGCCCTTAGCTGCACAATGAGTGGATTCAGGTATGATGATTCTAACTGAAATAAGTCACACAGAAAAAGAAACATCATAAGATATCAGTAATACACGGAATGTAAACTTGGCTACACAGGAACTGAATTACAGAAAAGAACAGGGTCTCAAATTTAGAAAACCAACTTATGCTTGCTTAAGGGGAAAGGTGAGTTGGGGTGCTGCATAAAACCAGAGATTGAAATGAGCACAGATAAAGTTCCTTAAGCCAAATATGGAATAGACAATAGCTACTCCTTGCTCAGCGAAATGGACTCAACACCACATATTAAACGCCTAAGTATGTACCTGACTAGTAAGTATCTTAAAACCTATGGAATGCTATGTCTCCGAAAGAGAATCAAGCATGTGTACAGGGGCATTAACGCAGCAGTGATAGGATTGGAGAGGTTCGGTGAGCAAATGAAGACCCTTTCAAGTCATATTGCATGGTACCCATTCCACGGGTTTCAACTACCCAGGTTTAAGGTATTCTTCCTTCAGCTAAAACATGCATATGGAACCTAGAGTATGATAAACCATGTGATCGGGAGACGTGTTCAAATATGTCTCAGTTTTCGTACCCTGGTACTCGGGTGCAACATTACAGACGCTTTACTAACACTCTCCCGACTTGGAGAGTCAGTCCCTTTAACCTCCTGTTTGGCCCAGTTTGCAATTTCTGCGGAAGATGAACAGGAATAGCGAGAACCAATGAGAGACTAGCTGGAGGTGTCTGGACCGGTAAATTTAACTCTCATTTCCCACCAGGAAGAGGAATTAACCAAAGGCTCAGCGTGCCGTGCCGGAACCAGATTAGGGCCTGAAGCCATCCTGCGGTGTTTCGGCCAGGTCACAAGAAAGCGAGTTGAACAAAGGAGCTCAGGGGCACTGTAATTCACAAACCTGCAGAGTTATAAATGACAGCTATCGTCCAAAAATATACTGAAGTAAGGCTGCCAAGAGGACTTGAAAGCGGGGCAGAATTGCAGGAAACCGATTTCAGGAGGTAGACTGGAATTGCATTGAAAGCATAGGAAAAGAGACAGAACGTCCACAATGATGCACTTGGCCAAAAAGGGCGTATGCGTTTTTTCCTGAATATATTCAGGAAAAAACGCATACGCACTTTTTGGCCAACCAAGCAAGCTTGCAAAGGAAATCTGCACTACAATGAAGTCTCACTTCCCCCCGGTCAAAAGGGCCATCTGAAAAAAGTGTAAAATCCAGAAAGGCAGGACAGGCCATGGAGAACTGGGAGCCTTGTTATGCTGATGGGCGGGATGTAAATTGCCAACAGACACTCGGGACAAGTGTATGGTGTTTCCTGAAACATCTAAAAAACAAAGCAACAGAGCCTAGGGCACTTCCACTTATGGTCCTATAGCTTAGGGAAATTAAAATCAAAAAGACACAGCCACCCCAAAGTTTGGGACGCCTCTGTTTACAAGAACCTCGTTTACCGTACAAGTTCAGTATCAGACAAAGTGAAAAATGGATAAAGAATTTGTGGTACTTATGTACAATGCAGTATCACTCAGCAATGAAATCTATGTCATCAGGCCCATAGCAGCATAATGAGTGGATTCAGGTACGATGATTCTAACTGAAATAAGTCACACAGAAAAAGAAACATCATAAGATATCACTAATACACGGAATGTAAACTTGGCTACACAGGAACTGAATTCCAAAACAGAACAGGGTCTCAAATTAGAAAGCCAACTTATGCTTGCTTAAGGGGAAAGGTGAGTTGGGGTGCTGCATAAAACCAGAGATTGAAATGAGCACAGATAAAGTTCCTTAAGCCAAATATGGAATAGAAAAGAGCTACTCCTTGCTCAACGAAATGGACTCAACACCCCATATTAAACGCCTAAGAATGTACCTGACTAGTAAGTATCTTAAAACCTATGGATTGCTATGTCTCCAAAAGAGAATCAAGCATGTGTACAGGGGCATAAACGCAGCAGTGATAGGATTGGAGAGGTTCGGTGAGCAAATGAAGACCCTTTGAAGTCTTATTGCATGGTACCCATTCCACGGGTCTCAACTCTCCAGGTTTAAGGTATTCTTCCTTCAGCTAAAACATGCATGTGGAACCCAGAGTATGATCAACCGTGTGAACGGGAGACGTGTTCAAATATGTCTCAGGTTTCCTCCCCTGGTACTCGGGTGCAACATTCCAGGCGCTTTACTAACACTCTCCCCACTTGGAGAGTCAGCGCCTTTAACCTCCTGTTTGGCCCAGTTTGCAATTTCTGCGGAAGATGAACAGGAATAGGGAGAACCAATGAGAGACTAGCTGGAGGTGTCTGGACGGGCAAATTTAACTCTCATTTCCCACCAGGAAGAGGAAATAACCAAAGGCTCAGCGTGCCGTGCCGGAACCAGATTAGGGCCGGAAGCCATCCTGCGGTGTTGCGGCCAGCTCACAAGAAAACGAGTTGAAGAAAGGAGCTCAGGGGCACTGTAATTCACAAACCTGCAGAGTTATAAATGACAGCTATCGTCCAAAAATATACTGAAGTAAGGCTGCCAAGAGGACTTGAAAGCGGGGCAGAATTGCAGGAAACCGATTTCAGGAGGTAGAGTGGAATTGCATTGAAAGCATAGGAAAAGAGGCAGAACGTCCACAATGACGCACTTGGCCAAAAAGGGCGTATGCGTTTTTTCCTGAATATATTCAGGAAAAAACGCATACGCCCTTTTTGGCCAACCAAGCAAGCTTGCAAAGGAAATCTGCACTACAATGAAGTCTCACTTCCCCCTGGTCAAAAGGGCCATCTGAAATAAGTGTAAAATCCAGAAAGGCAGGACAGGCCATGGAGAACTGGGAGCCTTGTTATGCTGATGGGCGGGATATAAATTGCCAACAGACACTCGGGACAAGTGTATGGTGTTTCCTGAAACATCTAAAAAACAAAGCAACAGAGCGTAGGGCACTTCCACTTATGGTCCTATAGCTTAGGGAAATTAAAATCAAAAAGACACAGCCACCCCAAAATTTAGAACGGCTCTGTTTACAAGAACCTCGTTTACAGTACAAGTTCCACATTGCAGAAAGTGAAAAATGGATAAAGAAGTTGTGGTATTTACTTACAAAGAAATATCACTCAGCAATGAAATCTATGTCATCAGGCCCTTAGCAGCACAATGAGTGGATTCAGGTATGATGATTCTAACTGAAATAAGTCACACAGAAAAAGAAACATCATAAGATATCAGTAATACACGGAATGTAAACTTGGCTACACAGGAACTGAATTACAGAACAGAACAGGGTCTCAAATTTAGAAAACCAACTTATGCTTGTTTAAGGGGAAAGGTTATTTGGGGTGCTGCATGAATCCAGAGATTGAAATGAGCACAGATAAAGTTCCTTAAGCCAAATATGGAATAGACAAGAGCTACTCCTTGCTCAACGAAATGGACTCAACACCGCATATTAAACGCCTAAGAATGTACCTGACTAGTAAGTATCTTAAAACCTATGGATTGCTATGTCTCCGGAAGAGAATCAAGCATGTGTACAGGGGCATAAACGCAGCAGTGATAGGATTGGAGAGGTTCGGTGAGCAAATGAAGACCCTTTGAAGTCATATTGCATGGTACCCATTCCACGGGTTTCAACTACCCAGGTTTAAGGTATTCTTCCTTCAGCTAAAACATGCATGTGGAACCTAGAGTATGATCAACCGTGTGATCGGGAGACGTGTTCAAATATGTCTCAGTTTTCGTACCCTGGTACTCGGGTGCAACATTCCAGACGCTTTACTAACACTCTCCCGACTTGGAGAGTCAGTCCCTTTAACCTCCTGTTTGGCCCAGTTTGCAATTTCTGCGGAAGATGAACAGGAATAGCGAGAACCAATGAGAGACTAGCTGGAGGTGTCTGGACGGGCAAATTTAACTCTCATTTCCCACCAGGAAGAGGAATTAACCAAAGGCTCAGCATGCCGTGCCGGAACCACATTAGGGCCTGAAGCCATCCTGCGGTGTTGCGGCCAGCTCACAAGAAAGCGAGTTGAAGAAAGGAGCTCAGGGGCACTGTAATTCACAAACCTGCAGAGTTATAAATGACAGCTATCGTCAAAAGAAATATACTGAAGTAAGGCTGCCAAGAGGACTTGAAAGCGGGGCAGAATTGCAGGAAACCGATTTCAGGAGGTAGACTGGAATTGCATTGAAAGCATAGGAAAAGAGGCAGAACGTCCACAATGATGCACTTGGCCAAAAAGGGCGTATGCGTTTTTTCCTGAATATATTCAGGAAAAAACGCATACGCCCTTTTTGGCCAACCAAGCAAGCTTGCAAAGGAAATCTGCACTACAATGAAGTCTCACTTCTCCCCGGTCAAAAGGGCCATCTGAAAAAAGTGTAAAATCCAGAAAGGCAGGACAGGCCATGGAGAACTGGGAGCCTTGTTATGCTGATGGGCGGGATGTAAATTGCCAACAGACACTAAGGAGAAGTGTATGGTGTTTCCTGAAACATCTAAAAAACAAAGCAACAGAGCCTAGGGCACTTCCACTTATGGTCCTATAGCTTAGGGAAATTAAAATCAAAAAGACACAGCCACCCCAAAGTTTGGGACGCCTCTGTTTACAAGAACCTCGTTTACCGTACAAGTTCAGTATCACAGAAAGTGAAAAATGGATAAAGAACTTTTGGTACTTATGTACAATGCAGTATCACTCAGCAATGAAATCTATGTCATCAGGCCCGTAGCAGCATAATGAGTGGATTCAGGTACGATGATTCTAACTGAAATAAGTCACACAGAAAAAGAAACATCATAAGATATCAGTAATACACAGAATGTAAACTTGGCTAAACAGGAACTGAATTCCAAAACAGAAGAGGGTCTCAAATTTAGAAAACCAACTTATGCTTGCTTAAGGGGAAAGGTGAGTTGGGGTGCTGCATAAAACCAGAGATTGAAATGAGCACAGATAAAGTTCCTTAAGCCAAATATGGAATAGACAAGAGCTACTCCTTGCTCAACGAAATGGACTCAACACCGCATATTAAACGCCTAAGAATGTACCTGACTAGTAAGTATCTTAAAACCTATGGATTGCTATGTCTCCGAAAGAGAATCAAGCATGTGTACAGGGGCATAAACGCAGCAGTGATAGGATTGGAGAGGTTCGGTGAGCAAATGAAGACCCTTTGAAGTCATATTGCATGGTACCCATTCCACGGGTCTCAACTCTCCAGGTTTAAGGTATTCTTCCTTCAGCTAAAACATGCATGTGGAACCAAGAGTATGATCAACCATGTGAACGGGAGACGTGTTCAAATATGTCTCAGTTTTCCTCCCCTGGTACTCTGGTGCAACATTCCAGACGCTTTACTAACACTCTCCCCACTTGGAGAGTCAGCGCCTTTAACCTCCTGTTTGGCCCAGTTTGCAATTTCTGCGCAAGATGAACAGGAATAGGGAGAACCAATGAGAGACTAGCTGGAGGTGTCTGGACGGGCAAATTTAACTCTCATTTCCACCAGTAAGAGGAAATAACCAAAGGCTCAGCGTGCAGTGCCGGAATCAGATTAGGGCCTGAAGCCATCCTGCGGTGTTGCGGCCAGCTCACAAGAAAGCGAGTTGAAGAAAGGAGCTCAGGGGCACTGTAATTCACAAACCTGCAGAGTTATAAATGACAGCTATCGTCAAAAGAAATATACTGAAGTAAGGCTGCCAAGAGGACTTGAAAGCGGGGCAGAATTGCAGGAAACCGATTTCAGGAGGTAGACTGGAATAGCATTGAAAGCATAGGAAAAGAGGCAGAACGTCCACAATGATGCACTTGGCCAAAAAGGGCGTATGCGTTTTTTCCTGAATATATTCAGGAAAAAACGCATACGCCCTTTTTGGCCAACCAAGCAAACTTGCAAAGGAAATCTGCACTACAATGAAGTCTCACTTCCCCCCGGTCAAAAGGGCCATCTGAAAAAAGTGTAAAATCCAGAAAGGCAGGACAGGCCATGGAGAACTGGGAGCCTTGTTATGCTGATGGGCGGGATGTAAATTGCCAACAGACACTCGGGAGAAGTGTATGGTGTTTCCTGAAACATCTAAAAAACAAAGCAACAGAGCCTAGGGCACTTCCACTTATGGTCCTATAGCTTAGGGAAATTAAAATCAAAAAGACACAGCCACCCCAAAGTTTGGGACGCCTCTGTTTACAAGAACCTCGTTTACCGTACAAGTTCAGTATCACAGAAAGTGAAAAATGGATAAAGAACTTGTGGTACTTATGTACAATGCAGTATCACTCAGCAATGAAATCTATGTCATCAGGCCCGTAGCAGCATAATGAGTGGATTCAGGTACGATGATTCTAACTGAAATAAGTCACACAGAAAAAGAAACATCATAAGATATCAGTAATACACAGAATGTAAACTTGGCTACACAGGAAATGAATTCCAAAACAGAACAGGGTCTCAAGTTTAGAAAACCAACTTATGCTTGCTTAAGGGGAAAGGTGAGTTGGGGTGCTGCATAAAACCAGAGATTGAAATGAACACAGATAAAGTTCCTTAAGCCAAATATGGAATAGAAAAGAGCTACTCCTTGCTCAACGAAATGGACTCAACACCCCATATTAAACGCCTAAGAATGTACCTGACTAGTAAGTATCTTAAAACCTATGGATTGCTATGTCTCCAAAAGAGAATCAAGCGTGTGTACAGGGGCATAAACGCAGCAGTGATACGATTGGAGCGGTTCGCTGAGCAAATGAAGACCCTTTGAAGTCATATTGCATGGTACCCATTCCACGGGTCTCAACTCTCCAGGTTTAAGGTATTCTTCCTTCAGCAAAAACATGCATGTGGAACCCAGAGTATGATCAACCGTATGAACGGGAGACGTGTTCAAATATGTCTCAGTTTTCCTCCCCTGGTACTCGGGTGCAACATTCCTGAAGCTTTACTAACACTCTCCCCACTTGGAGAGTCAGCGCCTTTAACCTCCTGTTTGGCCCAGTTTGCAATTTCTGCGCAAGATGAACAGGAATAGGGAGAACCAATGAGAGACTAGCTGGAGGTGTCTGGACGGGCAAATTTAACTCTCATTTCCCACCAGGAAGAGGAAATAACCAAGGGCTCAGCGAGCCGTGCCGGAACCAGATTAGGGCCTGAAGCCATCCTGCGGTGTTGCGGCCAGCTCACAAGAAAGCGAGTTGAAGAAAGGAGCTCAGGGGCACTGTAATTCACAAACCTGCAGAGTTATAAATGACAGCTATCGTCCAAAAATATACTGAAGTAAGGCTGCCAAGAGGACTTGAATGCGGGGCAGAATTGCAGGAAACCGATTTCAGGAGGTAGACTGGAATTGCATTGAAAGCATAGGAAAAGAGACAGAACGTCCACAATGATGCACTTGGCCAAAAAGGGCGTATGCGTTTTTTCCTGAATATATTCAGGAAAAAACGCATACGCCCTTTTTGGCCAACCAAGCAAACTTGCAAAGGAAATCTGCACTACAATGAAGTCTCACTTCCCCCCGGTCAAAAGGGCCATCTGAAAAAAGTGTAAAATCCAGAAAGGCAGGACAGGCCATGGAGAACTGGGAGCCTTGTTATGCTGATGGGCGGGATGTAAATTGCCAACAGACACTCTGGAGAAGTGTATGGTGTTTCCTGAAACATCTAAAAAACAAAGCAACAGAGCCTAGGGCACTTCCACTTATGGTCCTATAGCTTAGGGAAATTAAAATCAAAAAGACACAGCCACCCCAAAGTTTGGGACGCCTCTGTTTACAAGAACCTCGTTTACCGTACAAGTTCAGTATCACAGAAAGTGAAAAATGGATAAAGAACTTGTGGTACTTATGTACAATGCAGTATCACTCAGCAATGAAATCTATGTCATCAGGCCCGTAGCAGCATAATGAGTGGATTCAGGTACGATGATTCTAACTGAAATAAGTCACACAGAAAAAGAAACATCATAAGATATCAGTAATACACAGAATGTAAACTTGGCTACAAAGGAACTGAATTCCAAAACAGAACAGGGTCTCAAATTTAGAAAACCAACTTATGCTTGCTTAAGGGGAAAGGTGAGTTGGGGTGCTGCATAAAACCAGAGATTGAAATGAGCACAGATAAAGTTCCTTAAGCCAAATATGGAATAGACAAGAGCTACTCCTTGCTCAACGAAATGGACTCAACACCGCATATTAAACGCCTAAGAATGTACCTGACTAGTAAGTATCTTAAAACCTATGGATTGCTATGTCTCCAAAAGAGAATCAAGCGTGTGTACAGGGGCATAAACGCAGCAGTGATAGGATTGGAGAGGTTCGGTGAGCAAATGAAGATCCTTTGAAGTCATATTGCATGGTACCCATTCCACGGATCTCAACTACCCAGGTTTAAGGTATTCTTCCTTCAGCTAAAACATGCATGTGGAACCCAGGGTATGATCAACCATGTGAATGGGAGACGTGTTCAAATATGTCTCAGTTTTCCTCCCCTGGTACTCGGGTGCAACATTCCAGACGCTTTACTAACACTCTCCCCACTTGGAGAGTCAGCGCCTTTAACCTCCTGTTTGGCCCAGTTTGCAATTTCTGCGGAAGATGAACAGGAATAGCGAGAACCAATGAGAGACTAGCTGGAGGTGTCTGGACGGGCAAATTTAACTCTCATTTCCCACCAGGAAGAGAAATTAACCAAAGGCTCAGCATGCCGTGCCGGAACCACATTAGGGCCTGAAGCCATCCTGCGGTGTTGCGGCCAGCTCACAAGAAAGCGAGTTGAAGAAAGGAGCTCAGGGGCACTGTAATTCACAAACCTGCAGAGTTATAAATGACAGCTATCGTCAAAAGAAATATACTGAAGTAAGGCTGCCAAGAGGACTTGAAAGCGGGGCAGAATTGCAGGAAACCGATTTCAGGAGGTAGACTGGAATTGCATTGAAAGCATAGGAAAAGAGGCAGAACGTCCACAATGATGCACTTGGCCAAAAAGGGCGTATGCGTTTTTTCCTGAATATATTCAGGAAAAAACGCATATGCCCTTTTTGGCCAACCAAGCAAGCTTGCAAAGGAAATCTGCACTACAATGAAGTCTCACTTCTCCCCGGTCAAAAGGGCCATCTGAAAAAAGTGTAAAATCCAGAAAGGCAGGACAGGCCATGGAGAACTGGGAGCCTTGTTATGCTGATGGGCGGGATGTAAATTGCCAACAGACACTCGGGAGAAGTGTATGGTGTTTCCTGAAACATCAAAAATACAAAGCAACAGAGCCTAGGGCACTTCCACTTATGGTCCTATAGCTTAGGGAAATTAAAATCAAAAAGAAACAGCCACCCCAAAGTATGGAACGGCTCTGTTTACAACAACCTAGTTTACAGTACAAGTTCAACATCGCAGAAAGTGAAAAATGGATAAAGAAGTTGTGGTATTTACTTACAAAGCAATATCACTCAGCAATGAAATCTATGTCATCAGGCCCATAGCAGCATAATGAGTGGATTCAGGTACGATGATTCTAACTGAAATAAGTCACACAGAAAAAGAAACATCATAAGATATCACTAATGCATGGAATGTAAACTTGGCTACACAGGAACTGAATTCCAAAACAGAACAGGGTCTCAAATTTAGAAAACCAACTTATGCTTGCTTAAGGGGAAAGGTGAGTTGGGGTGCTGCATAAAACCAGAGATTGAAATGAGCACAGATAAAGTTCCTTAAGCCAAATATGGAATAGAAAAGAGCTACTCCTTGCTCAACGAAATGGACTCAACACCCCATATTAAACGCCTAAGAATGTACCTGACTAGTAAGTATCTTAAAACCTATGGATTGCTATGTCTCCAAAAGAGAATCAAGCGTGTGTACAGGGGCATAAACGCAGCAGTGATAGGATTGGAGCGGTTCGCTGAGCAAATGAAGACCCTTTGAAGTCATATTGCATGGTACCCATTCCACGGGTCTCAACTCTCCAGGTTTAAGGTATTCTTCCTTCAGCAAAAACATGCATGTGGAACCAAGAGTATGATCAACCGTGTGAACGGGAGACGTGTTCAAATATGTCTCAGTTTTCCTCCCCTGGTACTCGGGTGCAACATTCCAGACGCTTTACTAACACTCTCCCCACTTGGAGAGTCAGCGCCTTTAACCTCCTGTTTGGCCCAGTTAGCAATTTCTGCGCAAGATGAACAGGAATAGCGAGAACCAATGAGAGACTAGCTGGAGGTGTCTGGACGGGCAAATTTAACTCTCATTTCCCACCAGGAAGAGGAAATAACCAAAGGCTCAGCGTGCCGTGCCGGAACCAGATTAGGGCCTGAAGCCATCCTGTGGTGTTGCGGCCAGCTCACAAGAAAGCGAGTTGAAGAAAGGAGCTCAGGGGCACTGTAATTCACAAACCTGCAGAGTTATAAATGACAGCTATCGTCCAAAAATATACTGAAGTAAGGCTGCCAAGAGGACTTGAAAACGGGGCAGAATTGCAGGAAACCGATTTCAGGAGGTAGACTGGAATTGCATTGAAAGCATAGAAAAAGAGGCAGAACGTGCACAATGATGCACTTGGCCAAAAAGGGCGTATGCGTTTTATCCTGAATATATTCAGGAAAAAACGCATACGCCCTTTTTGGCCAACCAAGCAAGCTTGCAAAGGAAATCTGCACTACAATGAAGTCTCACTTCCCCCCGGTCAAAAGGGCCATCTGAAAAAAGTGTAAAATCCAGAAAGGCAGGACAGGCCATGGAGAACTGGGAGCCTTGTTATGCTGATGGGCGGGATGTAAATTGCCAACAGACACTCGGGAGAAGTGTATGGTGTTTCCTGAAACATCTAAAAAACACAGCAACAGAGCGTAGGGCACTTCCACTTATGGTCCTATAGATTAGGGAAATTAAAATCAAAAAGACACAGCCACCCCAAAGTTTGGGACGCCTTTGTTTACAAGAACCTCGTTTACCGTACAAGTTCAGTATCACAGAAAGTGAAAAATGGATAAAGAAGTTGTGGTATTTACTTACAAAGCAATATCACTCAGCAATGAAATCTATGTCATCAGGCCCGTAGCAGCACAATGAGTGGATTCAGGTATGATGATTCTAACTGAAATAAGTCACACAGAAAAAGAAACATCATAAGATATCAGTAATACACGGAATGTAAACTGGGCTACACAGGAACTGAATTACAGAACAGAACAGGGTCTCAAATTTAGAAAACCAACTTATGCTTGCTTAAGGGGAAAGGTGAGTTGGGGTGCTGCATAAAACCAGAGATTGAAATGAGCACAGATAAAGTTCCTTAAGCCAAATATGGAATAGACAAGAGCTACTCCTTGCTCAACGAAATGGACTCAACACCGCATATTAAACGCCTAAGAATGTACCTGACTAGTAAGTATCTTAAAACCTAGGGATTGCTATGTCTCCAAAAGAGAATCAAGCGTGTGTACAGGGGCATAAACGCAGCAGTGATAGGATTGGAGAGGTTCGGTGAGCAAATGAAGATCCTTTGAAGTGATATTGCATGGTACCCATTCCACGGGTTTCAACTACCCAGGTTTAAGGTATTCTTCCTTCAGCTAAAACATGCATGTGGAACCTAGAGTATGATCAACCATGTGATCGGGTGACGTGTTCAAATATGTCTCAGTTTTCGTACCCTGGTACTCGGGTGCAACATTCCAGACGCTTTACTAACACTCTCCCCACTTGGAGAGTCAGTCCCTTTAACCTCCTGTTTGGCCCAGTTTGCAATTTCTGCAGAAGATGAACAGGAATAGCGAGAACCAATGAGAGACTAGCTGGAGGTGTCTGGACGGGCAAATTTAACTCTCATTTCCCACCAGGAAGAGGAAATAACCAAAGGCTCAGCGTGCCGTGGCGGAACCAGATTAGGGCCTGAAGCCATCCTGCGGTGTTGCGGGCAGCTCACAAGAAAGCGAGTTGAAGAAAGGAGCTCAGGGGCACTGTAATTCACAAAACTGCAGAGTTATAAATGACAGCTATCGTCAAAAGAAATATACTGAAGTAAGGCTGCCAAGAGGACTTGAAAGCGGGGCAGAATTGCAGGAAACCGATTTCAGGAGGTAGACTGGAATTGCATTGAAAGCATAGGAAAAGAGGCAGAACGTCCACAATGATGCACTTGGCCAAAAAGGGCGTATGCGTTTTTTCCTGAATATATTCAGGAAAAAACGCATATGCCCTTTTTGGGCAACCAAGCAAACTTGCAAATGAAATCTGCACTACAATGAACTCTCACTTCCCCCTGGTCAAAAGGGCCATCTGAAAAAAGTGTAAAATCCAGAAAGACAGGACAGGCCATGGAGAACTGGGAGCCTTGTTATGCTGATGGGCGGGATGTAAATTGCCAACAGACACTCGGGAGAAGTGTATGGTGTTTCCTGAAACATCTAAAAAGCAAAGCAACAGAGCCTATGGCACTTCCACTTATGGTCCTATAGCTTAGGGAAATTAAAATCAAAAAGACACAGCCACCCCAAAGTTTGGGACGCCTCTGTTTACAAGAACCACGTTTACCGTACAAGTTCAGTATCACAGAAAGTGAAAAATGGATAAAGAACTTGTGGTACTTACGTACAATGCAGTATCACTCAGCAATGAAATCTATGTCATCAGGCCCGTAGCAGCATAATGAGTGGATTCAGGTACGATGATTCTAACTGAAATAAGTCACACAGAAAAAGAAACATCATAAGATATCACTAATACACGGAATGTAAACTTGGCTACACAGGAACTGAATTCCAAAACAGAACAGGGTCTCAAATTTAGAAAACCAACTTATGCTTGCTTAAGAGGAAAGGTGAGTTGGGGTGCTGCATAAAACCAGAGATTGAAATGAGCACAGATAAATTTCCTTAAGCCAAATATGGAATAGACAAGAGCTACTCCTTGCTCAACGAAATGGACTCAACACCCCATATTAAACACCTAAGAATGTACCTGACTAGTAAGTATCTTAAAACCTATGGATTGCTATGTCTCCAAAAGAGAATCAATCATATGTACAGGGGCATAAACGCAGCAGTGTTAGGATTGGAGAGGTTCGGTGAGCAAATGAAGACCCTTTGAAGTCATATTGCATGGTACCCATTCCACGGGTCTCAACTCTGCAGGTTTAAGGTATTCTTCCTTCAGCTAAATCATGCATGTAGAACCCAGAGTATGATCAACTGTGTGAACGGGAGACATGTTCAAATATGTCTCAGTTTTCCTCCCCTGGTACTCGGGTGCAACATTCCAGACGCTTTACTAACACTCTCCCCACTTGGAGAGTCAGCGCCTTTAACCTCCTGTTTGGCCCAGTTTGCAATTTCTGCGCAAGATGAACAGGAATAGCGAGAACCAATGAGAGACTAGCTGGAGGTGTCTGGACGGGCAAATTTAACTCTCATTTCCCACCAGGAAGAGGAAATAACCAAAGGCTCAGCGTGCCGTGCCGGAACCAGATTAGGGCCGGAAGCCATCCTGCGGTGTTGCGGCCAGCTCACAAGAAAGCGAGTTGAAGAAAGGAGCTCAGGGGCACTGTAATTCACAAACCTGCAGAGTTATAAATGACAGCGATCGTCCAAAAATATACTGAAGTAAGGCTGCCAAGAGGACTTGAAACCGGGGCAGAATTGCAGGAAACCGATTTCAGGAGGTAGACTGGAATTGCATTGAAAGCATTGGAGAAGAGACAGAACGTCTACAATGATGCACTTGGCCAAAAAGGGCGTATGCGTTTTTTCCTGAATATATTCAGGAAAAAACGCATACGCCCTTTTTGGCCAACCAAGCAAGCTTGCAAAGGAAATCTGCACTACAATGAAGTCTCACTTCCCCCCGGTCAAAAGGGCCATCTGAAAAAAGTGTAAAATCCAGAAAGGCAGGACAGGCCATGGAGAACTGGGAGCCTTGTTATGCTGATGGGCGGGATGTAAATTGCCAACAGACACTCGGGAGAAGTGTATGGTGTTTCCTGAAACATCTAAAAAACAAAGCAACAGAGCCTAGGGCACTTCCACTTATGGTCCTATAGCTTAGGGAAATTAAAATCAAAAAGACACAGCCACCCCAAAGTTTGGGATGACTCTGTTTACAAGAACCTCGTTTACAGTACAATTTCAACATCGCAGAAAGTGAAAAATGGATAAAGAAGTTGTGGTATTTACTTACAAAGCAATATCACTCAGCAATGAAATCTATGTCATCAGGCCCTTAGCAGCACAATGAGTGGATTCAGGTATGATGATTCTAACTGAAATAAGTCACACAGAAAAAGAAACATTATAAGATATCAGTAATACACGGAATGTAAACTTGGCTACACAGGAACTGAATTACAGAACAGAACAGGGTCTCAAATTTAGAAAACCAACTTATGCTTGCTTAAGGGGAAAGGTGAGTTGGGGTGCTGCATAAAACCAGAGATTGAAATGAGCACAGATAAAGTTCCTTAAGCCAAATATGGAATAGACAAGAGCTACTCCTTGCTCAACGAAATGGACTCAACACCCAATATTAAACGCCTAAGAATGTACCTGACTAGTAAGTATCTTAAAACCTATGGATTGCTATGTCTCCGAAAGAGAATCAAGCATATGTACAGGGGCATAAACGCAGCAGTGATAGGATTGGAGAGGTTCGGTGAGCAAATGAAGACCCTTTGAAGTCATATTGCATGGTACGCATTCCACGGGTTTCAACTACCCAGGTTTAAGGTATTCTTCCTTCAGCTAAAACATGCATGTGGAACCCAGAGTATGATCAACCGTGTGAACGGGAGACGTGTTCAAATATGTCTCAGTTTTCCTCCCCTGGTACTCGGGTGCAACATTCCACACGCTTTACTAACACTCTCCCCACTTGGAGAGTCAGCGCCTTTAACCTCCTGTTTGGCCCAGTTTGCAATTTCTGCGGAAGATGAACAGGAATAGCGAGAACCAATGAGAGACTAGCTGGAGGTGTCTGGACGGGCAAATTTAACTCTCATTTCCCACCAGGAAGAGGAATTAACCAAAGGCTCAGCGTGCCGTGCCGGAACCAGGTTAGGCCCTGAAGCCATCCTGCAGTGTTGCAGACACTCACAAGAAATCGAGTTGAAGAAAGGAGCTCAGGGGCACTGTAATTCACAAACCTGCAGAGTTATAAATGACAGATATCGTCCAAAAATATACTGAAGTAAGGCTGCCAAGAGGACTTGAAAGCGGGGCAGAATTGCAGGAAACCGATTTCAGGAGGTAGACTGAAATTGCATTGAAAGCATAGGAAAAGAGGCAGAACGTCCACAATGATGCACTTGGCCAAAAAGGGCGTATGCGTTTTTTCCTGAATATATTCAGGAAAAAACGCATACGCCCTTTTTGGCCAACCAAGCAAGCTTGCAAAGGAAATCTGCACTACAATGAAGTCTCACTTCCCCCCGGTCAAAAGGGCCATCTGAAAAAAGTGTAAAATCCAGAAAGGCAGGACAGGCCATGGAGAACTGGGAGCCTTGTTATGCTGATGGGCGGGATGTAAATTGCCAACAGACACTCGGGAGAAGTGTATGGTGTTTCCTGAAACATCTAAAAAACAAAGCAACAGAGCCTAGGGCACTTCCACTTATGGTCCTATAGCTTAGGGAAATTAAAATCAAAAAGACACAGCAACCCCAATGTTTGGGATGACTCTGTTTACAAGAACCTCGTTTACAGTACAATTTCAACATCGCAGAAAGTGAAAAATGGATAAAGAAGTTGTGGTATTTACTTACAAAGCAATATCACTCAGCAATGAAATCTATGTCATCAGGCCCTTAGCAGCACAATGAGTGGATTCAGGTATGATGATTCTAACTGAAATAAGTCACACAGAAAAAGAAACATTATAAGATATCAGTAATACACGGAATGTAAACTTGGCTACACAGGAACTGAATTACAAAACAGAACAGGGTCTCAAATTTAGAAAACCAACTTATGCTTGCTTAAGGGGAAAGGTGAGTTGGGGTGCTGCATAAAACCAGAGATTGAAATGAGCACAGATAAAGTTCCTTAAGCCAAATATGGAATAGACAAGAGCTACTCCTTGCTCAACGAAATGGACTCAACACCGCATATTAAACGCCTAAGAATGTACCTGACTAGTAAGTATCTTAAAACCTATGGATTGCTATGTCTCCGAAAGAGAATCAAGCATGTGTACAGGGGCATAAACGCAGCAGTGATAGGATTGGAGAGGTTCGGTGAGCAAATGAAGACCCTTTGAAGTCATATTGCATGGTACCCATTACACGGGTCTCAACTCTCCAGGTTTAAGTTATTCTTCCTTCAGCTAAAACATGCATGTGGAACCCAGAGTATGATCAACCGTGTGAACGGGAGACGTGTTCAAGTATGTCTCAGTTTTCCTCCCCTGGTACTCGGGTGCAACATTCCAGACGCTTTACTAACACTCTCCCCACTTGGAGAGTCAGCGCCTTTAACCTCCTGTTTGGCCCAGTTTGCAATTTCTGCGGAAGATGAACAGGAATAGGGAGAACCAATGAGAGACTAGCTGGAGGTGTCTGGACGGGCAAATTTAACTCTCATTTCCCACCAGGAAGAGGAATTAACCAAAGGCTCAGCGTGCCGTGCCGGAATCAGATTAGGGCCTGAAGCCATCCTGCGGTATTGCGGCCAGCTCAAAAGAAAGCGAGTTGAAGAAAGGAGCTCAGGGGCACTGTAATTCACAAACCTGCAGAGTTATAAATGACAGCTATCGTCCAAAAATATACTGAAGTAAGGCTGCCAAGAGGACTTGAAAGCGGGGCAGAATTGCAGGAAACCGATTTCAGGAGGTAGACTGGAATTGCATTGAAAGCATAGGAAAAGAGGCAGAACGTCCACAATGATGCACTTGGCCAAAAAGGGCGTATGCGTTTTTTCCTGAATATATTCAGGAAAAAACGCATACGCCCTTTTTGGCCAACCAAGCAAGCTTGCAAAGGAAATCTGCACTACAATGAAGTCTCACTTCCCCCCGGTCAAAAGGGCCATCTGAAAAAAGTGTAAAATCCAGAAAGGCAGGACAGGCCATGGAGAACTGGGAGCCTTGTTATGCTGATGGGCGGGATGTAAATTGCCAACAGACACTCGGGAGAAGTGTATGGTGTTTCCTGAAACATCTAAAAAACAAAGCAACAGAGCCTAGGGCACTTCCACTTATGGTCCTATAGCTTAGGGAAATTAAAATCAAAAAGACACAGCCACCCCAAAGTTTGGGACGCCTCTGTTTACAAGAACCTCGTTTACCGTACAAGTTCAGTATCACAGAAAGTGAAAAATGGATAAAGAACTTGTGGTACTTATGTACAATGCAGTATCACTCAGCAATGAAATCTATGTCATCAGGCCCGTAGCAGCATAATGAGTGGATTCAGGTATGATGATTCTAACTGAAATAAGTCACACAGAAAAAGAAACATCATAAGATATCAGTAAAACACGGAAAGAAAACTTGGCTACACAGGAACTGAATTACAGAACAGAACAGGGTCTCAAATTTAGAAAACCAACTTATGCTTGCTTAAGGGGAAAGGTGAGTTGGGGTGCTGCATAAAACCAGAGATTGAAATGAGCACAGATAAAGTTCCTTAAGCCAAATATGGAATAGAAAAGAGCTACTCCTTGCTCAACGAAATGGACTCAACACCCCATATTAAACGCCTAAGAATGTACCTGACTAGTAAGTATCTTAAAACCTATGTATTGCTATGTCTCCAAAAGAGAATCAAGCGTGTGTACAGGGGCATAAACGCAGCAGTGATAGGATTGGAGCGGTTCGGTGAGCAAATAAAGACCCTTTGAAGTCATATTGCATGGTACCCATTCCACGGGTCTCAACTCTGCAGGTTTAAGGTATTCTTCCTTCAGCTAAAACATGCATGTGGAACCCAGAGTATGATCAACCGTGTGAACGGGAGACGTTGTCAAATATGTCTCAGTTTTAATCCCCTGGTACTCGGGTGCAACATTCCAGACGCTTTACTAACACTCTCCCGACTTGGAGAGTCAGTCCCTTTAACCTCCTGTTTGGCCCAGTTTGCAATTTCTGCGGAAGATGAACAGGAATAGCGAGAACCAATGAGAGACTAGCTGGAGGTGTCTGGACGGGCAAATTTAACTCTCATTTCCCACCAGGAAGAGGAAATAACCAAAGGCTCAGCGTGCCGTGCCGGAACCAAATTAGGGCCTGAAGCCATCCTGCGGTGTTGCGGCCAGCTCACAAGAAAGCGAGTTGAAGAAAGGAGCTCAGGGGCACTGTAATTCACAAACCTGCAGAGTTATAAATGACAGCTATCGTCCAAAAATATACTGAAGTAAGGCTGCCAAGAGGACTTGAAAGCGGGGCAGAATTGCAGGAAACCGATTTCAGGAGGTAAACTGGAATTGCATTGAAAGCATAGGAAAAGAGGCAGAACGTCCACAATGATGCACTTGGCCAAAAAGGGCGTATGCGTTTTTTCCTGAATATATTCAGGAAAAAACGCATACGCCCTTTTTGGCCAACCAAGCAAGCTTGCAAAGGAAATCTGCACTACAATGAAGTCTCACTTCCCCCCGGTCAAAAGGGCCATCTGAAAAAAGTGTAAAATCCAGAAAGGCAGGACAGGCCATGGAGAACTGGGAGCCTTGTTATGCTGATGGGCGGGATGTAAATTGCCAACAGACACTCGGGAGAAGTGTATGGTGTTTCCTGAAACATCTAAAAAACAAAGCAACAGAGCCTAGGGCACTTCCACTTATGGTCCTATAGCTTAGGGAAATTAAAATCAAAAAGACACAGCCACCCCAAAGTTTGGGACGCCTCTGTTTACAAGAACCTCATTTACTGTACAAGTTCAGTATCACAGAAAGTGAAAAATGGATAAAGAACTTGTGGTACTTATGTACAATGCAGTATCACTCAGCAATGAAATCTATGTCATCAGGCCCGTAGCAGCATAATGAGTGGATTCAGGTATGATGATTCTAACTGAAATAAGTCACACAGAAAAAGAAACCTCATAAGATATCACTAATACACGGAATGTAAACTTGGCTACACAGGAACTGAATTCCAAAACAGAACAGGGTCTCAAATTTAGAAAACCAACTTATGCTTGCTTAAGGGGAAAGGTGAGTTGGGGTGCTGCATAAAACCAGAGATTGAAATGAGCACAGATAAAGTTCCTTAAGCCAAATATGGAATAGAAAAGAGCTACTCCTTGCTCAACGAAATGGACTCAACACCCCATATTAAACGCCTAAGAATGTACCTGACTAGTAAGTATCTTAAAACCTATGGATTGCTATGTCTCCAAAAGAGAATCAAGCGTGTGTACAGGGGCATAAACGCAGCAGTGATAGGATTGGAGAGGTTCGGTGAGCAAATGAAGACCCTTTGAAGTCATATTGCATGGTACCCATTCCACGGGTCTCAACTCTCCAGGTTTAAGGTATTCTTCCTTCAGCTAAAACATGCATGTGGAACCCAGAGTATGATCAACCGTGTGAACGGGAGACGTGTTCAAATATGTCTCAGTTTTAATCCACTGGTACTCGGGTGCAACATTCCAGACGCTTTAATAACACTCTCCCCACTTGGAGAGTCAGCGCCTTTAACCTCCTGTTTGGCCCAGTTTGCAATTTCTGCGGAAGATGAACAGGAATAGGGAGAACCAATGAGAGACTAGCTAGAGGTGTCTGGACGGGCAAATTTAACTCTCATTTCCCACCAGGAAGAGGAAATAACCAAAGGCTCAGCGTGCCGTGCCGGAACCAGATTAGGGCCTGAAGCCATCCTGCGGTGTTGCGGCCAGCTCACAAGAAAGCGAGTTGAAGAAAGGAGCTCAGGGGCACTGTAATTCACAAACCTGCAGAGTTATAAATGACAGCTATCATCCAAAAATATACTGAAGTAAGGCTGCCAAGAGGACTTGAAAGCAGGGCAGAATTGCAGGAAACCGATTTCAGGAGGTAGACTGGAATTGCATTGAAAGCATAGGAAAAGAGGCAGAACGTCCACAATGATGCACTTGGCCAAAAAGGGCGTATGCGTTTTTTCCTGAATATATTCAGGAAAAAACGCATACGCCCTTTTTGGCCAACCAAGCAAGCTTGCAAAGGAAATCTGCACTACAATGAAGTCTCACTTCCCCATGGTCAAAAGGGCCATCTGAAAAAAGTGTAAAATCCAGAAAGTCAGGACAGGCCATGGAGAACTGGGAGCCTTGTTATGCTGATGGGCGGGATGTAAATTGCCAACAGACACTCGGGAGAAGTGTATGGTGTTTCCTGAAACATCTAAAAAACAAAGCAACAGAGCCTAGGGCACTTCCACTTATGGTCCTATAGCTTACGGAAATTAAAATCAAAAAGACACAGCCACCCCAAAGTTTGGGACGCCTCTGTTTACAAGAACCTCCTTTACCGTACAAGTTCAACATCACAGAAAGTGAAAAATGGATAAAGAACTTGTGGTACTTACGTACAATGCAGTATCACTCAGCAATGAAATCTATGTCATCAGGCTCGTAGCAGCATAATGAGTGGATTCAGGTACGATGATTCTAACTGAAATAAGTCACACAGAAAAAGAAACATCATAAGATATCAGTAATACACAGAATGTAAACTTGGCTACACAGGAACTGAATTCCAAAACAGAACAGGGTCTCAAATTTAGAAAACCAACTTATGCTTGCTTAAGGGGAAAGGTGAGTTGGGGTGCTGCATAAAACCAGAGATTGAAATGAGCACAGATAAAGTTCCTTAAGCCAAATATGGAATAGACAAGAGCTACTCCTTGCTCAACGAAATGGACTCAACACCCCATATTAAACGCCTAAGAAGGTACCTGACTAGTAAGTATCTCAAAACCTATGGATTGCTATGTCTCTGAAAGAGAATCAAGCATGTGTACAGGGGCATAGACGCAGCAGTGATAGGACTGGAGAGGTTCGGTGAGCAAATGAAGACCCTTTGAAGTCATATTGCATGATACCCATTCCACGGGTCTCAACTCTCCAGGTTTAAGGTATTCTTCCTTCAGCTAAACATGGATGTGGAACCCAGAGTATGAACAACCGTGTGAACGGGAGAAGTGTTCAAATATGTCTCAGTTTTCGTACCCTGGTACTCGGGTGCAACATTCCACACGCTTTACTAACACTCTCCCGACTTGGAGAGTCAGTCCCTTTAACCTCCTGTTTGGCCCAGTTTGCAATTTCTGCGGAAGATGAACAGGAATAGGGAGAACCAATGAGAGACTAGCTGGAGGTGTCTGGACGGGCAAATTTAACTCTCATTTCCCACCAGGAAGAGGAATTAACCAAAGGCTCAGCGTGCCGTGCCAGAACGAGATTAGGACCTGAAGCCATCCTGCGGTGTTGCGGCCAGCTCACAAGAAAGCGAGTTGAAGAAAGGAGCTCAGGGGCACTGTAATTCACAAACCTGCAGAGTTATAAATGACAGCTATCGTCCAAAAATATACTGAAGTAAGGCTGCCAAGAGGACTTGAAAGCGGGGCAGAATTGCAGGAAACCGATTTCAGGAGGTAGACTGGAATTGCATTGAAAGCATAGGAAAAGAGGCACAACGTCCACAATGATGCACTTGGCCAAAAAGGGCGTATGCGTTTTTTCCTGAATATATTCAGGAAAAAACCCATACGCCCTTTTTGGCCAACCAAGCAAGCTTGCAAAGGAAATCTGCACTACAATGAAGTCTCACTTTCCCCCGGTCAAAAGGACCATCTGAAAAAAGTGTAAAATCCAGAAAGGCAGGACAGGCCATGGAGAACTGGGAGCATTGTTATGCTGATGGGCGGGATGTAAATTACCAACAGACACTCCGGAGAAGTGTATGGTGTTTCCTGAAACATCTAAAAAACAAAGCAACAGAGCCTAGGGCACTTCCACTTATGGTCCTATAGCTTAGGGAAATTAAAATCAAAAAGACACAGACACCCCAAAATTTGGGACGCCTCTGTTTACAAGAACCTCGTTTACCATACAAGTTCAGTATCACAGAAAGTGAAAAATGGATAAAGAACTTGTGGTACTTACATACAATGCAGTATCACTCAGCAATGAAATCTATGTCATCAGGCCCTTAGCAGCACAATGAGTGGATTCAGGTATGATGATTCTAACTGAAATAAGTCACACAGAAAAAGAAACATCATAAGATATCAGTAATACACGGAATGTAAACTTGGCTACACAGGAACTGAATTACAGAACAGAACAGGGTCTCAAATGTAGAAAACCAACTTATTCTTGCTTAAGGGGAAAGGTGAGTTGGGGTGCTGCATAAAACCAGAGATTGAAATGAGCACAGATAAAGTTCCTTAAGCCAAATATGGAATAGACAAGAGCTACTCCTTGCTCAATGAAATGGACTCAACACACCATATTAAATGCCTAAGAATGTACCTGACTAGTAAGTATCTTAAAACCGATGGATTGCTATGTCTCCAAAAGAGAATCAAGCGTGTGTACAGGGGCATAAACGCAGCAGTGATAGGATTGGAGAGGTTCGGTGACCAAATGAAGACCCTTTGAAGTCATATTGCATGATACCCATTCCACGGGTCTCAACTCTCCAGGTTTAAGGTATTCTTCCTTCAGCAAAAACATGCATGTGGAACCCAGAGTATGATCAACCGTGTGAACGGGAGACGTGTTCAAATATGTCTCAGTTTTTCTCCCCTGGTACTCGGGTGCAACATTCCAGACGCTTTACTAACACTCTCCCCACTTGGAGAGTCAGCGCCTTTAACCTCCTGTTTGGCCCAGTTTGCAATTTCTGCGCAAGATGAACAGGAATAGGGAGAACCAATCACAGACTAGCTGGAGGTGTCTGGACGGGCAAATTTAACTCTCATTTCCCACCAGGAAGAGGAAATAACCAAAGGCTCAGCGTGCCGTGCCGGAACCAGATTAGGGCCTGAAGCCATCCTGCGGTGTTGCGGCCAGGTCAAAAGAAAGCGAGTTGAAGAAAGGAGCTCAGGGGCACTGTAATTCACAAACCTGCAGAGTTATAAATGACAGCTATCGTCCAAAAATATACTGAAGTAAGGCTGCCAAGAGGACTTGAAAGCGGGGCAGAATTGCAGGAAACCGATTTCAGGAGGTAGACTGGAATTGCATTGAAAGCATAGGAAAAGAGGCAGAACGTCCACAATGATGCACTTGGCCTAAAAGGGCGTATGCGTTTTCTCCTGAATATATTCAGGAAAAAACGCATACGCCCTTTTTGGCCAACCAAGCAAGCTTGCAAAGGAAATCTGCACTACAATGAAGTCTCACATCCCCCCGGTCAAAAGGGCCATCTGAAAAAAGTGTAAAATCCAGAAAGGCAGGACAGGCCATGGAGAACTGGGAGCCTTGTTATGCTGATGGGCGGGATGTAAATTGCCAACAGACACTCGGGAGAAGTGTATGGTGTTTCCTGAAACATCTAAAAAACAAAGCAACAGAGCCTAGGGCACTTCCACTTATGGTCCTATAGCTTAGGGAAATTAAAATCAAAAAGACACAGCCACCCCAAAGTTTGGGACGCCTCTGTTTACAAGAACCTCGTTTACAGTACAAGTTCAACATCGCAGAAAGTGAAAAATGGATAAAGAAGTTGTGGTATTTACTTACAAAGCAATATCACTCAGCAATGAAATCTATGTCATCAGGCCCTTAGTAGCACAATGAGTGGATTCAGGTATGATGATTCTAACTGAAATAAGTCACACAGAAAAAGAAACATCATAAGATATCAGTAATACACGGAATGTAAACTTGGCTACACAGGAACTGAATTACAGAACAGAACAGGGTCTCAAATTTAGAAAACCAACTTATGCTTGCTTAAGGGGAAAGGTGAGTTGGGGTGCTGCATAAAACCAGAGATTGAAATGAGCACAGATAAAGTTCCTTAAGCCAAATATGGAATAGACAAGAGCTACTCCTTGCTCAACGAAATGGACTCAACACCCCATATTAAACGCCTAAGAATGTACCTGACTAGTAAGTATCTTAAAACCTATGGATTGCTATGTCTCCAAAAGAGAATCAAGCGTGTGTACAGGGGCATAAACGCAGCAGTGATAGGATTGGAGAGGTTCGGTGAGCAAATGAAGACCCTTTGAAGTCATATTGCATGGTACCCATTCCACGGGTCTCAACTCTCCAGGTTTAAGGTATTCTTCCTTCAGCAAAAACATGCATGTGGAACCCAGAGTATGATCAACCGTGTGAACGGGAGACGTGTTCAAATATGTCTCAGTTTTCCTCCCCTGGTACTCGGGTGCAACAGTCCAGGCGCTTTACTAACACTCTCCCCACTTGGAGAGTCAGCGCCTTTAACCTCCTGTTTGGCCCAGTTTGCAATTTCTGCGGAAGATGAACAGGAATAGGGAGAACCAATGAGAGACTAGCTGCATGTGTCTGGACGGGCAAATTTAACTCTCATTTCCCACCAGGAAGAGGAAATAACCAAAGGCTCAGCGTGCCGTGCCGGAACCAGATTAGGGCCTGAAGCCATCCTGCGGTGTTGCGGCCAGCTCACAAGAAAGCGAGTTGAAGAAAGGAGCTCAGGGGCACTGTAATTCACAAACCTGCAGAGTTATAAATGACAGCTATCGTCCAAAAATATACTGAAGTAAGGCTGCCAAGAGGACTTGAAAGCGGGGCAGAATTGCAGGAAACCGATTTCAGGAGGTAGACTGGAATTGCATTGAAAGCATAGGAAAAGAGGCAGAACGTCCACAATGATGCACTTGGCCAAAAAGGGCGTATGCGTTTTTTCCTGAATATATTCAGGAAAAAACGCATACGCCCTTTTTGGCCAACCAAGCAAGCTTGCAAAGGAAATCTGCACTACAATGAAGTCTCACTTCCCCCTGGTCAAAAGGGCCATCTGAAAAAAGTGTAAAATCCAGAAAGGCAGGACAGGCCATGGAGAACTGGGAGCCTTGTTATGCTGATGGGCGGGATGTAAATTGCCAACAGACACTCGGGAGAAGTGTATGGTGTTTCCTGAAACATCTAAAAAACAAAGCAACAGAGCCTAGGGCACTTCCACTTATGGTCCTATAGCTTAGGGAAATTAAAATCAAAAAGACACAGCCACCCCAAAGTTTGGGACGCCTCTGTTTACAAGAACCTCGTTTACAGTACAAGTTCCACATTGCAGAAAGTGAAAAATGGATAAAGAAGTTGTGGTATTTACTTACAAAGCAATATCACTCAGCAATGAAATCTATGTAATCAGGCACTTAGCAGCACAATGAGTGGATTCAGGTATGATGATTCTAACTGAAATAAGTCACACAGAAAAAGAAACATCATAAGATATCAGTAATACACGGAATGTAAACTTGGCTACACAGGAACTGAATTACAGAACAGAACAGGGTCTCAAATTTAGAAAACCAACTTATGCTTGCTTAAGGGGAAGGGTGATTTGGGGTGCTGCATGAATCCAGAGATTGAAATGAGCACAGATAAAGTTCCTTAAGCCAAATATGGAATAGACAAGAGCTACTCCTTGCTCAACGAAATGGACTCAACACCCCATATTAAACGCCTAAGAATGTACCTGACTAGTAAGTATCTTAAAACCTATGGATTGCTATGTCTCCGAAAGAGAATCAAGAATATGTACAGGGGCATAAACGCAGCAGTGATAGGATTGGAGAGGTTCGGTGAGCAAATGAAGATCCTTTGAAGTCATATTGCTTGGTACCCATTCCACGGGTCTCAACTCTCCAGGTTTAAGGTATTCTTCCTTCAGCTAAAACATGCATGTGGAACCCAGAGTATGATCAACCATGTGAACGGGAGACGTGTTCAAATATGTCTCAGTTTTCCTCCCCTGGTACTCGGGTGCAACATTCCAGACGCTTTACTAACACTCTCCCCACTTGGAGAGTCAGCGCCTTTAACCTCCTGTTTGGCCCAGTTTGCAATTTCTGCGGAAGATGAACAGGAATAGGGAGAACCAATGAGAGACTAGCTGGAGGTGTGTGGACGGGCAAATTTAACTCTCATTTCCCACCAGGAAGACGAAATAACCAAAGGCTCAGCGAGCCGTGCCGGAACCAGATTAGGGCCTGAAGCCATCCTGTGGTGTTGCGGCCAGCTCACAAGAAAGCGAGTTGAAGAAAGGAGCTCAGGGGCACTGTAATTCACAAACCTGCAGAGTTATAAATGACAGCTATCGTCCAAAAATATACTGAAGTAAGGCTGCCAAGAGGACTTGAAAGCGGGGCAGAATTGCAGGAAACCGATTTCAGGAGGTAGACTGGAATTGCATTGAAAGCATAGGAAAAGAGACAGAACGTCCACAATGATGCACTTGGCCAAAAAGGGCGTATGCGTTTTTTCCTGAATATATTCAGGAAAAAACGCATACGCCCTTTTTGGCCAACCAAGCAAGCTTGCAAAGGAAATCTGCACTACAATGAAGTCTCACTTCCCCTCAGTCAAAAGGGCCATCTGAAAAAAGTGTAAAATCCAGAAAGGCAGGACAGGCCATGGAGAACTGGGAGCCTTGTTATGCTGATGGGCGGGATGTAAATTGCCAACAGACACTCGGGAGAACTGTATGTTGTTTCCTGAAACATCTAAAAAACAAAGCAACAGAGCCTAGGGCACTTCCACTTATGGTCCTATAGCTTAGGGAAATTAAAATCAAAAAGACACAGCCACCCCAAAGTTTGGGACGCCTCTGTTTACAAGAACCTCGTTTACCGTACAAGTTCAGTATCACAGAAAGTGAAAAATGGATAAAGAACTTGTGGAACTTATGTACAATGCAGTATCACTCAGCAATGAAATCTATGTCATCAGGCCCGTAGCAGCATAATGAGTGGATTCAGGTACGATGATTCTAACTGAAATAAGTCACACAGAAAAAGAAACATCATAAGATATCAGTAATACACAGAATGTAAACTTGGCTACACAGGAACTGAATTCCAAAACAGAAGAGTGTCTCAAATTTAGAAAACCAACTTATGCTTGCTTAAGGGGAAAGGTGAGTTGGGGTGCTGCATAAAACCAGAGATTGAAATGAGCACAGATAAAGTTCCTTAAGCCAAATATGGAATAGACAAGAGCTACTCCTTGCTCAACGAAATGGACTCAACACCGCATATTAAACGCCTAAGAATGTACCTGACTAGTAAGTATCTTAAAACCTATGGATTGCTATGTCTCCGAAAGAGAATCAAGCATGTGTACAGGGGCATAAACGCAGCAGTGATAGGATTGGAGAGGTTCGGTGAGCAAATGAAGACCCTTTGAAGTCATATTGCATGGTACCCATTCCACGGGTCTCAACTCTCCAGGTTTAAGGTATTCTTCCTTCAGCTAAAACATGCATGTGGAACCAAGAGTATGATCAACCGTGTGAACGGGAGACGTGTTCAAATATGTCTCAGTTTTCCTCCCCTGGTACTCGGGTGCAACATTCCAGACGCTTTACTAACACTCTCCCCACTTGGAGAGTCAGCGCCTTTAACCTCCTGTTTGGCCCAGTTTGCAATTTCTGCGGAAGATGAACAGGAATAGGGAGAACCAATGAGAGACTAGCTGGAGGTGTCTGGACGGGCAAATTTAACTCTCATTTCCACCAGGAAGAGGAAATAACCAAAGGCTCAGCGTGCCGTGCCGGAACCAGATTAGGGCCTGAAGCCATCCTGCGGTGTTGCGGCCAGCTCACAAGAAAGCGAGTTGAAGAAAAGAGCTCAGGGGCACTGTAATTCACAAACCTGCAGAGTTATAAGTGACAGCTATCGACCAAAAATATACTGAAGTAAGGCTGCCAAGAGGACTTGAAAGTGGGGCAGAATTGCAGGAAACCGATTTCAGGAGGTAGACTGGAATTGCATTGAAAGCATAGGAAAAGAGACAGAACGTCCACAATGATGCACTTGGCCAAAAAGGGCGTATGCGTTTTTTCCTGAATATATTCAGGAAAAAACGCATACGCACTTCTTGGCCAACCAAGCAAGCTTGCAAAGGAAATCTGCACTACAATGAAGTCTCACTTCCCCTCAGTCAAAAGGGCCATCTGAAAAAAGTGTAAAATCCAGAAAGGCAGGACAGGCCATGGAGAACTGGGAGCCTTGTTATGCTGATGGGCGGGATGTAAATTGCCAACAGACACTCGGGAGAAGTGTATGTTGTTTCCTGAAACATCTAAAAAACAAAGCAACAGAGCCTAGGGCACTTCCACTTATGGTCCTATAGCTTAGGGAAATTAAAATCAAAAAGACACAGCCACCCCAAAGTTTGGGACGCCTCTGTTTACAAGAACCTCGTTTACCGTACAAGTTCAGTATCACAGAAAGTGAAAAATGGATAAAGAACTTGTGGAACTTATGTACAATGCAGTATCACTCAGCAATGAAATCTATGTCATCAGGCCCGTAGCAGCATAATGAGTGGATTCAGGTACGATGATTCTAACTGAAATAAGTCACACAGAAAAAGAAACATCATAAGATATCAGTAATACACAGAATGTAAACTTGGCTACACAGGAACTGAATTCCAAAACAGAAGCGGGTCTCAAATTTAGAAAACCAACTTATGCTTGCTTAAGGGGAAAGGTGAGTTGGGGTGCTGCATAAAACCAGAGATTGAAATGAGCACAGATAAAGTTCCTTAAGCCAAATATGGAATAGACAAGAGCTACTCCTTGCTCAACGAAATGGACTCAACACCGCATATTAAACGCCTAAGAATGTACCTGACTAGTAAGTATCTTAAAACCGATGGATTGCTATGTCTCCGAAAGAGAATCAAGCATGTGTACAGGGGCATAAACGCAGCAGTGATAGGATTGGAGAGGTTCGGTGAGCAAATGAAGACCCTTTGAAGTCATATTGCATGGTACCCATTCCACGGGTCTCAACTCTCCAGGTTTAAGGTATTCTTCCTTCAGCTAAAACATGCATGTGGAACCAAGAGTATGATCAACCGTGTGAACGGGAGACGTGTTCAAATATGTCTCAGTTTTCCTCCCCTGGTACTCGGGTGCAACATTCCAGACGCTTTACTAACACTCTCCCCACTTGGAGAGTCAGCGCCTTTAACCTCCTGTTTGGCCCAGTTTGCAATTTCTGCGGAAGATGAACAGGAATAGGGAGAACCAATGAGAGACTAGCTGGAGGTGTCTGGACGGGCAAATTTAACTCTCATTTCCACCAGGAAGAGGGAATAACCAAAGGCTCAGCGTGCCGTGCCGGAACCAGATTAGGGCCTGAAGCCATCCTGCGGTGTTGCGGCCAGCTCACAAGAAAGCGAGTTGAAGAAAAGAGCTCAGGGGCACTGTAATTCACAAACCTGCAGAGTTATAAATGACAGCTATCGACCAAAAATATACTGAAGTAAGGCTGCCAAGAGGACTTGAAAGTGGGGCAGAATTGCAGGAAACCGATTTCAGGAGGTAGACTGGAATTGCATTGAAAGCATAGGAAAAGAGGCAGAACGTCCACAATGATGCACTTGGCCAAAAAGGGCGTATGCGTTTTTTCCTGAATATATTCAGGAAAAAACGCATACGCCCTTTTTGGCCAACCAAGCAAACTTGCAAAGGAAATCTGCACTACAATGAAGTCTCACTTCCCCATGGTCAAAAGGACCATCTGAAAAATGTGTAAAATCCAGAAAGGCAGGACAGGCCATGGAGAACTGGGAGCCTTCTTATGCTGATGGGCGGGATGTAAATTGCCAACAGACACTCGGGAGAAGTGTATGTTGTTTCCTGAAACATCTAAAAAACAAAGCAACAGAGCCTAGGGCACTTCCACTTATGGTCCTATAGCTTAGGGAAATTAAAATCAAAAAGACACAGCCACCCCAAAGTTTGGGACGCCTCTGTTTACAAGAACCTCGTTTACGGTGCAAGTTCAATATCGCAGAAAGTGAAAAATGGATAAAGAAGTTGTGGTACGTACATACAATGCAATATCACTCAGCAATGAAATCTATGTCATCAGGCCCGTAGCAGCATAATGAGTGGATTCAGGTACGATGATTCTAACTGAAATAAGTCACACAGAAAAAGAATCATCATAAGATATCAGTAATACACAGAATGTAAACTTGGCTACACAGGAACTGAATTCCAAAACAGAAGAGGGTCTCAAATTTAGAAAACCATCTTATGCTTGCTTAAGGGGAAAGGTGAGTTGGGGTGCTGCATAAAACCAGAGATTGAAATGAGCACAGATAAAGTTCCTTAAGCCAAATATGGAATAGAAAAGAGCTACTCCTTGCTCAACGAAATGGACTCAACACCACATATTAAACGCCTAAGAATGTACCTGACTAGTAAGTATCTTAAAACCTATGGATTGCTATGTCTCCAAAAGAGAATCAAGCGTGTGTACAGGGGCATAAACGCAGCAGTGATAGGATTGGAGAGGTTCGGTGAGCAAATGAAGACCCTTTGAAGTCATATTGCATGGTACCCATTCCACGGGTCTCAACTCTCCAGGTTTAAGGTATTCTTCCTTCAGCAAAAACATGCATGTGGAACCCAGAGTATGATCAACCGTGTGAACGGGAGACGTGTTCAAATATGTCTCAGTTTTCCTCCCCTGGTACTCGGGTGCAACATTCCAGACGCTTTACTAACACTCTCCCCACTTGGAGAGTCAGCGCCTTTAACCTCCTGTTTGGCCCAGTTTGCAATTTCTGCGGAAGATGAACAGGAATAGGGAGAACCAATGAGAGACTAGCTGGAGGTGTCTGGACGGGCAAATTTAACTCTCATTTCCCACCAGGAAGAGGAATTAACCAAAGGCTCAGCGTGCCGTGCCGGAACCAGATTAGGGCCTGAAGCCATCCTGCGGTGTTGCGGCCAGCTCACAAGAAAGCGAGTTGAAGAAAGGAGCTCAGGGGCACTGTAATTCACAAACCTGCAGAGTTATAAATGACAGCTATCGTCCAAAAATATACTGAAGTAAGGCTGCCAAGAAGACTTGAAAGTGGGGCAGAATTGCAGGAAACCGATTTCAGGAGGTAGACTGGAATTGCATTGAAAGCATAGGAAAAGAGGCAGAACGTCCACAATGATGCACTTGGCCAAAAAGGGCGTATGCGTTTTTTCCTGAATATATTCAGGAAAAAACGCATACGCCCTTTTTGGCCAACCAAGCAAACTTGCAAAGGAAATCTGCACTACAATGAAGTCTCACTTCCCCATGGTCAAAAGGGCCATCTGAAAAAAGTGTAAAATCCAGAAAGGCAGGACAGGCCATGGAGAACTGGGAGCCTTGTTATGCTGATGGGCGGGATGTAAATTGCCAACAGACACTCGGGAGAAGTGTATGGTGTTTCCTGAAACATCTAAAAAACAAAGCAACAGAGCCTAGGGCACTTCCACTTATGGTCCTATAGCTTAGGGAAATTAAAATCAAAAAGACACAGCCACCCCAAAGTTTGGGACGCCTCTGTTTACAAGAACCTCGTTTACCGTACAAGTTCAGTATCACAGAAAGTGAAAAATGGATAAAGAACTTGTGGTACTTATGTAAAATGCAGTATCACTCAGCAATGAAATCTATGTCATCAGGCCCGTAGCCGCATAATGACTGGATTCAGGTACGATAATTCTAACTGAAATAATTCACACAGAAAAAGAAACATCATAAGATATCAGTAATACACAGAATGTAAACTTGGCTACACAGGAACTGAATTCCAAAACAGAAGAGGGTCTCAAATTTAGAAAACCAACTTATGCTTGCTTAAGGGGAAAGGTGAGTTGGGGTGCTGCATAAAACCAGAGATTGAAATGAGCCAGATAAAGTTCCTTAAGCCAAATATGGAATAGACAAGAGCTACTCGTTGCTCAACGAAATGGACTCAACACCCCATATTAAACGCCTAAGAATGTACCTGACTAGTAAGTATCTTAAAACCTATGGATTGCTATGTCTCCAAAAGAGAATCAAGCATGTGTACAGGGGCATAAACGCAGCAGTGATAGGATTGGAGAGGTTCGGTGAGCAAATGAAGATCCTTTGAAGTCATATTGCTTGGTACCCATTCCACGGGTCTCAACTCTCCAGGTTTAAGGTATTCTTCCTTCAGCTAAAACATGCATGTGGAACCCAGAGTATGATCAACCGTGTGATCGGGAGACGTGTTCAAATATGTCTCAGTTTTCCTCCCCTGGTACTCGGGTGCAACATTCCAGACGCTTTACTAACACTCTCCCCACTTGGAGAGTCAGCGCCTTTAACCTCCTGTTTGGCCCAGTTTGCAATTTCTGTGCAAGATGAACAGGAATAGGGAGAACCAATGAGAGACTAGCTGGAGGTGTCTGGACGGGCAAATTTAACTCTCATTTCCCACCAGGAAGACGAAATAACCAAAGGCTCAGCGAGCCGTGCCGGAACAAGATTAGGGCCTGAAGCCATCCTGCGGTGTTGCGGCCAGCTCACAAGAAAGCGAGTTGAAGAAAGGAGCTCAGGGGCACTGTAATTCACAAACCTGCAGAGTTATAAATGACAGCTATCGTCCAAAAATATACTGAAGTAAGGCTGCCAAGAGGACTTGAAAGTGGGGCAGAATTGCAGGAAACCGATTTCAGGAGGTAGACTGGAATTGCATTGAAAGCATAGGAAAAGAGGCAGAACGTCCACAATGATGCACTTGGCCAAAAAGGGCGTATGCGTTTTTTCCTGAATATATTCAGGAAAAAACGCATACGCCCTTTTTGGCCAACCAAGCAAACTTGCAAAGGAAATCTGCACTACAATGAAGTCTCACTTCCCCATGGTCAAAAGGACCATCTGAAAAATGTGTAAAATCCAGAAAGGCAGGACAGGCCATGGAGAACTGGGAGCCTTCTTATGCTGATGGGCGGGATGTAAATTGCCAACAGACACTCGGGAGAAGTGTATGTTGTTTCCTGAAACATCTAAAAAACAAAGCAACAGAGCCTAGGGCACTTCCACTTATGGTCCTATAGCTTAGGGAAATTAAAATCAAAAAGACACAGCCACCCCAAAGTTTGGGACGCCTCTGTTTACAAGAACCTCGTTTACGGTGCAAGTTCAATATCGCAGAAAGTGAAAAATGGATAAAGAAGTTGTGGTACGTACATACAATGCAATATCACTCAGCAATGAAATCTATGTCATCAGGCCCGTAGCAGCATAATGAGTGGATTCAGGTACGATGATTCTAACTGAAATAAGTCACACAGAAAAAGAATCATCATAAGATATCAGTAATACACGGAATGTAAACTTGGCTACACAGGAACTGAATTCCAAAACAGAAGAGGGTCTCAAATTTAGAAAACCATCTTATGCTTGCTTAAGGGGAAAGGTGAGTTGGGGTGCTGCATAAAACCAGAGATTGAAATGAGCACAGATAAAGTTCCTTAAGCCAAATATGGAATAGAAAAGAGCTACTCCTTGCTCAACGAAATGGACTCAACACCACATATTAAACGCCTAAGAATGTACCTGACTAGTAAGTATCTTAAAACCTATGGATTGCTATGTCTCCAAAAGAGAATCAAGCGTGTGTACAGGGGCATAAACGCAGCAGTGATAGGATTGGAGAGGTTCGGTGAGCAAATGAAGACCCTTTGAAGTCATATTGCATGGTACCCATTCCACGGGTCTCAACTCTCCAGGTTTAAGGTATTCTTCCTTCAGCAAAAACATGCATGTGGAACCCAGAGTATGATCAACCGTGTGAACGGGAGACGTGTTCAAATATGTCTCAGTTTTCCTCCCCTGGTACTCGGGTGCAACATTCCAGACGCTTTACTAACACTCTCCCCACTTGGAGAGTCAGCGCCTTTAACCTCCTGTTTGGCCCAGTTTGCAATTTCTGCGGAAGATGAACAGGAATAGGGAGAACCAATGAGAGACTAGCTGGAGGTGTCTGGACGGGCAAATTTAACTCTCATTTCCCACCAGGAAGAGGAATTAACCAAAGGCTCAGCGTGCCGTGCCGGAACCAGATTAGGGCCTGAAGCCATCCTGCGGTGTTGCGGCCAGCTCACAAGAAAGCGAGTTGAAGAAAGGAGCTCAGGGGCACTGTAATTCACAAACCTGCAGAGTTATAAATGACAGCTATCGTCCAAAAATATACTGAAGTAAGGCTGCCAAGAAGACTTGAAAGTGGGGCAGAATTGCAGGAAATCGATTTCAGGAGGTAGACTGGAATTGCATTGAAAGCATAGGAAAAGAGGCAGAACGTCCACAATGATGCACTTGGCCAAAAAGGGCGTATGCGTTTTTTCCTGAATATATTCAGGAAAAAACGCATACGCCCTTTTTGGCCAACCAAGCAAACTTGCAAAGGAAATCTGCACTACAATGAAGTCTCACTTCCCCATGGTCAAAAGGGCCATCTGAAAAAAGTGTAAAATCCAGAAAGGCAGGACAGGCCATGGAGAACTGGGAGCCTTGTTATGCTGATGGGCGGGATGTAAATTGCCAACAGACACTCGGGAGAAGTGTATGGTGTTTCCTGAAACATCTAAAAAACAAAGCAACAGAGCCTAGGGCACTTCCACTTATGGTCCTATAGCTTAGGGAAATTAAAATCAAAAAGACACAGCCACCCCAAAGTTTGGGACGCCTCTGTTTACAAGAACCTCGTTTACCGTACAAGTTCAGTATCACAGAAAGTGAAAAATGGATAAAGAACTTGTGGTACTTATGTACAATGCAGTATCACTCAGCAATGAAATCTATGTCATCAGGCCCGTAGCCGCATAATGACTGGATTCAGGTACGATAATTCTAACTGAAATAATTCACACAGAAAAAGAAACATCATAAGATATCAGTAATACACAGAATGTAAACTTGGCTACACAGGAACTGAATTCCAAAACAGAACAGGGTCTCAAATTTAGAAAACCAACTTATGCTTGCTTAAGGGGAAAGGTGAGTTGGGGTGCTGCATAAAACCAGAGATTGAAATGAGCCAGATAAAGTTCCTTAAGCCAAATATGGAATAGACAAGAGCTACTCGTTGCTCAACGAAATGGACTCAACACCCCATATTAAACGCCTAAGAATGTACCTGACTAGTAAGTATCTTAAAACCTATGGATTGCTATGTCTCCAAAAGAGAATCAAGCATGTGTACAGGGGCATAAACGCAGCAGTGATAGGATTGGAGAGGTTCGGTGAGCAAATGAAGATCCTTTGAAGTCATATTGCTTGGTACCCATTCCACGGGTCTCAACTCTCCAGGTTTAAGGTATTCTTCCTTCAGCTAAAACATGCATGTGGAACCCAGAGTATGATCAACCGTGTGAACGGGAGACGTGTTCAAATATGTCTCAGTTTTCCTCCCCTGGTACTCGGGTGCAACATTCCACACGCTTTACTAACACTCTCCCCACTTGGAGAGTCAGCACCTTTAACCTCCTGTTTGGCCCAGTTTGCAATTTCTGCGCAAGATGAACAGGAATAGGGAGAACCAATGAGAGACTAGCTGGAGGTGTCTGGACGGGCAAATTTAACTCTCATTTCCCACCAGGAAGACGAAATAACCAAAGGCTCAGCGAGCCGTGCCGGAACCAGATTAGGGCCTGAAGCCATCCTGTGGTGTTGCGGCCAGCTCACAAGAAAGCGAGTTGAAGAAAGGAGCTCAGGGGCACTGTAATTCACAAACCTGCAGAGTTATAAATGACAGCTATCGTCCAAAAATATACTGAAGTAAGGCTGCCAAGAGGACTTGAAAGCGGGGCAGAATTGCAGGAAACCGATTTCAGGAGGTAGACTGGAATTGCATTGAAAGCATAGGAAAAGAGACAGAACGTCCACAATGATGCACTTGGCCAAAAAGGGCGTATGCGTTTTTTCCTGAACATATTCAGGAAAAAACGCATACGCCCTTTTTGGCCAACCAAGCAAGCTTGCAAAGGAAATCTGCACTACAATGAAGTCTCACTTCCCCTCAGTCAAAAGGGCCATCTGAAAAAAGTGTAAAATCCAGAAAGGCAGGACAGGCCATGGAGAACTGGGAGCCTTGTTATGCTGATGGGCGGGATGTAAATTGCCAACAGACACTCGGGAGAAGTGTATGGTGTTTCCTGAAACATCTAAAAAACAAAGCAACAGAGCCTAGGGCACTTCCACTTATGGTCCTATAGCTTAGGGAAATTAAAATCAAAAAGACACAGCCACCCCAAAGTTTGGGATGCCTCTGTTTACAAGAACCTCGTTTACCGTACAAGTTCAGTATCACAGAAAGTGAAAAATGGATAAAGAACTTGTGGTACTTATGTACAATGCAGTATCACTCAGCAATGAAATCTATGTCATCAGGCCCGTAGCAGCATAATGAGTGGATTCAGGTACGATGATTCTAACTGAAATAAGTCACACAGAAAAAGAAACATCATAAGATATCACTAATACATGGAATGTAAACTTGGCTACACAGGAACTGAATTCCAAAACAGAACAGGGTCTCAAATTTAGAAAACCAACTTATGCTTGCTTAAGGGGAAAGGTGAGTTGGGGTGCTGCATAAAACCAGAGATTGAAATGAGCACAGATAAAGTTCCTTAAGCCAAATATGGAATAGAAAAGAGCTACTCCTTGCTCAACGAAATGGACTCAACACCCCATATTAAACGCCTAAGAATGTACCTGACTAGTAAGTATCTTAAAACCTATGGATTGCTATGTCTCCAAAAGAGAATCAAGCGTGTGTACAGGGGCATAAACGCAGCAGTGATAGGATTGGAGCGGTTCGCTGAGCAAATGAAGACCCTTTGAAGTCATATTGCATGGTACCCATTCCACGGGTCTCAACTCTCCAGGTTTAAGGTATTCTTCCTTCAGCAAAAACATGCATGTGGAACCCAGAGTATGATCAACCGTGTGAACGGGAGACGTGTTCAAATATGTCTCAGTTTTCCTCCCCTGGTACTCGGGTGCAACATTCCAGACGCTTTACTAACACTCTCCCCACTTGGAGAGTCAGCGCCTTTAACCTCCTGTTTGGCCCAGTTTGCAATTTCTGCGGAAGATGAACAGGAATAGGGAGAACCAATCAGAGACTAGCTGGAGGTGTCTGGACGGGCAAATTTAACTCTCATTTCCCACCAGGAAGAGGAAATAACCAAAGGCTCAGCGTGCCGTGCCGGAACCAGATTAGGGCCTGAAGCCATCCTGCGGTGTTGCGGCCAGCTCAAAAGAAAGCGAGTTGAAGAAAGGAGCTCAGGGGCACTGTAATTCACAAACCTGCAGAGTTATAAATGACAGCTATCGTCCAAAAATATACTGAAGTAAGGCTGCCAAGAGGACTTGAAAGCGGGGCAGAATTGCAGGAAACCGAGTTCAGGAGGTAGACTGGAATTGCATTGAAAGCATAGGAAAAGAGGCAGAACGTCCACAATGATGCACTTGGCCAAAAAGGGCGTATGCGTTTTTTCCTGAATATATTCAGGAAAAAACGCATACGCCCTTTTTGGCCAACCAAGCAAGCTTGCAAAGGAAATCTGCAGTACAATGAAGTCTCACTTCCTCCCGGTCAAAAGGGCCATCTGAAAAAAGTGTAAAATCCAGAAAGTCAGGACAGGCCATGGAGAACTGGGAGCCTTGTTATGCTGATGGGCGGGATGTAAATTGCCAACAGACACTCTGGAGAAGTGTATGTTGTTTCCTTAAACATCTAAAAAACAAAGCAACAGAGCCTAGGGCACTTCCACTTATGGTCCTATAGCTTAGGGAAATTAAAATCAAAAAGACACAGCCACCCCAAAGTTTGGGACGCCTCTGTTTACAAGAACCTCGTTTACAGTACAAGTTCAACATCGCAGAAAGTGAAAAATGGATAAAGAAGTTGTGGTATTTACTTACAAAGCAATATCACTCAGCAATGAAATCTATGTCATCAGGCCCTTAGCAGCATAATGAGTGGATTCAGGTATGATGATTCTAACTGAAATAAGTCACACAGAAAAAGAAACATCATAAGATATCACTAATACACGGAATGTAAACTTGGCTACACAGGAACTGAATTCCAAAACAGAACAGGGTCTCAAATTTAGAAAACCAACTTATGCTTGCTTAAGGGGAAAGGTAAGTTGGGGTGCTGCATAAAACCAGAGATTGAAATGAGCACAGATAAAGTTCCTTAAGCCAAATATGGAATAGACAAGAGCTACTCCTTGCTCAACGAAATGGACTCAACACCGCATATTAAACGCCTAAGAATGTACCTGACTAGTAAGTATCTTAAAACCTATGGATTGCTATGTCTCCGGAAGAGAATCAAGCATGTGTACAGGGGCATAAACGCAGCAGTGATAGGATTGGAGAGGTTCGGTGAGCAAATGAAGACCCTTTGAATTCATATTGCATGGTACCCATTACATGGGTCTCAACTCTCCAGGTTTAAGGTAGTCATCCTTCAGCTAAAACATGCATGTGGAACCCAGAGTATGATCAACCGTGTGAACGGGAGACGTGTTCAAATATGTCTCAGTTTTCCTCCCCTGGTACTCGGGTGCAACATTCCAGACGCTTTACTAACACTCTCCCCACTTGGAGAGTCAGCGCCTTTAACCTCCTGTTTGGCCCAGTTTGCAATTTCTGCGGAAGATGAACAGGAATAGGGAGAACCAATGAGAGACTAGCTGGAGGTGTCTGGACGGGCAAATTTAACTCTCATTTCCCACCAGGAAGAGGAAATAACCAAAGGCTCAGCGTGCCGTGCCGGAACCAGATTAGGGCCTGAAGCCATCCTGCGGTGTTGCGGCCAGCTCAAAAGAAAGCGAGTTGAAGAAAGGAGCTCAGGGGCACTGTAATTCACAAACCTGCAGAGTTATAAATGACAGCTATCGTCCAAAAATATACTGAAGTAAGGCTGCCAAGAGGACTTGAAAGCGGGGCAGAATTGCAGGAAACCGAGTTCAGGAGGTAGACTGGAATTGCATTGAAAGCATAGGAAAAGAGGCAGAACGTCCACAATGATGCACTTGGCCAAAAAGTGCGTATGCATTTTTTCCTGAATATATTCAGGAAAAAACGCATACGCCCTTTTTGGCCAACCAAGCAAGCTTGCAAAGGAAATCTGCACTACAATGAAGTCTCACTTCCTCCCGGTCAAAAGGGCCATCTGAAAAAAGTGTAAAATCCAGAAAGTCAGGACAGGCCATGGAGAACTGGGAGCCTTGTTATGCTGTTGGGCGGGATGTAAATTGCCAACAGACACTCTGGAGAAGTGTATAGTGTTTCCTGAAACATCTAAAAAACAAAGCAACAGAGCCTAGGGCACTTCCACTTATGGTCCTATAGCTTAGGGAAATTAAAATCAAAAAGACACAGCCACCCCAAAGTTTGGGACACCTCTGTTTACAAGAACCTCGTTTACAGTACAAGTTCAACATCGCAGAAAGTGAAAAATGGATAAAGAAGTTGTGGTATTTACTTACAAAGCAATATCACTCAGCAATGAAATCTATGTCATCAGGCCCTTAGCAGCATAATGAGTGGATTCAGGTATGATGATTCTAACTGAAATAAGTCACACAGAAAAAGAAACATCATAAGATATCAGTAATACACGGAATGTAAACTTGGCTACACAGGAACTGAATTCCAAAACAGAACAGGGTCTCAAATTTAGAAAACCAACTTATGCTTGCTTAAGGGGAAAGGTGAGTTGGGGTGCTGCATAAAACCAGAGATTGAAATGAGCACAGATAAAGTTCCTTAAGCCAAATATGGAATAGACAAGAGCTACTCCTTGCTCAACGAAATGGACTCAACACCGCATATTAAACGCCTAAGAATGTACCTGACTAGTAAGTAACTTAAAACCTATGGATTGCTATGTCTCCGGAAGAGAATCAAGCATGTGTACAGGGGCATAAACGCAGCAGTGATAGGATTGGAGAGGTTCGGTGAGCAAATGAAGACCCTTTCAAGTCATATTGCATGGTACCCATTACATGGGTCTCAACTCTCCAGGTTTAAGGTATTCATCCTTCAGCTAAAACATGCATGTGGAACCCAGAGTATGATCAACCGTGTGAACGGGAGACGTGTTCAAATATGTCTCAGTTTTCGTACCCTGGTACTCGGGTGCAACATTCCATACGCTTTACTAACACTCTCCCGAATTGGAGAGTCAGTCCCTTTAACCTCCTGTTTGGCCCAGTTTGCAATTTCTGCGGAAGATGAACAGGAATAGCGAGAACCAATGAGAGACTAGCTGGAGGTGTCTGGACGGGCAAATTTAACTCTCATTTCCCACCAGGAAGAGGAATTAACCAAAGGCTCAGCGTGCCGTGCCGGAACCAGATTAGGGCCTGAAGCCATCCTGCTGTGTTGCGGCCAGCTCAAAAGAAAGCGAGTTGAAGAAAGTAGCTCAGGGGCTCTGTAATTCACAAACCTGCAGAGTTATAAATGACAGCTATCGTCCAAAAATATACTGAAGTAAGGCTGCCAAGAGGACTTGAAAGCGGGGCAGAATTGCAGGAAACCGATTTCAGGAGGTAGACTGGAATTGCATTGAAAGCATAGGAAAAGAGGCAGAACGTCCACAATGATGCACTTGGCCAAAAAGGGCGTATGCGTTTTTTCCTGAATATATTCAGGAAAAAACGCATACGCCCTTTTTGGCCAACCAAGCAAGCTTGCAAAGGAAATCTGCACTACAATGAAGTCTCACTTCCCCCCGGTCAAAAGGGCCATCTGAAAAAAGTGTAAAATCCAGAAAGGCAGGACAGGCCATGGAGAACTGGGAGCCTTGTTATGCTGATGGGCGGGATGTAAATTGCCAACAGACACTCGGGAGAAGTGTATGGTGTTTCCTGAAACATCTAAAAAACAAAGCAACAGAGCCTAGGGCACTTCCACTTATGGTCCTATAGCTTAGGGAAATCAAAATCAAAAAGACACAGCCACCCCAAAGTTTGGGATGGCTCTGTTTACAAGAACATCGTTTACAGTACAAGTTCAACATCGCAGAAAGTGAAAAATGGATAAAGAAGTTGTGGTATTTACTTACAAAGCAATATCACTCAGCAATGAAATATATGTCATCAGGCCCTTAGCAGCATAATGAGTGGATTCAGGTATGATGATTCTCACTGAAATAAGTCACACAGAAAAAGAAACATCATAAGATATCAGTAATACACGGAATGTAAACTTGGCTACACAGGAACTGAATTACAGAACAGAACAGTGTCTCAAATTTAGAAAACCAACTTATGCTTGCTTAAGAGTAAAGGTGAGTTGGGGTGCTGCATAAAACCAGAGATTGAAATGAGCACAGATAAAGTTCCTTAAGCCAAATATGGAATAGACAAGAGCTACTCCTTGCTCAACGAAATGGACTCAACACCGCATATTAAACGCCTAAGAATGTACCTGACTAGTAAGTATCTTAAAACCTATGGATTGCTATGTCTCCAAAAGAGAATCAAGCGTGTGTACAGGGGCATAAACGCAGCAGTGATAGGATTGGAGAGGTTCGGTGAGCAAATGAAGACCCTTTGAAGTCATATTGCATGGTACCCATTCCACGGGTTTCAACTACCCAGGTTTAAGGTATTCTTCCTTCAGCTAAAACATGCATGTGGAACCCAGAGTATGATCAACCATGTGAACGGGAGACGTGTTGAAATATGTCTCAGTTTTCCTCCCCTGGTACTCGGGTGCAACATTCCAGACGCTTTACTAACACTCTCCCCACTTGGAGAGTCAGCGCCTTTAACCTCCTGTTTGGCCCAGTTTGCAATTTCTGCGGAAGATGAACAGGAATAGGGAGAACCAATGAGAGACTAGCTGGAGGTGTCTGGACAGGCAAATTTAAATCTCATTTCCCACCAGGAAGAAGAAATAACCAAAGGCTCACTGTGCCGTGCCGGAACCAGATTAGGGCCTGAAGCCATCCTGCGGTGTTGCGGCCAGCTCAAAAGAAAGCGAGTTGAAGAAAGGAGCTCAGGGGCACTGTAATTCACAAACCTGCAGAGTTATAAATGACAGCTATCGTCCAAAAATATACTGAAGTAAGGCTGCCAAGAGGACTTGAAAGCGGGGCAGAATTGCAGGAAACCGAGTTCAGGAGGTAGACTGGAATTGCATTGAAAGCATAGGAAAAGAGGCAGAACGTCCACAATGATGCACTTGGCCAAAAAGTGCGTATGCATTTTTTCCTGAATATATTCAGGAAAAAACGCATACGCCCTTTTTGGCCAACCAAGCAAGCTTGCAAAGGAAATCTGCACTACAATGAAGTCTCACTTCCTCCCGGTCAAAAGGGCCATCTGAAAAAAGTGTAAAATCCAGAAAGTCAGGACAGGCCATGGAGAACTGGGAGCCTTGTTATGCTGTTGGGCGGGATGTAAATTGCCAACAGACACTCTGGAGAAGTGTATAGTGTTTCCTGAAACATCTAAAAAACAAAGCAACAGAGCCTAGGGCACTTCCACTTATGGTCCTATAGCTTAGGGAAATTAAAATCAAAAAGACACAGCCACCCCAAAGTTTGGGACACCTCTGTTTACAAGAACCTCGTTTACAGTACAAGTTCAACATCGCAGAAAGTGAAAAATGGATAAAGAAGTTGTGGTATTTACTTACAAAGCAATATCACTCAGCAATGAAATCTATGTCATCAGGCCCTTAGCAGCATAATGAGTGGATTCAGGTATGATGATTCTAACTGAAATAAGTCACACAGAAAAAGAAACATCATAAGATATCAGTAATACATGGAATGTAAACTTGGCTACACAGGAACTGAATTCCAAAACAGAACAGGGTCTCAAATTTAGAAAACCAACTTATGCTTGCTTAAGGGGAAAGGTGAGTTGGGGTGCTGCATAAAACCAGAGATTGAAATGAGCACAGATAAAGTTCCTTAAGCCAAATATGGAATAGACAAGAGCTACTCCTTGCTCAGCGAAATGGACTCAACACCACATATTAAACGCCTAAGTATGTACCTGACTAGTAAGTATCTTAAAACCTATGGAATGCTATGTCTCCGAAAGAGAATCAAGCATGTGTACAGGGGCATTAACGCAGCAGTGATAGGATTGGAGAGGTTCGGTGAGCAAATGAAGACCCTTTCAAGTCATATTGCATGGTACCCATTCCACGGGTTTCAACTACCCAGGTTTAAGGTATTCTTCCTTCAGCTAAAACATGCATATGGAACCTAGAGTATGATAAACCATGTGATCGGGAGACGTGTTCAAATATGTCTCAGTTTTCGTACCCTGGTACTCGGGTGCAACATTCCAGACGCTTTACTAACACTCTCCCGACTTGGAGAGTCAGTCCCTTTAACCTCCTGTTTGGCCCAGTTTGCAATTTCTGCGGAAGATGAACAGGAATAGCGAGAACCAATGAGAGACTAGCTGGAGGTGTCTGGACCGGTAAATTTAACTCTCATTTCCCACCAGGAAGAGGAATTAACCAAAGGCTCAGCGTGCCGTGCCGGAACCAGATTAGGGCCTGAAGCCATCCTGCGGTGTTTCGGCCAGGTCACAAGAAAGCGAGTTGAACAAAGGAGCTCAGGGGCACTGTAATTCACAAACCTGCAGAGTTATAAATGACAGCTATCGTCCAAAAATATACTGAAGTAAGGCTGCCAAGAGGACTTGAAAGCGGGGCAGAATTGCAGGAAACCGATTTCAGGAGGTAGACTGGAATTGCATTGAAAGCATAGGAAAAGAGACAGAACGTCCACAATGATGCACTTGGCCAAAAAGGGCGTATGCGTTTTTTCCTGAATATATTCAGGAAAAAACGCATACGCACTTTTTGGCCAACCAAGCAAGCTTGCAAAGGAAATCTGCACTACAATGAAGTCTCACTTCCCCCCGGTCAAAAGGGCCATCTGAAAAAAGTGTAAAATCCAGAAAGGCAGGACAGGCCATGGAGAACTGGGAGCCTTGTTATGCTGATGGGCGGGATGTAAATTGCCAACAGACACTCGGGACAAGTGTATGGTGTTTCCTGAAACATCTAAAAAACAAAGCAACAGAGCCTAGGGCACTTCCACTTATGGTCCTATAGCTTAGGGAAATTAAAATCAAAAAGACACAGCCACCCCAAAGTTTGGGACGCCTCTGTTTACAAGAACCTCGTTTACCGTACAAGTTCAGTATCAGACAAAGTGAAAAATGGATAAAGAATTTGTGGTACTTATGTACAATGCAGTATCACTCAGCAATGAAATCTATGTCATCAGGCCCATAGCAGCATAATGAGTGGATTCAGGTACGATGATTCTAACTGAAATAAGTCACACAGAAAAAGAAACATCATAAGATATCACTAATACACGGAATGTAAACTTGGCTACACAGGAACTGAATTCCAAAACAGAACAGGGTCTCAAATTAGAAAGCCAACTTATGCTTGCTTAAGGGGAAAGGTGAGTTGGGGTGCTGCATAAAACCAGAGATTGAAATGAGCACAGATAAAGTTCCTTAAGCCAAATATGGAATAGAAAAGAGCTACTCCTTGCTCAACGAAATGGACTCAACACCCCATATTAAACGCCTAAGAATGTACCTGACTAGTAAGTATCTTAAAACCTATGGATTGCTATGTCTCCAAAAGAGAATCAAGCATGTGTACAGGGGCATAAACGCAGCAGTGATAGGATTGGAGAGGTTCGGTGAGCAAATGAAGACCCTTTGAAGTCTTATTGCATGGTACCCATTCCACGGGTCTCAACTCTCCAGGTTTAAGGTATTCTTCCTTCAGCTAAAACATGCATGTGGAACCCAGAGTATGATCAACCGTGTGAACGGGAGACGTGTTCAAATATGTCTCAGGTTTCCTCCCCTGGTACTCGGGTGCAACATTCCAGGCGCTTTACTAACACTCTCCCCACTTGGAGAGTCAGCGCCTTTAACCTCCTGTTTGGCCCAGTTTGCAATTTCTGCGGAAGATTAACAGGAATAGGGAGAACCAATGAGAGACTAGCTGGAGGTGTCTGGACGGGCAAATTTAACTCTCATTTCCCACCAGGAAGAGGAAATAACCAAAGGCTCAGCGTGCCGTGCCGGAACCAGATTAGGGCCGGAAGCCATCCTGCGGTGTTGCGGCCAGCTCACAAGAAAACGAGTTGAAGAAAGGAGCTCAGGGGCACTGTAATTCACAAACCTGCAGAGTTATAAATGACAGCTATCGTCCAAAAATATACTGAAGTAAGGCTGCCAAGAGGACTTGAAAGCGGGGCAGAATTGCAGGAAACCGATTTCAGGAGGTAGAGTGGAATTGCATTGAAAGCATAGGAAAAGAGGCAGAACGTCCACAATGACGCACTTGGCCAAAAAGGGCGTATGCGTTTTTTCCTGAATATATTCAGGAAAAAACGCATACGCCCTTTTTGGCCAACCAAGCAAGCTTGCAAAGGAAATCTGCACTACAATGAAGTCTCACTTCCCCCTGGTCAAAAGGGCCATCTGAAATAAGTGTAAAATCCAGAAAGGCAGGACAGGCCATGGAGAACTGGGAGCCTTGTTATGCTGATGGGCGGGATATAAATTGCCAACAGACACTCGGGACAAGTGTATGGTGTTTCCTGAAACATCTAAAAAACAAAGCAACAGAGCGTAGGGCACTTCCACTTATGGTCCTATAGCTTAGGGAAATTAAAATCAAAAAGACACAGCCACCCCAAAATTTAGAACGGCTCTGTTTACAAGAACCTCGTTTACAGTACAAGTTCCACATTGCAGAAAGTGAAAAATGGATAAAGAAGTTGTGGTATTTACTTACAAAGAAATATCACTCAGCAATGAAATCTATGTCATCAGGCCCTTAGCAGCACAATGAGTGGATTCAGGTATGATGATTCTAACTGAAATAAGTCACACAGAAAAAGAAACATCATAAGATATCAGTAATACACGGAATGTAAACTTGGCTACACAGGAACTGAATTACAGAACAGAACAGGGTCTCAAATTTAGAAAACCAACTTATGCTTGTTTAAGGGGAAAGGTTATTTGGGGTGCTGCATGAATCCAGAGATTGAAATGAGCACAGATAAAGTTCCTTAAGCCAAATATGGAATAGACAAGAGCTACTCCTTGCTCAACGAAATGGACTCAACACCGCATATTAAACGCCTAAGAATGTACCTGACTAGTAAGTATCTTAAAACCTATGGATTGCTATGTCTCCGGAAGAGAATCAAGCATGTGTACAGGGGCATAAACGCAGCAGTGATAGGATTGGAGAGGTTCGGTGAGCAAATGAAGACCCTTTGAAGTCATATTGCATGGTACCCATTCCACGGGTTTCAACTACCCAGGTTTAAGGTATTCTTCCTTCAGCTAAAACATGCATGTGGAACCTAGAGTATGATCAACCGTGTGATCGGGAGACGTGTTCAAATATGTCTCAGTTTTCGTACCCTGGTACTCGGGTGCAACATTCCAGACGCTTTACTAACACTCTCCCGACTTGGAGAGTCAGTCCCTTTAACCTCCTGTTTGGCCCAGTTTGCAATTTCTGCGGAAGATGAACAGGAATAGCGAGAACCAATGAGAGACTAGCTGGAGGTGTCTGGACGGGCAAATTTAACTCTCATTTCCCACCAGGAAGAGGAATTAACCAAAGGCTCAGCATGCCGTGCCGGAACCACATTAGGGCCTGAAGCCATCCTGCGGTGTTGCGGCCAGCTCACAAGAAAGCGAGTTGAAGAAAGGAGCTCAGGGGCACTGTAATTCACAAACCTGCAGAGTTATAAATGACAGCTATCGTCAAAAGAAATATACTGAAGTAAGGCTGCCAAGAGGACTTGAAAGCGGGGCAGAATTGCAGGAAACCGATTTCAGGAGGTAGACTGGAATTGCATTGAAAGCATAGGAAAAGAGGCAGAACGTCCACAATGATGCACTTGGCCAAAAAGGGCGTATGCGTTTTTTCCTGAATATATTCAGGAAAAAACGCATACGCCCTTTTTGGCCAACCAAGCAAGCTTGCAAAGGAAATCTGCACTACAATGAAGTCTCACTTCCCCCCGGTCAAAAGGGCCATCTGAAAAAAGTGTAAAATCCAGAAAGGCAGGACAGGCCATGGAGAACTGGGAGCCTTGTTATGCTGATGGGCGGGATGTAAATTGCCAACAGACACTAAGGAGAAGTGTATGGTGTTTCCTGAAACATCTAAAAAACAAAGCAACAGAGCCTAGGGCACTTCCACTTATGGTCCTATAGCTTAGGGAAATTAAAATCAAAAAGACACAGCCACCCCAAAGTTTGGGACGCCTCTGTTTACAAGAACCTCGTTTACCGTACAAGTTCAGTATCACAGAAAGTGAAAAATGGATAAAGAACTTTTGGTACTTATGTACAATGCAGTATCACTCAGCAATGAAATCTATGTCATCAGGCCCGTAGCAGCATAATGAGTGGATTCAGGTACGATGATTCTAACTGAAATAAGTCACACAGAAAAAGAAACATCATAAGATATCAGTAATACACAGAATGTAAACTTGGCTAAACAGGAACTGAATTCCAAAACAGAAGAGGGTCTCAAATTTAGAAAACCAACTTATGCTTGCTTAAGGGGAAAGGTGAGTTGGGGTGCTGCATAAAACCAGAGATTGAAATGAGCACAGATAAAGTTCCTTAAGCCAAATATGGAATAGACAAGAGCTACTCCTTGCTCAACGAAATGGACTCAACACCGCATATTAAACGCCTAAGAATGTACCTGACTAGTAAGTATCTTAAAACCTATGGATTGCTATGTCTCCGAAAGAGAATCAAGCATGTGTACAGGGGCATAAACGCAGCAGTGATAGGATTGGAGAGGTTCGGTGAGCAAATGAAGACCCTTTGAAGTCATATTGCATGGTACCCATTCCACGGGTCTCAACTCTCCAGGTTTAAGGTATTCTTCCTTCAGCTAAAACATGCATGTGGAACCAAGAGTATGATCAACCATGTGAACGGGAGACGTGTTCAAATATGTCTCAGTTTTCCTCCCCTGGTACTCGGGTGCAACATTCCAGACGCTTTACTAACACTCTCCCCACTTGGAGAGTCAGCGCCTTTAACCTCCTGTTTGGCCCAGTTTGCAATTTCTGCGCAAGATGAACAGGAATAGGGAGAACCAATGAGAGACTAGCTGGAGGTGTCTGGACGGGCAAATTTAACTCTCATTTCCACCAGTAAGAGGAAATAACCAAAGGCTCAGCGTGCAGTGCCGGAATCAGATTAGGGCCTGAAGCCATCCTGCGGTGTTGCGGCCAGCTCACAAGAAAGCGAGTTGAAGAAAGGAGCTCAGGGGCACTGTAATTCACAAACCTGCAGAGTTATAAATGACAGCTATCGTCAAAAGAAATATACTGAAGTAAGGCTGCCAAGAGGACTTGAAAGCGGGGCAGAATTGCAGGAAACCGATTTCAGGAGGTAGACTGGAATAGCATTGAAAGCATAGGAAAAGAGGCAGAACGTCCACAATGATGCACTTGGCCAAAAAGGGCGTATGCGTTTTTTCCTGAATATATTCAGGAAAAAACGCATACGCCCTTTTTGGCCAACCAAGCAAACTTGCAAAGGAAATCTGCACTACAATGAAGTCTCACTTCCCCCCGGTCAAAAGGGCCATCTGAAAAAAGTGTAAAATCCAGAAAGGCAGGACAGGCCATGGAGAACTGGGAGCCTTGTTATGCTGATGGGCGGGATGTAAATTGCCAACAGACACTCGGGAGAAGTGTATGGTGTTTCCTGAAACATCTAAAAAACAAAGCAACAGAGCCTAGGGCACTTCCACTTATGGTCCTATAGCTTAGGGAAATTAAAATCAAAAAGACACAGCCACCCCAAAGTTTGGGACGCCTCTGTTTACAAGAACCTCGTTTACCGTACAAGTTCAGTATCACAGAAAGTGAAAAATGGATAAAGAACTTGTGGTACTTATGTACAATGCAGTATCACTCAGCAATGAAATCTATGTCATCAGGCCCGTAGCAGCATAATGAGTGGATTCAGGTACGATGATTCTAACTGAAATAAGTCACACAGAAAAAGAAACATCATAAGATATCAGTAATACACAGAATGTAAACTTGGCTACACAGGAAATGAATTCCAAAACAGAACAGGGTCTCAAGTTTAGAAAACCAACTTATGCTTGCTTAAGGGGAAAGGTGAGTTGGGGTGCTGCATAAAACCAGAGATTGAAATGAACACAGATAAAGTTCCTTAAGCCAAATATGGAATAGAAAAGAGCTACTCCTTGCTCAACGAAATGGACTCAACACCCCATATTAAACGCCTAAGAATGTACCTGACTAGTAAGTATCTTAAAACCTATGGATTGCTATGTCTCCAAAAGAGAATCAAGCGTGTGTACAGGGGCATAAACGCAGCAGTGATACGATTGGAGCGGTTCGCTGAGCAAATGAAGACCCTTTGAAGTCATATTGCATGGTACCCATTCCACGGGTCTCAACTCTCCAGGTTTAAGGTATTCTTCCTTCAGCAAAAACATGCATGTGGAACCCAGAGTATGATCAACCGTATGAACGGGAGACGTGTTCAAATATGTCTCAGTTTTCCTCCCCTGGTACTCGGGTGCAACATTCCTGAAGCTTTACTAACACTCTCCCCACTTGGAGAGTCAGCGCCTTTAACCTCCTGTTTGGCCCAGTTTGCAATTTCTGCGCAAGATGAACAGGAATAGGGAGAACCAATGAGAGACTAGCTGGAGGTGTCTGGACGGGCAAATTTAACTCTCATTTCCCACCAGGAAGAGGAAATAACCAAGGGCTCAGCGAGCCGTGCCGGAACCAGATTAGGGCCTGAAGCCATCCTGCGGTGTTGCGGCCAGCTCACAAGAAAGCGAGTTGAAGAAAGGAGCTCAGGGGCACTGTAATTCACAAACCTGCAGAGTTATAAATGACAGCTATCGTCCAAAAATATACTGAAGTAAGGCTGCCAAGAGGACTTGAATGCGGGGCAGAATTGCAGGAAACCGATTTCAGGAGGTAGACTGGAATTGCATTGAAAGCATAGGAAAAGAGACAGAACGTCCACAATGATGCACTTGGCCAAAAAGGGCGTATGCGTTTTTTCCTGAATATATTCAGGAAAAAACGCATACGCCCTTTTTGGCCAACCAAGCAAACTTGCAAAGGAAATCTGCACTACAATGAAGTCTCACTTCCCCCCGGTCAAAAGGGCCATCTGAAAAAAGTGTAAAATCCAGAAAGGCAGGACAGGCCATGGAGAACTGGGAGCCTTGTTATGCTGATGGGCGGGATGTAAATTGCCAACAGACACTCTGGAGAAGTGTATGGTGTTTCCTGAAACATCTAAAAAACAAAGCAACAGAGCCTAGGGCACTTCCACTTATGGTCCTATAGCTTAGGGAAATTAAAATCAAAAAGACACAGCCACCCCAAAGTTTGGGACGCCTCTGTTTACAAGAACCTCGTTTACCGTACAAGTTCAGTATCACAGAAAGTGAAAAATGGATAAAGAACTTGTGGTACTTATGTACAATGCAGTATCACTCAGCAATGAAATCTATGTCATCAGGCCCGTAGCAGCATAATGAGTGGATTCAGGTACGATGATTCTAACTGAAATAAGTCACACAGAAAAAGAAACATCATAAGATATCAGTAATACACAGAATGTAAACTTGGCTACAAAGGAACTGAATTCCAAAACAGAACAGGGTCTCAAATTTAGAAAACCAACTTATGCTTGCTTAAGGGGAAAGGTGAGTTGGGGTGCTGCATAAAACCAGAGATTGAAATGAGCACAGATAAATTTCCTTAAGCCAAATATGGAATAGACAAGAGCTACTCCTTGCTCAACGAAATGGACTCAACACCGCATATTAAACGCCTAAGAATGTACCTGACTAGTAAGTATCTTAAAACCTATGGATTGCTATGTCTCCAAAAGAGAATCAAGCGTGTGTACAGGGGCATAAACGCAGCAGTGATAGGATTGGAGAGGTTCGGTGAGCAAATGAAGATCCTTTGAAGTCATATTGCATGGTACCCATTCCACGGATCTCAACTACCCAGGTTTAAGGTATTCTTCCTTCAGCTAAAACATGCATGTGGAACCCAGGGTATGATCAACCATGTGAATGGGAGACGTGTTCAAATATGTCTCAGTTTTCCTCCCCTGGTACTCGGGTGCAACATTCCAGACGCTTTACTAACACTCTCCCCACTTGGAGAGTCAGCGCCTTTAACCTCCTGTTTGGCCCAGTTTGCAATTTCTGCGGAAGATGAACAGGAATAGCGAGAACCAATGAGAGACTAGCTGGAGGTGTCTGGACGGGCAAATTTAACTCTCATTTCCCACCAGGAAGAGAAATTAACCAAAGGCTCAGCATGCCGTGCCGGAACCACATTAGGGCCTGAAGCCATCCTGCGGTGTTGCGGCCAGCTCACAAGAAAGCGAGTTGAAGAAAGGAGCTCAGGGGCACTGTAATTCACAAACCTGCAGAGTTATAAATGACAGCTATCGTCAAAAGAAATATACTGAAGTAAGGCTGCCAAGAGGACTTGAAAGCGGGGCAGAATTGCAGGAAACCGATTTCAGGAGGTAGACTGGAATTGCATTGAAAGCATAGGAAAAGAGGCAGAACGTCCACAATGATGCACTTGGCCAAAAAGGGCGTATGCGTTTTTTCCTGAATATATTCAGGAAAAAACGCATATGCCCTTTTTGGCCAACCAAGCAAGCTTGCAAAGGAAATCTGCACTACAATGAAGTCTCACTTCTCCCCGGTCAAAAGGGCCATCTGAAAAAAGTGTAAAATCCAGAAAGGCAGGACAGGCCATGGAGAACTGGGAGCCTTGTTATGCTGATGGGCGGGATGTAAATTGCCAACAGACACTCGGGAGAAGTGTATGGTGTTTCCTGAAACATCAAAAATACAAAGCAACAGAGCCTAGGGCACTTCCACTTATGGTCCTATAGCTTAGGGAAATTAAAATCAAAAAGAAACAGCCACCCCAAAGTATGGAACGGCTCTGTTTACAACAACCTAGTTTACAGTACAAGTTCAACATCGCAGAAAGTGAAAAATGGATAAAGAAGTTGTGGTATTTACTTACAAAGCAATATCACTCAGCAATGAAATCTATGTCATCAGGCCCATAGCAGCATAATGAGTGGATTCAGGTACGATGATTCTAACTGAAATAAGTCACACAGAAAAAGAAACATCATAAGATATCACTAATGCATGGAATGTAAACTTGGCTACACAGGAACTGAATTCCAAAACAGAACAGGGTCTCAAATTTAGAAAACCAACTTATGCTTGCTTAAGGGGAAAGGTGAGTTGGGGTGCTGCATAAAACCAGAGATTGAAATGAGCACAGATAAAGTTCCTTAAGCCAAATATGGAATAGAAAAGAGCTACTCCTTGCTCAACGAAATGGACTCAACACCCCATATTAAACGCCTAAGAATGTACCTGACTAGTAAGTATCTTAAAACCTATGGATTGCTATGTCTCCAAAAGAGAATCAAGCGTGTGTACAGGGGCATAAACGCAGCAGTGATAGGATTGGAGCGGTTCGCTGAGCAAATGAAGACCCTTTGAAGTCATATTGCATGGTACCCATTCCACGGGTCTCAACTCTCCAGGTTTAAGGTATTCTTCCTTCAGCAAAAACATGCATGTGGAACCCAGAGTATGATCAACCGTGTGAACGGGAGACGTGTTCAAATATGTCTCAGTTTTCCTCCCCTGGTACTCGGGTGCAACATTCCAGACGCTTTACTAACACTCTCCCCACTTGGAGAGTCAGCGCCTTTAACCTCCTGTTTGGCCCAGTTAGCAATTTCTGCGCAAGATGAACAGGAATAGCGAGAACCAATGAGAGACTAGCTGGAGGTGTCTGGACGGGCAAATTTAACTCTCATTTCCCACCAGGAAGAGGAAATAACCAAAGGCTCAGCGTGCCGTGCCGGAACCAGATTAGGGCCTGAAGCCATCCTGCGGTGTTGCGGCCAGCTCACAAGAAAGCGAGTTGAAGAAAGGAGCTCAGGGGCACTGTAATTCACAAACCTGCAGAGTTATAAATGACAGCTATCGTCCAAAAATATACTGAAGTAAGGCTGCCAAGAGGACTTGAAAACGGGGCAGAATTGCAGGAAACCGATTTCAGGAGGTAGACTGGAATTGCATTGAAAGCATAGAAAAAGAGGCAGAACGTGCACAATGATGCACTTGGCCAAAAAGGGCGTATGCGTTTTATCCTGAATATATTCAGGAAAAAACGCATACGCCCTTTTTGGCCAACCAAGCAAGCTTGCAAAGGAAATCTGCACTACAATGAAGTCTCACTTCCCCCCGGTCAAAAGGGCCATCTGAAAAAAGTGTAAAATCCAGAAAGGCAGGACAGGCCATGGAGAACTGGGAGCCTTGTTATGCTGATGGGCGGGATGTAAATTGCCAACAGACACTCGGGAGAAGTGTATGGTGTTTCCTGAAACATCTAAAAAACACAGCAACAGAGCGTAGGGCACTTCCACTTATGGTCCTATAGATTAGGGAAATTAAAATCAAAAAGACACAGCCACCCCAAAGTTTGGGACGCCTTTGTTTACAAGAACCTCGTTTACCGTACAAGTTCAGTATCACAGAAAGTGAAAAATGGATAAAGAAGTTGTGGTATTTACTTACAAAGCAATATCACTCAGCAATGAAATCTATGTCATCAGGCCCGTAGCAGCACAATGAGTGGATTCAGGTATGATGATTCTAACTGAAATAAGTCACACAGAAAAAGAAACATCATAAGATATCAGTAATACACGGAATGTAAACTGGGCTACACAGGAACTGAATTACAGAACAGAACAGGGTCTCAAATTTAGAAAACCAACTTATGCTTGCTTAAGGGGAAAGGTGAGTTGGGGTGCTGCATAAAACCAGAGATTGAAATGAGCACAGATAAAGTTCCTTAAGCCAAATATGGAATAGACAAGAGCTACTCCTTGCTCAACGAAATGGACTCAACACCGCATATTAAACGCCTAAGAATGTACCTGACTAGTAAGTATCTTAAAACCTAGGGATTGCTATGTCTCCAAAAGAGAATCAAGCGTGTGTACAGGGGCATAAACGCAGCAGTGATAGGATTGGAGAGGTTCGGTGAGCAAATGAAGATCCTTTGAAGTGATATTGCATGGTACCCATTCCACGGGTTTCAACTACCCAGGTTTAAGGTATTCTTCCTTCAGCTAAAACATGCATGTGGAACCTAGAGTATGATCAACCATGTGATCGGGTGACGTGTTCAAATATGTCTCAGTTTTCGTACCCTGGTACTCGGGTGCAACATTCCAGACGCTTTACTAACACTCTCCCCACTTGGAGAGTCAGTCCCTTTAACCTCCTGTTTGGCCCAGTTTGCAATTTCTGCAGAAGATGAACAGGAATAGCGAGAACCAATGAGAGACTAGCTGGAGGTGTCTGGACGGGCAAATTTAACTCTCATTTCCCACCAGGAAGAGGAAATAACCAAAGGCTCAGCGTGCCGTGGCGGAACCAGATTAGGGCCTGAAGCCATCCTGCGGTGTTGCGGGCAGCTCACAAGAAAGCGAGTTGAAGAAAGGAGCTCAGGGGCACTGTAATTCACAAAACTGCAGAGTTATAAATGACAGCTATCGTCAAAAGAAATATACTGAAGTAAGGCTGCCAAGAGGACTTGAAAGCGGGGCAGAATTGCAGGAAACCGATTTCAGGAGGTAGACTGGAATTGCATTGAAAGCATAGGAAAAGAGGCAGAACGTCCACAATGATGCACTTGGCCAAAAAGGGCGTATGCGTTTTTTCCTGAATATATTCAGGAAAAAACGCATATGCCCTTTTTGGGCAACCAAGCAAACTTGCAAATGAAATCTGCACTACAATGAACTCTCACTTCCCCCTGGTCAAAAGGGCCATCTGAAAAAAGTGTAAAATCCAGAAAGACAGGACAGGCCATGGAGAACTGGGAGCCTTGTTATGCTGATGGGCGGGATGTAAATTGCCAACAGACACTCGGGAGAAGTGTATGGTGTTTCCTGAAACATCTAAAAAGCAAAGCAACAGAGCCTATGGCACTTCCACTTATGGTCCTATAGCTTAGGGAAATTAAAATCAAAAAGACACAGCCACCCCAAAGTTTGGGACGCCTCTGTTTACAAGAACCACGTTTACCGTACAAGTTCAGTATCACAGAAAGTGAAAAATGGATAAAGAACTTGTGGTACTTATGTACAATGCAGTATCACTCAGCAATGAAATCTATGTCATCAGGCCCGTAGCAGCATAATGAGTGGATTCAGGTACGATGATTCTAACTGAAATAAGTCACACAGAAAAAGAAACATCATAAGATATCACTAATACACGGAATGTAAACTTGGCTACACAGGAACTGAATTCCAAAACAGAACAGGGTCTCAAATTTAGAAAACCAACTTATGCTTGCTTAAGAGGAAAGGTGAGTTGGGGTGCTGCATAAAACCAGAGATTGAAATGAGCACAGATAAATTTCCTTAAGCCAAATATGGAATAGACAAGAGCTACTCCTTGCTCAACGAAATGGACTCAACACCCCATATTAAACACCTAAGAATGTACCTGACTAGTAAGTATCTTAAAACCTATGGATTGCTATGTCTCCAAAAGAGAATCAATCATATGTACAGGGGCATAAACGCAGCAGTGTTAGGATTGGAGAGGTTCGGTGAGCAAATGAAGACCCTTTGAAGTCATATTGCATGGTACCCATTCCACGGGTCTCAACTCTGCAGGTTTAAGGTATTCTTCCTTCAGCTAAATCATGCATGTAGAACCCAGAGTATGATCAACTGTGTAAACGGGAGACATGTTCAAATATGTCTCAGTTTTCCTCCCCTGGTACTCGGGTGCAACATTCCAGACGCTTTACTAACACTCTCCCCACTTGGAGAGTCAGCGCCTTTAACCTCCTGTTTGGCCCAGTTTGCAATTTCTGCGCAAGATGAACAGGAATAGCGAGAACCAATGAGAGACTAGCTGGAGGTGTCTGGACGGGCAAATTTAACTCTCATTTCCCACCAGGAAGAGGAAATAACCAAAGGCTCAGCGTGCCGTGCCGGAACCAGATTAGGGCCGGAAGCCATCCTGCGGTGTTGCGGCCAGCTCACAAGAAAGCGAGTTGAAGAAAGGAGCTCAGGGGCACTGTAATTCACAAACCTGCAGAGTTATAAATGACAGCGATCGTCCAAAAATATACTGAAGTAAGGCTGCCAAGAGGACTTGAAACCGGGGCAGAATTGCAGGAAACCGATTTCAGGAGGTAGACTGGAATTGCATTGAAAGCATTGGAGAAGAGACAGAACGTCTACAATGATGCACTTGGCCAAAAAGGGCGTATGCGTTTTTTCCTGAATATATTCAGGAAAAAACGCATACGCCCTTTTTGGCCAACCAAGCAAGCTTGCAAAGGAAATCTGCACTACAATGAAGTCTCACTTCCCCCCGGTCAAAAGGGCCATCTGAAAAAAGTGTAAAATCCAGAAAGGCAGGACAGGCCATGGAGAACTGGGAGCCTTGTTATGCTGATGGGCGGGATGTAAATTGCCAACAGACACTCGGGAGAAGTGTATGGTGTTTCCTGAAACATCTAAAAAACAAAGCAACAGAGCCTAGGGCACTTCCACTTATGGTCCTATAGCTTAGGGAAATTAAAATCAAAAAGACACAGCCACCCCAAAGTTTGGGATGACTCTGTTTACAAGAACCTCGTTTACAGTACAATTTCAACATCGCAGAAAGTGAAAAATGGATAAAGAAGTTGTGGTATTTACTTACAAAGCAATATCACTCAGCAATGAAATCTATGTCATCAGGCCCTTAGCAGCACAATGAGTGGATTCAGGTATGATGATTCTAACTGAAATAAGTCACACAGAAAAAGAAACATTATAAGATATCAGTAATACACGGAATGTAAACTTGGCTACACAGGAACTGAATTACAGAACAGAACAGGGTCTCAAATTTAGAAAACCAACTTATGCTTGCTTAAGGGGAAAGGTGAGTTGGGGTGCTGCATAAAACCAGAGATTGAAATGAGCACAGATAAAGTTCCTTAAGCCAAATATGGAATAGACAAGAGCTACTCCTTGCTCAACGAAATGGACTCAACACCCAATATTAAACGCCTAAGAATGTACCTGACTAGTAAGTATCTTAAAACCTATGGATTGCTATGTCTCCGAAAGAGAATCAAGCATATGTACAGGGGCATAAACGCAGCAGTGATAGGATTGGAGAGGTTCGGTGAGCAAATGAAGACCCTTTGAAGTCATATTGCATGGTACGCATTCCACGGGTTTCAACTACCCAGGTTTAAGGTATTCTTCCTTCAGCTAAAACATGCATGTGGAACCCAGAGTATGATCAACCGTGTGAACGGGAGACGTGTTCAAATATGTCTCAGTTTTCCTCCCCTGGTACTCGGGTGCAACATTCCACACGCTTTACTAACACTCTCCCCACTTGGAGAGTCAGCGCCTTTAACCTCCTGTTTGGCCCAGTTTGCAATTTCTGCGGAAGATGAACAGGAATAGCGAGAACCAATGAGAGACTAGCTGGAGGTGTCTGGACGGGCAAATTTAACTCTCATTTCCCACCAGGAAGAGGAATTAACCAAAGGCTCAGCGTGCCGTGCCGGAACCAGGTTAGGCCCTGAAGCCATCCTGCAGTGTTGCAGACACTCACAAGAAATCGAGTTGAAGAAAGGAGCTCAGGGGCACTGTAATTCACAAACCTGCAGAGTTATAAATGACAGATATCGTCCAAAAATATACTGAAGTAAGGCTGCCAAGAGGACTTGAAAGCGGGGCAGAATTGCAGGAAACCGATTTCAGGAGGTAGACTGAAATTGCATTGAAAGCATAGGAAAAGAGGCAGAACGTCCACAATGATGCACTTGGCCAAAAAGGGCGTATGCGTTTTTTCCTGAATATATTCAGGAAAAAACGCATACGCCCTTTTTGGCCAACCAAGCAAGCTTGCAAAGGAAATCTGCACTACAATGAAGTCTCACTTCCCCCCGGTCAAAAGGGCCATCTGAAAAAAGTGTAAAATCCAGAAAGGCAGGACAGGCCATGGAGAACTGGGAGCCTTGTTATGCTGATGGGCGGGATGTAAATTGCCAACAGACACTCGGGAGAAGTGTATGGTGTTTCCTGAAACATCTAAAAAACAAAGCAACAGAGCCTAGGGCACTTCCACTTATGGTCCTATAGCTTAGGGAAATTAAAATCAAAAAGACACAGCAACCCCAATGTTTGGGATGACTCTGTTTACAAGAACCTCGTTTACAGTACAATTTCAACATCGCAGAAAGTGAAAAATGGATAAAGAAGTTGTGGTATTTACTTACAAAGCAATATCACTCAGCAATGAAATCTATGTCATCAGGCCCTTAGCAGCACAATGAGTGGATTCAGGTATGATGATTCTAACTGAAATAAGTCACACAGAAAAAGAAACATTATAAGATATCAGTAATACACGGAATGTAAACTTGGCTACACAGGAACTGAATTACAAAACAGAACAGGGTCTCAAATTTAGAAAACCAACTTATGCTTGCTTAAGGGGAAAGGTGAGTTGGGGTGCTGCATAAAACCAGAGATTGAAATGAGCACAGATAAAGTTCCTTAAGCCAAATATGGAATAGACAAGAGCTACTCCTTGCTCAACGAAATGGACTCAACACCGCATATTAAACGCCTAAGAATGTACCTGACTAGTAAGTATCTTAAAACCTATGGATTGCTATGTCTCCGAAAGAGAATCAAGCATGTGTACAGGGGCATAAACGCAGCAGTGATAGGATTGGAGAGGTTCGGTGAGCAAATGAAGACCCTTTGAAGTCATATTGCATGGTACCCATTACACGGGTCTCAACTCTCCAGGTTTAAGTTATTCTTCCTTCAGCTAAAACATGCATGTGGAACCCAGAGTATGATCAACCGTGTGAACGGGAGACGTGTTCAAGTATGTCTCAGTTTTCCTCCCCTGGTACTCGGGTGCAACATTCCAGACGCTTTACTAACACTCTCCCCACTTGGAGAGTCAGCGCCTTTAACCTCCTGTTTGGCCCAGTTTGCAATTTCTGCGGAAGATGAACAGGAATAGGGAGAACCAATGAGAGACTAGCTGGAGGTGTCTGGACGGGCAAATTTAACTCTCATTTCCCACCAGGAAGAGGAATTAACCAAAGGCTCAGCGTGCCGTGCCGGAATCAGATTAGGGCCTGAAGCCATCCTGCGGTATTGCGGCCAGCTCAAAAGAAAGCGAGTTGAAGAAAGGAGCTCAGGGGCACTGTAATTCACAAACCTGCAGAGTTATAAATGACAGCTATCGTCCAAAAATATACTGAAGTAAGGCTGCCAAGAGGACTTGAAAGCGGGGCAGAATTGCAGGAAACCGATTTCAGGAGGTAGACTGGAATTGCATTGAAAGCATAGGAAAAGAGGCAGAACGTCCACAATGATGCACTTGGCCAAAAAGGGCGTATGCGTTTTTTCCTGAATATATTCAGGAAAAAACGCATACGCCCTTTTTGGCCAACCAAGCAAGCTTGCAAAGGAAATCTGCACTACAATGAAGTCTCACTTCCCCCCGGTCAAAAGGGCCATCTGAAAAAAGTGTAAAATCCAGAAAGGCAGGACAGGCCATGGAGAACTGGGAGCCTTGTTATGCTGATGGGCGGGATGTAAATTGCCAACAGACACTCGGGAGAAGTGTATGGTGTTTCCTGAAACATCTAAAAAACAAAGCAACAGAGCCTAGGGCACTTCCACTTATGGTCCTATAGCTTAGGGAAATTAAAATCAAAAAGACACAGCCACCCCAAAGTTTGGGACGCCTCTGTTTACAAGAACCTCGTTTACCGTACAAGTTCAGTATCACAGAAAGTGAAAAATGGATAAAGAACTTGTGGTACTTATGTACAATGCAGTATCACTCAGCAATGAAATCTATGTCATCAGGCCCGTAGCAGCATAATGAGTGGATTCAGGTATGATGATTCTAACTGAAATAAGTCACACAGAAAAAGAAACATCATAAGATATCAGTAAAACACGGAAAGAAAACTTGGCTACACAGGAACTGAATTACAGAACAGAACAGGGTCTCAAATTTAGAAAACCAACTTATGCTTGCTTAAGGGGAAAGGTGAGTTGGGGTGCTGCATAAAACCAGAGATTGAAATGAGCACAGATAAAGTTCCTTAAGCCAAATATGGAATAGAAAAGAGCTACTCCTTGCTCAACGAAATGGACTCAACACCCCATATTAAACGCCTAAGAATGTACCTGACTAGTAAGTATCTTAAAACCTATGTATTGCTATGTCTCCAAAAGAGAATCAAGCGTGTGTACAGGGGCATAAACGCAGCAGTGATAGGATTGGAGCGGTTCGGTGAGCAAATAAAGACCCTTTGAAGTCATATTGCATGGTACCCATTCCACGGGTCTCAACTCTCCAGGTTTAAGGTATTCTTCCTTCAGCTAAAACATGCATGTGGAACCCAGAGTATGATCAACCGTGTGAACGGGAGACGTTGTCAAATATGTCTCAGTTTTAATCCCCTGGTACTCGGGTGCAACATTCCAGACGCTTTACTAACACTCTCCCGACTTGGAGAGTCAGTCCCTTTAACCTCCTGTTTGGCCCAGTTTGCAATTTCTGCGGAAGATGAACAGGAATAGCGAGAACCAATGAGAGACTAGCTGGAGGTGTCTGGACGGGCAAATTTAACTCTCATTTCCCACCAGGAAGAGGAAATAACCAAAGGCTCAGCGTGCCGTGCCGGAACCAAATTAGGGCCTGAAGCCATCCTGCGGTGTTGCGGCCAGCTCACAAGAAAGCGAGTTGAAGAAAGGAGCTCAGGGGCACTGTAATTCACAAACCTGCAGAGTTATAAATGACAGCTATCGTCCAAAAATATACTGAAGTAAGGCTGCCAAGAGGACTTGAAAGCGGGGCAGAATTGCAGGAAACCGATTTCAGGAGGTAAACTGGAATTGCATTGAAAGCATAGGAAAAGAGGCAGAACGTCCACAATGATGCACTTGGCCAAAAAGGGCGTATGCGTTTTTTCCTGAATATATTCAGGAAAAAACGCATACGCCCTTTTTGGCCAACCAAGCAAGCTTGCAAAGGAAATCTGCACTACAATGAAGTCTCACTTCCCCCCGGTCAAAAGGGCCATCTGAAAAAAGTGTAAAATCCAGAAAGGCAGGACAGGCCATGGAGAACTGGGAGCCTTGTTATGCTGATGGGCGGGATGTAAATTGCCAACAGACACTCGGGAGAAGTGTATGGTGTTTCCTGAAACATCTAAAAAACAAAGCAACAGAGCCTAGGGCACTTCCACTTATGGTCCTATAGCTTAGGGAAATTAAAATCAAAAAGACACAGCCACCCCAAAGTTTGGGACGCCTCTGTTTACAAGAACCTCATTTACTGTACAAGTTCAGTATCACAGAAAGTGAAAAATGGATAAAGAACTTGTGGTACTTATGTACAATGCAGTATCACTCAGCAATGAAATCTATGTCATCAGGCCCGTAGCAGCATAATGAGTGGATTCAGGTATGATGATTCTAACTGAAATAAGTCACACAGAAAAAGAAACCTCATAAGATATCACTAATACACGGAATGTAAACTTGGCTACACAGGAACTGAATTCCAAAACAGAACAGGGTCTCAAATTTAGAAAACCAACTTATGCTTGCTTAAGGGGAAAGGTGAGTTGGGGTGCTGCATAAAACCAGAGATTGAAATGAGCACAGATAAAGTTCCTTAAGCCAAATATGGAATAGAAAAGAGCTACTCCTTGCTCAACGAAATGGACTCAACACCCCATATTAAACGCCTAAGAATGTACCTGACTAGTAAGTATCTTAAAACCTATGGATTGCTATGTCTCCAAAAGAGAATCAAGCGTGTGTACAGGGGCATAAACGCAGCAGTGATAGGATTGGAGAGGTTCGGTGAGCAAATGAAGACCCTTTGAAGTCATATTGCATGGTACCCATTCCACGGGTCTCAACTCTCCAGGTTTAAGGTATTCTTCCTTCAGCTAAAACATGCATGTGGAACCCAGAGTATGATCAACCGTGTGAACGGGAGACGTGTTCAAATATGTCTCAGTTTTAATCCACTGGTACTCGGGTGCAACATTCCAGACGCTTTAATAACACTCTCCCCACTTGGAGAGTCAGCGCCTTTAACCTCCTGTTTGGCCCAGTTTGCAATTTCTGCGGAAGATGAACAGGAATAGCGAGAACCAATGAGAGACTAGCTGGAGGTGTCTGGACGGGCAAATTTAACTCTTATTTCCCACCAGGAAGGGGAAATAACCAAAGGCTCAGCGTGCCGTGCCGGAACCAGATTAGGGCCTGAAGCCATGCTGCGGTGTTGCGGCCAGGTCACAAGAATGCGAGTTGAAGAAAGGAGCTCAGGGGCACTGTAATTCACAAACCTGCAGAGTTATAAATGACAGCTATCGTCCAAAAATATACTGAAGTAAGGCTGCCAAGAGGACTTGAAAGCGGGGCAGAATTGCAGGAAACCGATTTCAGGAGGTAGACTGGAATTGCATTGAAAGCATAGGAAAAGAGGCAGAACGTCCACAATGATGCACTTGGCCAAAAAGGGCGTATGCGTTTTTTCCTGAATATATTCAGGAAAAAACGCATACGCCCTTTTTGGCCAACCAAGCAAGCTTGCAAAGGAAATCTGCACTACAATGAAGTCTCACTTCCCCCCAGTCAAAAGGGCCATCTGAAAAAAGTGTAAAATCCAGAAAGTCAGGACAGGCCATGGAGAACTGGGAGCCTTGTTATGCTGATGGGCGGGATGTAAATTGCCAACAGACACTCGGGAGAAGTGTATGGTGTTTCCTGAAACATCTAAAAAACAAAGCAACAGAGCCTAGGGCACTTCCACTTATGGTCCTATAGCTTAGGGAAATTAAAATCAAAAAGACACAGCCACCCCAATGTTTGGAATGGCTCTGTTTACAAGAACCTCGTTTACAGTACAAGTTCAACATCGCAGAAAGTGAAAAATGGATAAAGAAGTTGTGGTATTTACTTACAAAGCAATATCACTCAGCAATGAAATCTATGTCATCAGGCCCTTAGCAGCACAATGAGTGGATTCAGGTATGATGATTCTAACGGAAATAAGTCACACAGAAAAAGAAACATCATAAGATATCAGTAATACACGGAATGTAAACTTGGTTACACAGGAACTGAATTACAGAACAGAACAGGGTCTCAAATTTAGAAAACCAACTTATGCTTGCTTAAGGGGAAAGGTGAGTTGGGGTGCTGCATAAAACCAGAGATTGAAATGAGCACAGATAAAGTTCCTTAAGCCAAATATGGAATAGACAAGAGCTACTCCTTGCTCAACGAAATGGACTCAACACCCCATATTAAACGCCTAAGAATGTACCTGACTAGTAAGTATCTTAAAACCTATGGATTTCTATGTCTCCAAAAGAGAATCAAGCATGTGTACAGGGGCATAAACACAGCAGTGATAGGATTGGAGAGGTTCGGTGAGCAAATGAAGACCCTTTGAAGTCATATTGCATGGTACCCATTCCACGGGTCTCAACTCTCCAGGTTTAAGGTATTCTTCCTTCAGCTAAAACATGCATGTGGAACCCAGAGTATGATCAACCGTGTGAACGGGAGACGTGTTCAAATATGTCTCAGTTTTAATCCACTGGTACTCGGGTGCAACATTCCAGACGCTTTAATAACACTCTCCCCACTTGGAGAGTCAGCGCCTTTAACCTCCTGTTTGGCCCAGTTTGCAATTTCTGCGGAAGATGAACAGGAATAGCGAGAACCAATGAGAGACTAGCTGGAGGTGTCTGGACGGGCAAATTTAACTCTTATTTCCCACCAGGAAGGGGAAATAACCAAAGGCTCAGCGTGCCGTGCCGGAACCAGATTAGGGCCTGAAGCCATGCTGCGGTGTTGCGGCCAGGTCACAAGAATGCGAGTTGAAGAAAGGAGCTCAGGGGCACTGTAATTCACAAACCTGCAGAGTTATAAATGACAGCTATCGTCCAAAAATATACTGAAGTAAGGCTGCCAAGAGGACTTGAAAGCGGGGCAGAATTGCAGGAAACCGATTTCAGGAGGTAGACTGGAATTGCATTGAAAGCATAGGAAAAGAGGCAGAACGTCCACAATGATGCACTTGGCCAAAAAGGGCGTATGCGTTTTTTCCTGAATATATTCAGGAAAAAACGCATACGCCCTTTTTGGCCAACCAAGCAAGCTTGCAAAGGAAATCTGCACTACAATGAAGTCTCACTTCCCCCCAGTCAAAAGGGCCATCTGAAAAAAGTGTAAAATCCAGAAAGTCAGGACAGGCCATGGAGAACTGGGAGCCTTGTTATGCTGATGGGCGGGATGTAAATTGCCAACAGACACTCGGGAGAAGTGTATGGTGTTTCCTGAAACATCTAAAAAACAAAGCAACAGAGCCTAGGGCACTTCCACTTATGGTCCTATAGCTTAGGGAAATTAAAATCAAAAAGACACAGCCACCCCAATGTTTGGAATGGCTCTGTTTACAAGAACCTCGTTTACAGTACAAGTTCAACATCGCAGAAAGTGAAAAATGGATAAAGAAGTTGTGGTATTTACTTACAAAGCAATATCACTCAGCAATGAAATCTATGTCATCAGGCCCTTAGCAGCACAATGAGTGGATTCAGGTATGATGATTCTAACGGAAATAAGTCACACAGAAAAAGAAACATCATAAGATATCAGTAATACACGGAATGTAAACTTGGTTACACAGGAACTGAATTACAGAACAGAACAGGGTCTCAAATTTAGAAAACCAACTTATGCTTGCTTAAGGGGAAAGGTGAGTTGGGGTGCTGCATAAAACCAGAGATTGAAATGAGCACAGATAAAGTTCCTTAAGCCAAATATGGAATAGACAAGAGCTACTCCTTGCTCAACGAAATGGACTCAACACCCCATATTAAACGCCTAAGAATGTACCTGACTAGTAAGTATCTTAAAACCTATGGATTGCTATGTCTCCAAAAGAGAATCAAGCATGTGTACAGGGGCATAAACACAGCAGTGATAGGATTGGAGAGGTTCGGTGAGCAAATGAAGACCCTTTGAAGTCATATTGCATGGTACCCATTACACGGGTCTCAACTCTCCAGGTTTAAGGTATTCTTCCTTCAGCAAAAACATGCATGTGGAACCCAGAGTATGATCAACCGTGTGAACGGGAGACGTGTTCAAATATGTCTCAGTTTTCCTCCCCTGGTACTCGGGTGCAACATTCCTGAAGCTTTACTAACACTCTCCCCACTTGGAGAGTCAGCGCCTTTAACCTCCTGTTTGGCCCAGTTTGCAATTTCTGCGGAAGATGAACAGGAATAGGGAGAACCAATGAGAGACTAGCTAGAGGTGTCTGGACGGGCAAATTTAACTCTCATTTCCCACCAGGAAGAGGAAATAACCAAAGGCTCAGCGTGCCGTGCCGGAACCAGATTAGGGCCTGAAGCCATCCTGCGGTGTTGCGGCCAGCTCACAAGAAAGCGAGTTGAAGAAAGGAGCTCAGGGGCACTGTAATTCACAAACCTGCAGAGTTATAAATGACAGCTATCATCCAAAAATATACTGAAGTAAGGCTGCCAAGAGGACTTGAAAGCAGGGCAGAATTGCAGGAAACCGATTTCAGGAGGTAGACTGGAATTGCATTGAAAGCATAGGAAAAGAGGCAGAACGTCCACAATGATGCACTTGGCCAAAAAGGGCGTATGCGTTTTTTCCTGAATATATTCAGGAAAAAACGCATACGCCCTTTTTGGCCAACCAAGCAAGCTTGCAAAGGAAATCTGCACTACAATGAAGTCTCACTTCCCCATGGTCAAAAGGGCCATCTGAAAAAAGTGTAAAATCCAGAAAGTCAGGACAGGCCATGGAGAACTGGGAGCCTTGTTATGCTGATGGGCGGGATGTAAATTGCCAACAGACACTCGGGAGAAGTGTATGGTGTTTCCTGAAACATCTAAAAAACAAAGCAACAGAGCCTAGGGCACTTCCACTTATGGTCCTATAGCTTACGGAAATTAAAATCAAAAAGACACAGCCACCCCAAAGTTTGGGACGCCTCTGTTTACAAGAACCTCCTTTACCGTACAAGTTCAACATCACAGAAAGTGAAAAATGGATAAAGAACTTGTGGTACTTACGTACAATGCAGTATCACTCAGCAATGAAATCTATGTCATCAGGCTCGTAGCAGCATAATGAGTGGATTCAGGTACGATGATTCTAACTGAAATAAGTCACACAGAAAAAGAAACATCATAAGATATCAGTAATACACAGAATGTAAACTTGGCTACACAGGAACTGAATTCCAAAACAGAACAGGGTCTCAAATTTAGAAAACCAACTTATGCTTGCTTAAGGGGAAAGGTGAGTTGGGGTGCTGCATAAAACCAGAGATTGAAATGAGCACAGATAAAGTTCCTTAAGCCAAATATGGAATAGACAAGAGCTACTCCTTGCTCAACGAAATGGACTCAACACCCCATATTAAACGCCTAAGAAGGTACCTGACTAGTAAGTATCTCAAAACCTATGGATTGCTATGTCTCTGAAAGAGAATCAAGCATGTGTACAGGGGCATAGACGCAGCAGTGATAGGACTGGAGAGGTTCGGTGAGCAATTGAAGACCCTTTGAAGTCATATTGCATGATACCCATTCCACGGGTCTCAACTCTCCAGGTTTAAGGTATTCTTCCTTCAGCTAAACATGGATGTGGAACCCAGAGTATGAACAACCGTGTGAACGGGAGAAGTGTTCAAATATGTCTCAGTTTTCGTACCCTGGTACTCGGGTGCAACATTCCACACGCTTTACTAACACTCTCCCGACTTGGAGAGTCAGTCCCTTTAACCTCCTGTTTGGCCCAGTTTGCAATTTCTGCGGAAGATGAACAGGAATAGGGAGAACCAATGAGAGACTAGCTGGAGGTGTCTGGACGGGCAAATTTAACTCTCATTTCCCACCAGGAAGAGGAATTAACCAAAGGCTCAGCGTGCCGTGCCAGAACGAGATTAGGACCTGAAGCCATCCTGCGGTGTTGCGGCCAGCTCACAAGAAAGCGAGTTGAAGAAAGGAGCTCAGGGGCACTGTAATTCACAAACCTGCAGAGTTATAAATGACAGCTATCGTCCAAAAATATACTGAAGTAAGGCTGCCAAGAGGACTTGAAAGCGGGGCAGAATTGCAGGAAACCGATTTCAGGAGGTAGACTGGAATTGCATTGAAAGCATAGGAAAAGAGGCACAACGTCCACAATGATGCACTTGGCCAAAAAGGGCGTATGCGTTTTTTCCTGAATATATTCAGGAAAAAACCCATACGCCCTTTTTGGCCAACCAAGCAAGCTTGCAAAGGAAATCTGCACTACAATGAAGTCTCACTTTCCCCCGGTCAAAAGGACCATCTGAAAAAAGTGTAAAATCCAGAAAGGCAGGACAGGCCATGGAGAACTGGGAGCATTGTTATGCTGATGGGCGGGATGTAAATTACCAACAGACACTCCGGAGAAGTGTATGGTGTTTCCTGAAACATCTAAAAAACAAAGCAACAGAGCCTAGGGCACTTCCACTTATGGTCCTATAGCTTAGGGAAATTAAAATCAAAAAGACACAGACACCCCAAAATTTGGGACGCCTCTGTTTACAAGAACCTCGTTTACCATACAAGTTCAGTATCACAGAAAGTGAAAAATGGATAAAGAACTTGTGGTACTTACATACAATGCAGTATCACTCAGCAATGAAATCTATGTCATCAGGCCCTTAGCAGCACAATGAGTGGATTCAGGTATGATGATTCTAAGTGAAATAAGTCACACAGAAAAAGAAACATCATAAGATATCAGTAATACACGGAATGTAAACTTGGCTACACAGGAACTGAATTACAGAACAGAACAGGGTCTCAAATGTAGAAAACCAACTTATTCTTGCTTAAGGGGAAAGGTGAGTTGGGGTGCTGCATAAAACCAGAGATTGAAATGAGCACAGATAAAGTTCCTTAAGCCAAATATGGAATAGACAAGAGCTACTCCTTGCTCAATGAAATGGACTCAACACACCATATTAAATGCCTAAGAATGTACCTGACTAGTAAGTATCTTAAAACCGATGGATTGCTATGTCTCCAAAAGAGAATCAAGCGTGTGTACAGGGGCATAAACGCAGCAGTGATAGGATTGGAGAGGTTCGGTGACCAAATGAAGACCCTTTGAAGTCATATTGCATGATACCCATTCCACGGGTCTCAACTCTCCAGGTTTAAGGTATTCTTCCTTCAGCAAAAACATGCATGTGGAACCCAGAGTATGATCAACCGTGTGAACGGGAGACGTGTTCAAATATGTCTCAGTTTTTCTCCCCTGGTACTCGGGTGCAACATTCCAGACGCTTTACTAACACTCTCCCCACTTGGAGAGTCAGCGCCTTTAACCTCCTGTTTGGCCCAGTTTGCAATTTCTGCGCAAGATGAACAGGAATAGGGAGAACCAATCACAGACTAGCTGGAGGTGTCTGGACGGGCAAATTTAACTCTCATTTCCCACCAGGAAGAGGAAATAACCAAAGGCTCAGCGTGCCGTGCCGGAACCAGATTAGGGCCTGAAGCCATCCTGCGGTGTTGCGGCCAGGTCAAAAGAAAGCGAGTTGAAGAAAGGAGCTCAGGGGCACTGTAATTCACAAACCTGCAGAGTTATAAATGACAGCTATCGTCCAAAAATATACTGAAGTAAGGCTGCCAAGAGGACTTGAAAGCGGGGCAGAATTGCAGGAAACCGATTTCAGGAGGTAGACTGGAATTGCATTGAAAGCATAGGAAAAGAGGCAGAACGTCCACAATGATGCACTTGGCCTAAAAGGGCGTATGCGTTTTCTCCTGAATATATTCAGGAAAAAACGCATACGCCCTTTTTGGCCAACCAAGCAAGCTTGCAAAGGAAATCTGCACTACAATGAAGTCTCACTTCCCCCTGGTCAAAAGGGCCATCTGAAAAAAGTGTAAAATCCAGAAAGGCAGGACAGGCCATGGAGAACTGGGAGCCTTGTTATGCTGATGGGCGGGATGTAAATTGCCAACAGACACTCGGGAGAAGTGTATGGTGTTTCCTGAAACATCTAAAAAACAAAGCAACAGAGCCTAGGGCACTTCCACTTATGGTCCTATAGCTTAGGGAAATTAAAATCAAAAAGACACAGCCACCCCAAAGTTTGGGACGCCTCTGTTTACAAGAACCTCGTTTACAGTACAAGTTCCACATTGCAGAAAGTGAAAAATGGATAAAGAAGTTGTGGTATTTACTTACAAAGCAATATCACTCAGCAATGAAATCTATGTCATCAGGCCCTTAGTAGCACAATGAGTGGATTCAGGTATGATGATTCTAACTGAAATAAGTCACACAGAAAAAGAAACATCATAAGATATCAGTAATACACGGAATGTAAACTTGGCTACACAGGAACTGAATTACAGAACAGAACAGGGTCTCAAATTTAGAAAACCAACTTATGCTTGCTTAAGGGGAAAGGTGAGTTGGGGTGCTGCATAAAACCAGAGATTGAAATGAGCACAGATAAAGTTCCTTAAGCCAAATATGGAATAGACAAGAGCTACTCCTTGCTCAACGAAATGGACTCAACACCCCATATTAAACGCCTAAGAATGTACCTGACTAGTAAGTATCTTAAAACCTATGGATTGCTATGTCTCCAAAAGAGAATCAAGCGTGTGTACAGGGGCATAAACGCAGCAGTGATAGGATTGGAGAGGTTCGGTGAGCAAATGAAGACCCTTTGAAGTCATATTGCTTGGTACCCATTCCACGGGTCTCAACTCTCCAGGTTTAAGGTATTCTTCCTTCAGCTAAAACATGCATGTGGAACCCAGAGTATGATCAACCATGTGAACGGGAGACGTGTTCAAATATGTCTCAGTTTTCCTCCCCTGGTACTCGGGTGCAACATTCCAGACGCTTTACTAACACTCTCCCCACTTGGAGAGTCAGCGCCTTTAACCTCCTGTTTGGCCCAGTTTGCAATTTCTGCGGAAGATGAACAGGAATAGGGAGAACCAATGAGAGACTAGCTGGAGGTGTGTGGACGGGCAAATTTAACTCTCATTTCCCACCAGGAAGACGAAATAACCAAAGGCTCAGCGAGCCGTGCCGGAACCAGATTAGGGCCTGAAGCCATCCTGTGGTGTTGCGGCCAGCTCACAAGAAAGCGAGTTGAAGAAAGGAGCTCAGGGGCACTGTAATTCACAAACCTGCAGAGTTATAAATGACAGCTATCGTCCAAAAATATACTGAAGTAAGGCTGCCAAGAGGACTTGAAAGCGGGGCAGAATTGCAGGAAACCGATTTCAGGAGGTAGACTGGAATTGCATTGAAAGCATAGGAAAAGAGACAGAACGTCCACAATGATGCACTTGGCCAAAAAGGGCGTATGCGTTTTTTCCTGAATATATTCAGGAAAAAACGCATACGCCCTTTTTGGCCAACCAAGCAAGCTTGCAAAGGAAATCTGCACTACAATGAAGTCTCACTTCCCCTCAGTCAAAAGGGCCATCTGAAAAAAGTGTAAAATCCAGAAAGGCAGGACAGGCCATGGAGAACTGGGAGCCTTGTTATGCTGATGGGCGGGATGTAAATTGCCAACAGACACTCGGGAGAACTGTATGTTGTTTCCTGAAACATCTAAAAAACAAAGCAACAGAGCCTAGGGCACTTCCACTTATGGTCCTATAGCTTAGGGAAATTAAAATCAAAAAGACACAGCCACCCCAAAGTTTGGGACGCCTCTGTTTACAAGAACCTCGTTTACCGTACAAGTTCAGTATCACAGAAAGTGAAAAATGGATAAAGAACTTGTGGAACTTATGTACAATGCAGTATCACTCAGCAATGAAATCTATGTCATCAGGCCCGTAGCAGCATAATGAGTGGATTCAGGTACGATGATTCTAACTGAAATAAGTCACACAGAAAAAGAAACATCATAAGATATCAGTAATACACAGAATGTAAACTTGGCTACACAGGAACTGAATTCCAAAACAGAAGAGTGTCTCAAATTTAGAAAACCAACTTATGCTTGCTTAAGGGGAAAGGTGAGTTGGGGTGCTGCATAAAACCAGAGATTGAAATGAGCACAGATAAAGTTCCTTAAGCCAAATATGGAATAGACAAGAGCTACTCCTTGCTCAACGAAATGGACTCAACACCGCATATTAAACGCCTAAGAATGTACCTGACTAGTAAGTATCTTAAAACCTATGGATTGCTATGTCTCCGAAAGAGAATCAAGCATGTGTACAGGGGCATAAACGCAGCAGTGATAGGATTGGAGAGGTTCGGTGAGCAAATGAAGACCCTTTGAAGTCATATTGCATGGTACCCATTCCACGGGTCTCAACTCTCCAGGTTTAAGGTATTCTTCCTTCAGCTAAAACATGCATGTGGAACCAAGAGTATGATCAACCGTGTGAACGGGAGACGTGTTCAAATATGTCTCAGTTTTCCTCCCCTGGTACTCGGGTGCAACATTCCAGACGCTTTACTAACACTCTCCCCACTTGGAGAGTCAGCGCCTTTAACCTCCTGTTTGGCCCAGTTTGCAATTTCTGCGGAAGATGAACAGGAATAGGGAGAACCAATGAGAGACTAGCTGGAGGTGTCTGGACGGGCAAATTTAACTCTCATTTCCACCAGGAAGAGGAAATAACCAAAGGCTCAGCGTGCCGTGCCGGAACCAGATTAGGGCCTGAAGCCATCCTGCGGTGTTGCGGCCAGCTCACAAGAAAGCGAGTTGAAGAAAAGAGCTCAGGGGCACTGTAATTCACAAACCTGCAGAGTTATAAATGACAGCTATCGACCAAAAATATACTGAAGTAAGGCTGCCAAGAGGACTTGAAAGTGGGGCAGAATTGCAGGAAACCGATTTCAGGAGGTAGACTGGAATTGCATTGAAAGCATAGGAAAAGAGACAGAACGTCCACAATGATGCACTTGGCCAAAAAGGGCGTATGCGTTTTTTCCTGAATATATTCAGGAAAAAACGCATACGCACTTCTTGGCCAACCAAGCAAGCTTGCAAAGGAAATCTGCACTACAATGAAGTCTCACTTCCCCTCAGTCAAAAGGGCCATCTGAAAAAAGTGTAAAATCCAGAAAGGCAGGACAGGCCATGGAGAACTGGGAGCCTTGTTATGCTGATGGGCGGGATGTAAATTGCCAACAGACACTCGGGAGAAGTGTATGTTGTTTCCTGAAACATCTAAAAAACAAAGCAACAGAGCCTAGGGCACTTCCACTTATGGTCCTATAGCTTAGGGAAATTAAAATCAAAAAGACACAGCCACCCCAAAGTTTGGGACGCCTCTGTTTACAAGAACCTCGTTTACCGTACAAGTTCAGTATCACAGAAAGTGAAAAATGGATAAAGAACTTGTGGAACTTATGTACAATGCAGTATCACTCAGCAATGAAATCTATGTCATCAGGCCCGTAGCAGCATAATGAGTGGATTCAGGTACGATGATTCTAACTGAAATAAGTCACACAGAAAAAGAAACATCATAAGATATCAGTAATACACAGAATGTAAACTTGGCTACACAGGAACTGAATTCCAAAACAGAAGCGGGTCTCAAATTTAGAAAACCAACTTATGCTTGCTTAAGGGGAAAGGTGAGTTGGGGTGCTGCATAAAACCAGAGATTGAAATGAGCACAGATAAAGTTCCTTAAGCCAAATATGGAATAGACAAGAGCTACTCCTTGCTCAACGAAATGGACTCAACACCGCATATTAAACGCCTAAGAATGTACCTGACTAGTAAGTATCTTAAAACCGATGGATTGCTATGTCTCCGAAAGAGAATCAAGCATGTGTACAGGGGCATAAACGCAGCAGTGATAGGATTGGAGAGGTTCGGTGAGCAAATGAAGACCCTTTGAAGTCATATTGCATGGTACCCATTCCACGGGTCTCAACTCTCCAGGTTTAAGGTATTCTTCCTTCAGCTAAAACATGCATGTGGAACCAAGAGTATGATCAACCGTGTGAACGGGAGACGTGTTCAAATATGTCTCAGTTTTCCTCCCCTGGTACTCGGGTGCAACATTCCAGACGCTTTACTAACACTCTCCCCACTTGGAGAGTCAGCGCCTTTAACCTCCTGTTTGGCCCAGTTTGCAATTTCTGCGGAAGATGAACAGGAATAGGGAGAACCAATGAGAGACTAGCTGGAGGTGTCTGGACGGGCAAATTTAACTCTCATTTCCACCAGGAAGAGGGAATAACCAAAGGCTCAGCGTGCCGTGCCGGAACCAGATTAGGGCCTGAAGCCATCCTGCGGTGTTGCGGCCAGCTCACAAGAAAGCGAGTTGAAGAAAAGAGCTCAGGGGCACTGTAATTCACAAACCTGCAGAGTTATAAATGACAGCTATCGACCAAAAATATACTGAAGTAAGGCTGCCAAGAGGACTTGAAAGTGGGGCAGAATTGCAGGAAACCGATTTCAGGAGGTAGACTGGAATTGCATTGAAAGCATAGGAAAAGAGGCAGAACGTCCACAATGATGCACTTGGCCAAAAAGGGCGTATGCGTTTTTTCCTGAATATATTCAGGAAAAAACGCATACGCCCTTTTTGGCCAACCAAGCAAACTTGCAAAGGAAATCTGCACTACAATGAAGTCTCACTTCCCCATGGTCAAAAGGACCATCTGAAAAATGTGTAAAATCCAGAAAGGCAGGACAGGCCATGGAGAACTGGGAGCCTTCTTATGCTGATGGGCGGGATGTAAATTGCCAACAGACACTCGGGAGAAGTGTATGTTGTTTCCTGAAACATCTAAAAAACAAAGCAACAGAGCCTAGGGCACTTCCACTTATGGTCCTATAGCTTAGGGAAATTAAAATCAAAAAGACACAGCCACCCCAAAGTTTGGGACGCCTCTGTTTACAAGAACCTCGTTTACGGTGCAAGTTCAATATCGCAGAAAGTGAAAAATGGATAAAGAAGTTGTGGTACGTACATACAATGCAATATCACTCAGCAATGAAATCTATGTCATCAGGCCCGTAGCAGCATAATGAGTGGATTCAGGTACGATGATTCTAACTGAAATAAGTCACACAGAAAAAGAATCATCATAAGATATCAGTAATACACAGAATGTAAACTTGGCTACACAGGAACTGAATTCCAAAACAGAAGAGGGTCTCAAATTTAGAAAACCATCTTATGCTTGCTTAAGGGGAAAGGTGAGTTGGGGTGCTGCATAAAACCAGAGATTGAAATGAGCACAGATAAAGTTCCTTAAGCCAAATATGGAATAGAAAAGAGCTACTCCTTGCTCAACGAAATGGACTCAACACCACATATTAAACGCCTAAGAATGTACCTGACTAGTAAGTATCTTAAAACCTATGGATTGCTATGTCTCCAAAAGAGAATCAAGCGTGTGTACAGGGGCATAAACGCAGCAGTGATAGGATTGGAGAGGTTCGGTGAGCAAATGAAGACCCTTTGAAGTCATATTGCATGGTACCCATTCCACGGGTCTCAACTCTCCAGGTTTAAGGTATTCTTCCTTCAGCAAAAACATGCATGTGGAACCCAGAGTATGATCAACCGTGTGAACGGGAGACGTGTTCAAATATGTCTCAGTTTTCCTCCCCTGGTACTCGGGTGCAACATTCCAGACGCTTTACTAACACTCTCCCCACTTGGAGAGTCAGCGCCTTTAACCTCCTGTTTGGCCCAGTTTGCAATTTCTGCGGAAGATGAACAGGAATAGGGAGAACCAATGAGAGACTAGCTGGAGGTGTCTGGACGGGCAAATTTAACTCTCATTTCCCACCAGGAAGAGGAATTAACCAAAGGCTCAGCGTGCCGTGCCGGAACCAGATTAGGGCCTGAAGCCATCCTGCGGTGTTGCGGCCAGCTCACAAGAAAGCGAGTTGAAGAAAGGAGCTCAGGGGCACTGTAATTCACAAACCTGCAGAGTTATAAATGACAGCTATCGTCCAAAAATATACTGAAGTAAGGCTGCCAAGAAGACTTGAAAGTGGGGCAGAATTGCAGGAAACCGATTTCAGGAGGTAGACTGGAATTGCATTGAAAGCATAGGAAAAGAGGCAGAACGTCCACAATGATGCACTTGGCCAAAAAGGGCGTATGCGTTTTTTCCTGAATATATTCAGGAAAAAACGCATACGCCCTTTTTGGCCAACCAAGCAAACTTGCAAAGGAAATCTGCACTACAATGAAGTCTCACTTCCCCATGGTCAAAAGGGCCATCTGAAAAAAGTGTAAAATCCAGAAAGGCAGGACAGGCCATGGAGAACTGGGAGCCTTGTTATGCTGATGGGCGGGATGTAAATTGCCAACAGACACTCGGGAGAAGTGTATGGTGTTTCCTGAAACATCTAAAAAACAAAGCAACAGAGCCTAGGGCACTTCCACTTATGGTCCTATAGCTTAGGGAAATTAAAATCAAAAAGACACAGCCACCCCAAAGTTTGGGACGCCTCTGTTTACAAGAACCTCGTTTACCGTACAAGTTCAGTATCACAGAAAGTGAAAAATGGATAAAGAACTTGTGGTACTTATGTAAAATGCAGTATCACTCAGCAATGAAATCTATGTCATCAGGCCCGTAGCCGCATAATGACTGGATTCAGGTACGATAATTCTAACTGAAATAATTCACACAGAAAAAGAAACATCATAAGATATCAGTAATACACAGAATGTAAACTTGGCTACACAGGAACTGAATTCCAAAACAGAAGAGGGTCTCAAATTTAGAAAACCAACTTATGCTTGCTTAAGGGGAAAGGTGAGTTGGGGTGCTGCATAAAACCAGAGATTGAAATGAGCCAGATAAAGTTCCTTAAGCCAAATATGGAATAGACAAGAGCTACTCGTTGCTCAACGAAATGGACTCAACACCCCATATTAAACGCCTAAGAATGTACCTGACTAGTAAGTATCTTAAAACCTATGGATTGCTATGTCTCCAAAAGAGAATCAAGCATGTGTACAGGGGCATAAACGCAGCAGTGATAGGATTGGAGAGGTTCGGTGAGCAAATGAAGATCCTTTGAAGTCATATTGCTTGGTACCCATTCCACGGGTCTCAACTCTCCAGGTTTAAGGTATTCTTCCTTCAGCTAAAACATGCATGTGGAACCCAGAGTATGATCAACCGTGTGATCGGGAGACGTGTTCAAATATGTCTCAGTTTTCCTCCCCTGGTACTCGGGTGCAACATTCCAGACGCTTTACTAACACTCTCCCCACTTGGAGAGTCAGCGCCTTTAACCTCCTGTTTGGCCCAGTTTGCAATTTCTGTGCAAGATGAACAGGAATAGGGAGAACCAATGAGAGACTAGCTGGAGGTGTCTGGACGGGCAAATTTAACTCTCATTTCCCACCAGGAAGACGAAATAACCAAAGGCTCAGCGAGCCGTGCCGGAACAAGATTAGGGCCTGAAGCCATCCTGCGGTGTTGCGGCCAGCTCACAAGAAAGCGAGTTGAAGAAAGGAGCTCAGGGGCACTGTAATTCACAAACCTGCAGAGTTATAAATGACAGCTATCGTCCAAAAATATACTGAAGTAAGGCTGCCAAGAGGACTTGAAAGTGGGGCAGAATTGCAGGAAACCGATTTCAGGAGGTAGACTGGAATTGCATTGAAAGCATAGGAAAAGAGGCAGAACGTCCACAATGATGCACTTGGCCAAAAAGGGCGTATGCGTTTTTTCCTGAATATATTCAGGAAAAAACGCATACGCCCTTTTTGGCCAACCAAGCAAACTTGCAAAGGAAATCTGCACTACAATGAAGTCTCACTTCCCCATGGTCAAAAGGACCATCTGAAAAATGTGTAAAATCCAGAAAGGCAGGACAGGCCATGGAGAACTGGGAGCCTTCTTATGCTGATGGGCGGGATGTAAATTGCCAACAGACACTCGGGAGAAGTGTATGTTGTTTCCTGAAACATCTAAAAAACAAAGCAACAGAGCCTAGGGCACTTCCACTTATGGTCCTATAGCTTAGGGAAATTAAAATCAAAAAGACACAGCCACCCCAAAGTTTGGGACGCCTCTGTTTACAAGAACCTCGTTTACGGTGCAAGTTCAATATCGCAGAAAGTGAAAAATGGATAAAGAAGTTGTGGTACGTACATACAATGCAATATCACTCAGCAATGAAATCTATGTCATCAGGCCCGTAGCAGCATAATGAGTGGATTCAGGTACGATGATTCTAACTGAAATAAGTCACACAGAAAAAGAATCATCATAAGATATCAGTAATACACAGAATGTAAACTTGGCTACACAGGAACTGAATTCCAAAACAGAAGAGGGTCTCAAATTTAGAAAACCATCTTATGCTTGCTTAAGGGGAAAGGTGAGTTGGGGTGCTGCATAAAACCAGAGATTGAAATGAGCACAGATAAAGTTCCTTAAGCCAAATATGGAATAGAAAAGAGCTACTCCTTGCTCAACGAAATGGACTCAACACCACATATTAAACGCCTAAGAATGTACCTGACTAGTAAGTATCTTAAAACCTATGGATTGCTATGTCTCCAAAAGAGAATCAAGCGTGTGTACAGGGGCATAAACGCAGCAGTGATAGGATTGGAGAGGTTCGGTGAGCAAATGAAGACCCTTTGAAGTCATATTGCATGGTACCCATTCCACGGGTCTCAACTCTCCAGGTTTAAGGTATTCTTCCTTCAGCAAAAACATGCATGTGGAACCCAGAGTATGATCAACCGTGTGAACGGGAGACGTGTTCAAATATGTCTCAGTTTTCCTCCCCTGGTACTCGGGTGCAACATTCCAGACGCTTTACTAACACTCTCCCCACTTGGAGAGTCAGCGCCTTTAACCTCCTGTTTGGCCCAGTTTGCAATTTCTGTGCAAGATGAACAGGAATAGGGAGAACCAATGAGAGACTAGCTGGAGGTGTCTGGACGGGCAAATTTAACTCTCATTTCCCACCAGGAAGACGAAATAACCAAAGGCTCAGCGAGCCGTGCCGGAACAAGATTAGGGCCTGAAGCCATCCTGCGGTGTTGCGGCCAGCTCACAAGAAAGCGAGTTGAAGAAAGGAGCTCAGGGGCACTGTAATTCACAAACCTGCAGAGTTATAAATGACAGCTATCGTCCAAAAATATACTGAAGTAAGGCTGCCAAGAGGACTTGAAAGCGGGGCAGAATTGCAGGAAACCGATTTCAGGAGGTAGACTGGAATTGCATTGAAAGCATAGGAAAAGAGACAGAACGTCCACAATGATGCACTTGGCCAAAAAGGGCGTATGCGTTTTTTCCTGAATATATTCAGGAAAAAACGCATACGCCCTTTTTGGCCAACCAAGCAAACTTGCAAAGGAAATCTGCACTACAATGAAGTCTCACTTCCCCTCAGTCAAAAGGGCCATCTGAAAAAAGTGTAAAATCCAGAAAGGCAGGACAGGCCATGGAGAACTGGGAGCCTTGTTATGCTGATGGGCGGGATGTAAATTGCCAACAGACACTCGGGAGAAGTGTATGGTGTTTCCTGAAACATCTAAAAAACAAAGCAACAGAGCCTAGGGCACTTCCACTTATGGTCCTATAGCTTAGGGAAATTAAAATCAAAAAGACACAGCCACCCCAAAGTTTGGGACGCCTCTGTTTACAAGAACCTCGTTTACCGTACAAGTTCAGTATCACAGAAAGTGAAAAATGGATAAAGAACTTGTGGTACTTATGTACAATGCAGTATCACTCAGCAATGAAATCTATGTCATCAGGCCCGTAGCAGCATAATGAGTGGATTCAGGTACGATGATTCTAACTGAAATAAGTCACACAGAAAAAGAAACATCATAAGATATCAGTAATACACAGAATGTAAACTTGGCTACACAGGAACTGAATTCCAAAACAGAAGAGGGTCTCAAATTTAGAAAACCAACTTATGCTTGCTTAAGGGGAAAGGTGAGTTGGGGTGCTGCATAAAACCAGAGATTGAAATGAGCACAGATAAAGTTCCTTAAGCCAAATATGGAATAGACAAGAGCTACTCCTTGCTCAACGAAATGGACTCAACACCGCATATTAAACGCCTAAGAATGTACCTGACTAGTAAGTATCTTAAAACCTATGGATTGCTATGTCTCTGAAAGAGAATCAAGCATGTGTACAGGGGCATAAACGCAGCAGTGATAGGATTGGAGAGGTTCGGTGAGCAAATGAAGACCCTTTGAAGTCATATTGCATGGTACCCATTCCACGGGTCTCAACTCTCCAGGTTTAAGGTATTCTTCCTTCAGCTAAAACATGCATGTGGAACCAAGAGTATGATCAACCGTATGAACGGGAGACGTGTTCAAATATGTCTCAGTTTTCCTCCCCTGGTACTCGGGTGCAACATTCCAGACGCTTTACTAACACTCTCCCCACTTGGAGAGTCAGCGCCTTTAACCTCCTGTTTGGCCCAGTTTGCAATTTCTGCGCAAGATGAACAGGAATAGGGAGAACCAATGAGAGACTAGCTGGAGGTGTCTGGACGGGCAAATTTAACTCTCATTTCCCACCAGGAAGAGGAATTAACCAAAGGCTCAGCATGCCATGCCGGAACCAGATTAGGGCCTGAAGCCATCCTGCGGTGTTGCGGCCAGCTCACAAGAAAGCGAGTTGAAGAAAGGAGCTCAGGGGCACTGTAATTCACAAACCTGCAGAGTTATAAATGACAGCTATCGTCAAAAGAAATATACTGAAGTAAGGCTGCCAAGAGGACTTGAAAGCGGGGCAGAATTGCAGGAAACCGATTTCAGGAGGTAGACTGGAATTGCATTGAAAGCATAGGAAAAGAGGCAGAACGTCCACAATGATGCACTTGGCCAAAAAGGGCGTATGCGTTTTTTCCTGAATATATTCAGGAAAAAACGCATACGCCCTTTTTGGCCAACCAAGCAAGCTTGCAAAGGAAATCTGCACTACAATGAAGTCTCACTTCCCCCCGGTCAAAAGGGCCATCTGGAAAAAGTGTAAAATCCAGAAAGGCAGGACAGGCCATGGAGAACTGGGAGCCTTGTTATGCTGATGGGCGGGATGTAAATTGCCAACAGACACTCGGGAGAAGTGTATGGTGTTTCCTGAAACATCTAAAAAACAAAGCAACAGAGCCTAGGGCACTTCCACTTATGGTCCTATAGCTTAGGGAAATTAAAATCAAAAAGACACAGCCACCCCAAAGTTTGGGACGCCTCTGTTTACAAGAACCTCGTTTACCGTACAAGTTCAGTATCACAGAAAGTGAAAAATGGATAAAGAACTTGTGGTACTTATGTACAATGCAGTATCACTCAGCAATGAAATCTATGTCATCAGGCCCGTAGCAGCATAATGAGTGGATTCAGGTACGATGATTCTAACTGAAATAAGTCACACAGAAAAAGAAACATCATAAGATATCAGTAATACACAGAATGTAAACTTGGCTACACAGGAAATGAATTCCAAAACAGAAGAGGGTCTCAAATTTAGAAAACCAACTTATGCTTGCTTAAGGGGAAAGGTGAGTTGGGGTGCTGCATAAAACCAGAGATTGAAATGAGCACAGATAAAGTTCCTTAAGCCAAATATGGAATAGAAAAGAGCTACTCCTTGCTCAACGAAATGGACTCAACACCCCATATTAAACGCCTAAGAATGTACCTGACTAGTAAGTATCTTAAAACCTATGGATTGCTATGTCTCCAAAAGAGAATCAAGCGTGTGTACAGGGGCATAAACGCAGCAGTGATACGATTGGAGTTGTTCGCTGAGCAAATGAAGACCCTTTGAAGTCATATTGCATGGTACCCATTCCACGGGTCTCAACTCTCCAGGTTTAAGGTATTCTTCCTTCAGCAAAAACATGCATGTGGAACCCAGAGTATGATCAACCGTGTGAACGGGAGACGTGTTCAAATATGTCTCAGTTTTCCTCCCCTGGTACTCGGGTGCAACATTCCAGACGCTTTACTAACACTCTCCCCACTTGGAGAGTCAGCGCCTTTAACCTCCTGTTTGGCCCAGTTAGCAATTTCTGCGGAAGATGAACAGGAATTGCGAGAACCAATGAGAGACTAGCTGGAGGTGTCTGGACGGGCAAATTTAACTCTCATTTCCCACCAGGAAGAGGAAATAACCAAGGGCTCAGCGTGCCGTGCCGGAACCAGATTAGGGCCTGAAGCCATCCTGCGGTGTTGCGGCCAGCTCACAAGAAAGCGAGTTGAAGAAAAGAGCTCAGGGGCACTGTAATTCACAAACCTGCAGAGTTATAAATGACAGCTATCGTCCAAAAATATACTGAAGTAAGGCTGCCAAGAGGACTTGAAAGCGGGGCAGAATTGCAGGAAACCGATTTCAGGAGGTAGACTGGAATTGCATTGAAAGCATAGGAAAAGAGACAGAACGTCCACAATGATGCACTTGGCCAAAAAGGGCGTATGCGTTTTTTCCTGAATATATTCAGGAAAAAACGCATACGCCCTTTTTGGCCAACCAAGCAAGCTTGCAAAGGAAATCTGCACTACAATGAAGTCTCACTTCCCCCCGGTCAAAAGGGCCATCTGAAAAATGTGTAAAATCCAGAAAGGCAGGACAGGCCATGGAGAACTGGGAGCCTTGTTATGCTGATGGGCGGGATGTAAATTGCCAACAGACACTCGGGAGAAGTGTATGGTGTTTCCTGAAACATCTAAAAAACAAAGCAACAGAGCCTAGGGCACTTCCACTTATGGTCCTATAGCTTAGGGAAATTAAAATCAAAAAGACACAGCCACCCCAAAATTTGGGACGCCTCTGTTTACAAGAACCTCGTTTACGGTACAAGTTCAGTATCACAGAAAGTGAAAAATGGATAAAGAACTTGTGGTACTTATGTACAATGCAGTATCACTCAGCAATGAAATCTATGTCATCAGGCCCGTAGCAGCATAATGAGTGGATTCAGGTACGATGATTCTAACTGAAATAAGTCACACAGAAAAAGAAACATCATAAGATATCAGTAATACACAGAATGTAAACTTGGCTACACAGGAACTGAATTCCAAAACAGAAGAGGGTCTCAAATTTAGAAAACCAACTTATGCTTGCTTAAGGGGAAAGGTGAGTTGGGGTGCTGCATAAAACCAGAGATTGAAATGAGCCAGATAAAGTTCCTTAAGCCAAATATGGAACAGACAAGAGCTACTCCTTGCTCAACGAAATGGACTCAACACCCCATATTAAACGCCTAAGAATGTACCTGACTAGTAAGTATCTTAAAACCTATGGATTGCTATGTCTCCAAAAGAGAATCAAGCGTGTGTACAGGGGCATAAACGCAGCAGTGATAGGATTGGAGAGGTTCGGTGAGCAAATGAAGATCCTTTGAAGTCATATTGCATGGTACCCATTCCACGGATCTCAACTACCCAGGTTTAAGGTATTCTTCCTTCAGCTAAAACATGCATGTGGAACCCAGAGTATGATTAACCGTGTGAACGGGAGACGTGTTCAAATATGTCTCAGTTTTCCTCCCCTGGTACTCGGGTGCAACATTCCAGACGCTTTACTAACACTCTCCCCACTTGGAGAGTCAGCGCCTTTAACCTCCTGTTTGGCCCAGTTTGCAATTTCTGCGGAAGATGAACAGGAATAGGGAGAACCAATGAGAGACTAGCTGGAGGTGTCTGGACGGGCAAATTTAACTCTCATTTCCCACCAGGAAGAGGAATTAACCAAAGGCTCAGCATGCCATGCCGGAACCAGATTAGGGCCTGAAGCCATCCTGCGGTGTTGCGGCCAGCTCACAAGAAAGCGAGTTGAAGAAAGGAGCTCAGGGGCACTGTAATTCACAAACCTGCAGAGTTATAAATGACAGCTATCGTCAAAAGAAATATACTGAAGTAAGGCTGCCAAGAGGACTTGAAAGCGGGGCAGAATTGCAGGAAACCGATTTCAGGAGGTAGACTGGAATTGCATTGAAAGCATAGGAAAAGAGGCAGAACGTCCACAATGATGCACTTGGCCAAAAAGGGCGTATGCGTTTTTTCCTGAATATATTCAGGAAAAAACGCATACGCCCTTTTTGGCCAACCAAGCAAGCTTGCAAAGGAAATCTGCACTACAATGAAGTCTCACTTCCCCCCGGTCAAAAGGGCCATCTGAAAAAAGTGTAAAATCCAGAAAGGCAGGACAGGCCATGGAGAACTGGGAGCCTTGTTATGCTGATGGGCGGGATGTAAATTGCCAACAGACACTCGGGAGAAGTGTATGGTGTTTCCTGAAACATCTAAAAAACAAAGCAACAGAGCCTAGGGCACTTCCACTTATGGTCCTATAGCTTAGGGAAATTAAAATCAAAAAGACACAGCCACCCCAAAGTTTGGGACGCCTCTGTTTACAAGAACCTCGTTTACCATACAAGTTCAGTATCACAGAAAGTGAAAAATGGATAAAGAACTTGTGGTACTTATGTACAATGCAGTATCACTCAGCAATGAAATCTATGTCATCAGGCCCGTAGCAGCATAATGAGTGGATTCAGGTACGATGATTCTAACTGAAATAAGTCACACAGAAAAAGAAACATCATAAGATATCAGTAATACACAGAATGTAAACTTGGCTACACAGGAAATGAATTCCAAAACAGAAGAGGGTCTCAAATTTAGAAAACCAACTTATGCTTGCTTAAGGGGAAAGGTGAGTTGGGGTGCTGCATAAAACCAGAGATTGAAATGAGCACAGATAAAGTTCCTTAAGCCAAATATGGAATAGAAAAGAGCTACTCCTTGCTCAACGAAATGGACTCAACACCCCATATTAAACGCCTAAGAATGTACCTGACTAGTAAGTATCTTAAAACCTATGGATTGCTATGTCTCCAAAAGAGAATCAAGCGTGTGTACAGGGGCATAAACGCAGCAGTGATACGATTGGAGTGGTTCGCTGAGCAAATGAAGACCCTTTGAAGTCATATTGCATGGTACCCATTCCACGGGTCTCAACTCTCCAGGTTTAAGGTATTCTTCCTTCAGCAAAAACATGCATGTGGAACCCAGAGTATGATCAACCGTGTGAACGGGAGACGTGTTCAAATATGTCTCAGTTTTCCTCCCCTGGTACTCGGGTGCAACATTCCAGACGCTTTACTAACACTCTCCCCACTTGGAGAGTCAGCGCCTTTAACCTCCTGTTTGGCCCAGTTAGCAATTTCTGCGGAAGATGAACAGGAATTGCGAGAACCAATGAGAGACTAGCTGGAGGTGTCTGGACGGGCAAATTTAACTCTCATTTCCCACCAGGAAGAGGAAATAACCAAGGGCTCAGCGTGCCGTGCCGGAACCAGATTAGGGCCTGAAGCCATCCTGCGGTGTTGCGGCCAGCTCACAAGAAAGCGAGTTGAAGAAAGGAGCTCAGGGGCACTGTAATTCACAAACCTGCAGAGTTATAAATGACAGCTATCGTCCAAAAATATACTGAAGTAAGGCTGCCAAGAGGACTTGAATGTGGGGCAGAATTGCAGGAAACTGATTTCAGGAGGTAGACTGGAATTGCATTGAAAGCATAGGAAAAGAGACAGAACGTCCACAATGATGCACTTGGCCAAAAAGGGCGTATGCGTTTTTTCCTGAATATATTCAGGAAAAAACGCATACGCCCTTTTTGGCCAACCAAGCAAACTTGCAAAGGAAATCTGCACTACAATGAAGTCTCACTTCCCCCCGGTCAAAAGGGCCATCTGAAAAAAGTGTAAAATCCAGAAAGGCAGGACAGGCCATGGAGAACTGGGAGCCTTGTTATGCTGATGGGCTGGATGTTAATTGCCAACAGACACTCGGGAGAAGTGTATGGTGTTTCCTGAAACATCTAAAAAACAAAGCAACAGAGCCTAGGGCACTTCCACTTATGGTCCTATAGCTTAGGGAAATTAAAATCAAAAAGACACAGCCACCCCAAAGTTTGGGACGCCTCTGTTTACAAGAACCTCGTTTACCGTACAAGTTCAGTATCACAGAAAGTGAAAAATGGATAAAGAACTTGTGGTACTTATGTACAATGCAGTATCACTCAGCAATGAAATCTATGTCATCAGGCCCGTAGCAGCATAATGAGTGGATTCAGGTACGATGATTCTAACTGAAATAAGTCACACAGAAAAAGAAACATCATAAGATATCAGTAATACACAGAATGTAAACTTGGCTACACAGGAACTGAATTCCAAAACAGAAGAGGGTCTCAAATTTAGAAAACCAACTTATGCTTGCTTAAGGGGAAAGGTGAGTTGGGGTGCTGCATAAAACCAGAGATTGAAATGAGCACAGATAAAGTTCCTTAAGCCAAATATGGAATAGACAAGAGCTACTCCTTGCTCAACGAAATGGACTCAACACCGCATATTAAACGCCTAAGAATGTACCTGACTAGTAAGTATCTTAAAACCTATGGATTGCTATGTCTCTGAAAGAGAATCAAGCATGTGTACAGGGGCATAAACGCAGCAGTGATAGGATTGGAGAGGTTCGGTGAGCAAATGAAGACCCTTTGAAGTCATATTGCATGGTACCCATTCCACGGGTCTCAACTCTCCAGGTTTAAGGTATTCTTCCTTCAGCTAAAACATGCATGTGGAACCCAGAGTATGATCAACCGTGTGAACGGGAGACGTGTTCAAATATGTCTCAGTTTTCCTCCCCTGGTACTCGGGTGCAACATTCCAGACGCTTTACTAACACTCTCCCCACTTGGAGAGTCAGCGCCTTTAACCTCCTGTTTGGCCCAGTTTGCAATTTCTGCGCAAGATGAACAGGAATAGGGAGAACCAATGAGAGACTAGCTGGAGGTGTCTGGACGGGCAAATTTAACTCTCATTTCCCACCAGGAAGAGGAATTAACCAAAGGCTCAGCATGCCGTGCCGGAACCAGATTAGGGCCTGAAGCCATCCTGCGGTGTTGCGGCCAGCTTACAAGAAAGCGAGTTGAGGAAAGGAGCTCAGGGGCACTGTAATTCACAAACCTGCAGAGTTATAAATGACAGCTATCGACCAAAAATATACTGAAGTAAGGCTGCCAAGAGGACTTGAATGTGGGGCAGAATTGCAGGAAACCGATTTCAGGAGGTAGACTGGAATTGCATTGAAAGCATAGGAAAAGAGGCAGAACGTCCACAATGATGCACTTGGCCAAAAAGGGCGTATGCGTTTTTTCCTGAATATATTCAGGAAAAAACGCATACGCCCTTTTTGGCCAACCAAGCAAACTTGCAAAGGAAATCTGCACTACAATGAAGTCTCACTTCCCCATGGTCAAAAGGACCATCTGAAAAAAGTGTAAAATCCAGAAAGGCAGGACAGGCCATGGAGAACTGGGAGCCTTGTTATGCTGATGGGCGGGATGTAAATTGCCAACAGACACTCGGAAGAAGTGTATGTTGTTTCCTGAAACATCTAAAAAACAAAGCAACAGAGCCTAGGGCACTTCCACTTATGGTCCTATAGCTTAGGGAAATTAAAATCAAAAAGACACAGCCACCCCAAAGTTTGGGACACCTCTGTTTACAAGAACCTCGTTTACGGTGCAAGTTCAATATCGCAGAAAGTGAAAAATGGATAAAGAACTTGTGGTACTTATGTACAATGCAGTATCACTCAGCAATGAAATCTATGTCATCAGGCCCGTAGCAGCATAATGAGTGGATTCAGGTACGATGATTCTAACTGAAATAAGTCACACAGAAAAAGAAACATCATAAGATATCAGTAATACACAGAATGTAAACTTGGCTACACAGGAACTGAATTCCAAAACAGAAGAGGGTCTCAAATTTAGAAAACCAACTTATGCTTGCTTAAGGGGAAAGGTGAGTTGGGGTGCTGCATAAAACCAGAGATTGAAATGAGCACAGATAAAGTTCCTTAAGCCAAATATGGAATAGACAAGAGCTACTCCTTGCTCAACGAAATGGACTCAACACCGCATATTAAACGCCTAAGAATGTACCTGACTAGTAAGTATCTTAAAACCTATGGATTGCTATGTCTCTGAAAGAGAATCAAGCATGTGTACAGGGGCATAAACGCAGCAGTGATAGGATTGGAGAGGTTCGGTGAGCAAATGAAGACCCTTTGAAGTCATATTGCATGGTACCCATTCCACGGGTCTCAACTCTCCAGGTTTAAGGTATTCTTCCTTCAGCTAAAACATGCATGTGGAACCAAGAGTATGATCAACCGTGTGAACGGGAGACGTGTTCAAATATGTCTCAGTTTTCCTCCCCTGGTACTCGGGTGCAACATTCCAGACGCTTTACTAACACTCTCCCCACTTGGAGAGTCAGCACCTTTAACCTCCTGTTTGGCCCAGTTTGCAATTTCTGCGCAAGATGAACAGGAATAGGGAGAACCAATGAGAGACTAGCTGGAGGTGTCTGGACGGGCAAATTTAACTCTCATTTCCACCAGTAAGAGGAAATAACTAAAGGCTCAGCGTGCCGTGCCGGAACCAGATTAGGGCCTGAAGCCATCCTGCGGTGTTGCGGCCAGCTCACAAGAAAGCGAGTTGAAGAAAAGCGCTCAGGGGCACTGTAATTCACAAACCTGCAGAGTTATAAATGACAGCTATCGTCCAAAAATATACTGAAGTAAGGCTGCCAAGAGGACTTGAAAGCGGGGCAGAATTGCAGGAAACCGATTTCAGGAGGTAGACTGGAATTGCATTGAAAGCATAGGAAAAGAGACAGAACGTCCACAATGATGCACTTGGCCAAAAAGGGCGTATGCGTTTTTTCCTGAATATATTCAGGAAAAAACGCATACGTCCTTTTTGGCCAACCAAGCAAGCTTGCAAAGGAAATCTGCACTACAATGAAGTCTCACTTCCCCCCGGTCAAAAGGGCCATCTGAAAAATGTGTAAAATCCAGAAAGGCAGGACAGGCCATGGAGAACTGGGAGCCTTGTTATGCTGATGGGCGGGATGTAAATTGCCAACAGACACTCGGGAGAAGTGTATGGTGTTTCCTGAAACATCTAAAAAACAAAGCAACAGAGCCTAGGGCACTTCCACTTATGGTCCTATAGCTTAGGGAAATTAAAATCAAAAAGACACAGCCACCCCAAAGTTTGGGACGCCTCTGTTTACAAGAACCTCGTTTACCGTACAAGTTCAGTATCACAGAAAGTGAAAAATGGATAAAGAACTTGTGGTACTTATGTACAATGCAGTATCACTCAGCAATGAAATCTATGTCATCAGGCCCGTAGCAGCATAATGAGTGGATTCAGGTACGATGATTCTAACTGAAATAAGTCACACAGAAAAAGAAACATCATAAGATATCAGTAATACACAGAATGTAAACTTGGCTACACAGGAACTGAATTCCAAAACAGAAGAGGGTCTCAAATTTAGAAAACCAACTTATGCTTGCTTAAGGGGAAAGGTGAGTTGGGGTGCTGCATAAAACCAGAGATTGAAATGAGCACAGATAAAGTTCCTTAAGCCAAATATGGAATAGACAAGAGCTACTCCTTGCTCAACGAAATGGACTCAACACCCCATATTAAACGCCTAAGAATGTACCTGACTAGTAAGTATCTTAAAACCTATGGATTGCTATGTCTCCAAAAGAGAATCAAGCGTGTGTACAGGGGCATAAACGCAGCAGTGATAGGATTGGAGAGGTTCGGTGAGCAAATGAAGATCCTTTGAAGTCATATTGCATGGTACCCATTCCACGGGTCTCAACTCTCCAGGTTTAAGGTATTCTTCCTTCAGCTAAAACATGCATGTGGAACCCAGAGTATGATCAACCGTGTGAACGGGAGACGTGTTCAAATATGTCTCAGTTTTCCTCCCCTGGTACTCGGGTGCAACATTCCAGACGCTTTACTAACACTCTCCCCACTTGGAGAGTCAGCGCCTTTAACCTCCTGTTTGGCCCAGTTTGCAATTTCTGCGGAAGATGAACAGGAATAGGGAGAACCAATGAGAGACTAGCTGGAGGTGTCTGGACGGGCAAATTTAACTCTCATTTCCCACCAGGAAGACGAAATAACCAAAGGCTCAGCGAGCCGTGCCGGAACCAGATTAGGGCCTGAAGCCATCCTGTGGTGTTGCGGCCAGCTCACAAGAAAGCGAGTTGAAGAAAGGAGCTCAGGGGCACTGTAATTCACAAACCTGCAGAGTTATAAATGACAGCTATCGTCCAAAAATATACTGAAGTAAGGCTGCCAAGAGGACTTGAAAGCGGGGCAGAATTGCAGGAAACCGATTTCAGGAGGTAGACTGGAATTGCATTGAAAGCATAGGAAAAGAGACAGAACGTCCACAATGATGCACTTGGCCAAAAAGGGCGTATGCGTTTTTTCCTGAATATATTCAGGAAAAAACGCATACGCCCTTTTTGGCCAACCAAGCAAGCTTGCAAAGGAAATCTGCACTACAATGAAGTCTCACTTCCCCTCAGTCAAAAGGGCCATCTGAAAAAAGTGTAAAATCCAGAAAGGCAGGACAGGCCATGGAGAACTGGGAGCCTTGTTATGCTGATGGGCGGGATGTAAATTGCCAACAGACACTCGGGAGAAGTGTATGGTGTTTCCTGAAACATCTAAAAAACAAAGCAACAGAGCCTAGGGCACTTCCACTTATGGTCCTATAGCTTAGGGAAATTAAAATCAAAAAGACACAGCCACCCCAAAGTTTGGGACGCCTCTGTTTACAAGAACCTCGTTTACCGTACAAGTTCAGTATCACAGAAAGTGAAAAATGGATAAAGAACTTGTGGTACTTATGTACAATGCAGTATCACTCAGCAATGAAATCTATGTCATCAGGCCCGTAGCAGCATAATGAGTGGATTCAGGTACGATGATTCTAACTGAAATAAGTCACACAGAAAAAGAAACATCATAAGATATCAGTAATACACAGAATGTAAACTTGGCTACACAGGAAATGAATTCCAAAACAGAAGAGGGTCTCAAATTTAGAAAACCAACTTATGCTTGCTTAAGGGGAAAGGTGAGTTGGGGTGCTGCATAAAACCAGAGATTGAAATGAGCACAGATAAAGTTCCTTAAGCCAAATATGGAATAGAAAAGAGCTACTCCTTGCTCAACGAAATGGACTCAACACCCCATATTAAACGCCTAAGAATGTACCTGACTAGTAAGTATCTTAAAACCTATGGATTGCTATGTCTCCAAAAGAGAATCAAGCGTGTGTACAGGGGCATAAACGCAGCAGTGATAGGATTGGAGCGGTTCGCTGAGCAAATGAAGACCCTTTGAAGTCATATTGCATGGTACCCATTCAACGGGTCTCAACTCTCCAGGTTTAAGGTATTCTTCCTTCAGCAAAAACATGCATGTGGAACCCAGAGTATGATCAACCGTGTGAACGGGAGACGTGTTCAAATATGTCTCAGTTTATCTCCCCTGGTACTCGGGTGCAACATTCCAGACGCTTTACTAACACTCTCCCCACTTGGAGAGTCAGCGCCTTTAACCTCCTGTTTGGCCCAGTTAGCAATTTCTGCGGAAGATGAACAGGAATTGCGAGAACCAATGAGAGACTAGCTGGAGGTGTCTGGACGGGCAAATTTAACTCTCATTTCCCACCAGGAAGAGGAAATAACCAAGGGCTCAGAGTGCCGTGCCGGAACCAGATTAGGGCCTGAAGCCATCCTGCGGTGTTGCGGCCAGCTCACAAGAAAGCGAGTTGAAGAAAGGAGCTCAGGGGCACTGTAATTCACAAACCTGCAGAGTTATAAATGACAGCTATCGTCCAAAAATATACTGAAGTAAGGCTGCCAAGAGGACTTGAATGCGGGGCAGAATTGCAGGAAACCGATTTCAGGAGGTAGACTGGAATTGCATTGAAAGCATAGGAAAAGAGACAGAACGTCCACAATGATGCACTTGGCCAGAAAGGGCGTATGCGTTTTTTCCTGAATATATTCAGGAAAAAACGCATACGCCCTTTTTGGCCAACCAAGCAAACTTGCAAAGGAAATCTGCACTACAATGAAGTCTCACTTCCCCACGGTCAAAAGGGCCATCTGAAAAAAGTGTAAAATCCAGAAAGGCAGGACAGGCCATGGAGAACTGGGAGCCTTGTTATGCTGATCGGCGGGATGTTAATTGCCAACAGACACTCGGGAGAAGTGTATGGTGTTTCCTGAAACATCTAAAAAACAAAGCAACAGAGCCTAGGGCACTTCCACTTATGGACCTATAGCTTAGGGAAATTAAAATCAAAAAGACACAGCCACCCCAAAGTTTGGGACGCCTCTGTTTACAAGAACCTCGTTTACCGTACAAGTTCAGTAACACAGAAAGTGAAAAATGGATAAAGAACTTGTGGTACTTATGTACAATGCAGTATCACTCAGCAATGAAATCTATGTCATCAGGCCCGTAGCAGCATAATGAGTGGATTCAGGTACGATGATTCTAACTGAAATAAGTCACACAGAAAAAGAAACATCATAAGATATCAGTAATACACGGAATGTAAACTTGGCTACACAGGAACTGAATTCCAAAACAGAAGAGGGTCTCAAATTTAGAAAACCAACTTATGCTTGCTTAAGGGGAAAGGTGAGTTGGGGTGCTGCATAAAACCAGAGATTGAAATGAGCACAGATAAAGTTCCTTAAGCCAAATATGGAATAGACAAGAGCTACTCCTTGCTCAACGAAATGGACTCAACACCGCATATTAAACGCCTAAGAATGTACCTGACTAGTAAGTATCTTAAAACCTATGGATTGCTATGTCTCTGAAAGAGAATCAAGCATGTGTACAGGGGCATAAACGCAGCAGTGATAGGATTGGAGAGGTTCGGTGAGCAAATGAAGACCCTTTGAAGTCATATTGCATGGTACCCATTCCACGGGTCTCAACTCTCCAGGTTTAAGGTATTCTTCCTTCAGCTAAAACATGCATGTGGAACCAAGAGCATGATCAACCATGTGAACGGGAGACGTGTTCAAATATGTCTCAGTTTTCCTCCCCTGGTACTCGGGTGCAACATTCCAGACGCTTTACTAACACTCTCCCCACTTGGAGAGTCAGCGCCTTTAACCTCCTGTTTGGCCCAGTTTGCAATTTCTGCGCAAGATGAACAGGAATAGGGAGAAACAATGAGAGACTAGCTGGAGGTGTCTGGACGGGCAAATTTAACTCTCATTTCCACCAGTAAGAGGAAATAACCAAAGGCTCAGCGTGCCGTGCCGGAATCAGATTAGGGCCTGAAGCCATCCTGCGGTGTTGCGGCCAGCTCACAAGAAAGCGAGTTGAAGAAAAGAGCTCAGGGGCACTGTAATTCACAAACCTGCAGAGTTATAAATGACAGCTATCGTCCAAAAATATACTGAAGTAAGGCTGCCAAGAGGACTTGAAAGCGGGGCAGAATTGCAGGAAACCGATTTCAGGAGGTAGACTGGAATTGCATTGAAAGCATAGGAAAAGAGACAGAACGTCCACAATGATGCACTTGGCCAAAAAGGGCGTATGCGTTTTTTCCTGAATATATTCAGGAAAAAACGCATACGCCCTTTTTGGCCAACCAAGCAAGCTTGCAAAGGAAATCTGCACTACAATGAAGTCTCACTTCCCCCCGGTCAAAAGGGCCATCTGAAAAATGTGTAAAATCCAGAAAGGCAGGACAGGCCATGGAGAACTGGGAGCCTTGTTATGCTGATGGGCGGGATGTAAATTGCCAACAGACACTCGGGAGAAGTGTATGGTGTTTCCTGAAACATCTAAAAAACAAAGCAACAGAGCCTAGGGCACTTCCACTTATGGTCCTATAGCTTAGGGAAATTAAAATCAAAAAGACACAGCGACCCCAAAATTTGGGACGCCTCTGTTTACAAGAACCTCGTTTACCGTACAAGTTCAGTATCACAGAAAGTGAAAAATGGATAAAGAACTTGTGGTACTTATGTACAATGCAGTATCACTCAGCAATGAAATCTATGTCATCAGGCCCGTAGCAGCATAATGAGTGGATTCAGGTACGATGATTCTAACTGAAATAAGTCACACAGAAAAAGAAACATCATAAGATATCAGTAATACACAGAATGTAAACTTGGCTACACAGGAACTGAATTCCAAAACAGAACAGGGTCTCAAATTTAGAAAACCAACTTATGCTTGCTTAAGGGGAAAGGTGAGTTGGGGTGCTGCATAAAAGCAGAGATTGAAATGAGCCAGATAAAGTTCCTTAAGCCAAATATGGAACAGACAAGAGCTACTCCTTGCTCAACGAAATGGACTCAACACCCCATATTAAACGCCTAAGAATGTACCTGACTAGTAAGTATCTTAAAACCTATGGATTGCTATGTCTCCAAAAGAGAATCAAGCGTGTGTACAGGGGCATAAACGCAGCAGTGATAGGATTGGAGAGGTTCGGTGAGCAAATGAAGATCCTTTGAAGTCATATTGCATGGTACCCATTCCACGGATCTCAACTACCCAGGTTTAAGGTATTCTTCCTTCAGCTAAAACATGCATGTGGAACCCAGAGTATGATCAACCGTGTGAACGGGAGACGTGTTCAAATATGTCTCAGTTTTCCTCCCCTGGTACTCGGGTGCAACATTCCAGACGCTTTACTAACACTCTCCCCACTTGGAGAGTCAGCGCCTTTAACCTCCTGTTTGGCCCAGTTTGCAATTTCTGCGGAAGATGAACAGGAATAGGGAGAACCAATGAGAGACTAGCTGGAAGTGTCTGGACGGGCAAATTTAACTCTCATTTCCCACCAGGAAGAGGAATTAACCAAAGGCTCAGCATGCCGTGCCGGAACCAGATTAGGGCCTGAAGCCATCCTGCGGTGTTGCGGCCAGCTCACAAGAAAGCGAGTTGAAGAAAGGAGCTCAGGGGCACTGTAATTCACAAACCTGCAGAGTTATAAATGACAGCTATCGACCAAAAATATACTGAAGTAAGGCTGCCAAGAGGACTTGAAAGTGGGGCAGAATTGCAGGAAACCGATTTCAGGAGGTAGACTGGAATTGCATTGAAAGCATAGGAAAAGAGGCAGAACGTCCACAATGATGCACTTGGCCAAAAAGGGCGTATGCGTTTTTTCCTGAATATATTCAGGAAAAAACGCATACGCCCTTTTTGGCCAACCAAGCAAACTTGCAAAGGAAATCTGCACTACAATGAAGTCTCACTTCCCCATGGTCAAAAGGACCATCTGAAAAAAGTGTAAAATCCAGAAAGGCAGGACAGGCCATGGAGAACTGGGAGCCTTGTTATGCTGATGGGCGGGATGTAAATTGCCAACAGACACTCGGGAGAAGTGTATGTTGTTTCCTGAAACATCTAAAAAAAAAAGCAACAGAGCCTAGGGCACTTCCACTTATGGTCCTATAGCTTAGGGAAATTAAAATCAAAAAGACACAGCCACCCCAAAGTTTGGGACGCCTCTGTTTACAAGAACCTCGTTTACGGTGCAAGTTCAATATCGCAGAAAGTGAAAAATGGATAAAGAAGTTGTGGTACGTACATACAATGCAATATCACTCAGCAATGAAATCTATGTCATCAGGCCCGTAGCAGCATAATGAGTGGATTCAGGTACGATGATTCTAACTGAAATAAGTCACACAGAAAAAGAAACATCATAAGATATCAGTAATACACAGAATGTAAACTTGGCTACACAGGAACTGAATTCCAAAACAGAAGAGGGTCTCAAATTTAGAAAACCAACTTATGCTTGCTTAAGGGGAAAGGTGAGTTGGGGTGCTGCATAAAACCAGAGATTGAAATGAGCACAGATAAAGTTCCTTAAGCCAAATATGGAATAGAAAAGAGCTACTCCTTGCTCAACGAAATGGACTCAACACCCCATATTAAACGCCTAAGAATGTACCTGACTAGTAAGTATCTTAAAACCTATGGATTGCTATGTCTCCAAAAGAGAATCAAGCGTGTGTACGGGGCATAAACGCAGCAGTGATAGGATTGGAGAGGTTCGGTGAGCAAATGAAGACCCTTTGAAGTCATATTGCATGGTACCCATTCCACGGGTCTCAACTCTCCAGGTTTAAGGTATTCTTCCTTCAGCAAAAACATGCATGTGGAACCCAGAGTATGATCAACCGTGTGAACGGGAGACGTGTTCAAATATGTCTCAGTTTTCCTCCCCTGGTACTCGGGTGCAACATTCCAGACGTTTTACTAACACTCTCCCCACTTGGAGAGTCAGCGCCTTTAACCTCCTGTTTGGCCCAGTTTGCAATTTCTGCGGAAGATGAACAGGAATAGGGAGAACCAATGAGAGACTAGCTGGAGGTGTCTGGACGGGCAAATTTAACTCTCATTTCCCACCAGGAAGAGGAATTAACCAAAGGCTCAGCGTGCCGTGCCGGAACCAGATTAGGGCCTGAAGCCATCCTGCGGTGTTGCGGCCAGCTCACAAGAAAGCGAGTTGAAGAAAGGAGCTCAGGGGCACTGTAATTCACAAACCTGCAGAGTTATAAATGACAGCTATCGTCCAAAAATATACTGAAGTAAGGCTGCCAAGAGGACTTGAAAGCGGGGCAGAATTGCAGGAAACCGATTTCAGGAGGTAGACTGGAATTGCATTGAAAGCATAGGAAAAGAGACAGAACGTCCACAATGATGCACTTGGCCAAAAAGGGCGTATGCGTTTTTTCCTGAATATATTCAGGAAAAAACGCATACGCCCTTTTTGGCCAACCAAGCAAGCTTGCAAAGGAAATCTGCACTACAATGAAGTCTCACTTCCCCCCGGTCAAAAGGGCCATCTGAAAAATGTGTAAAATCCAGAAAGGCAGGACAGGCCATGGAGAACTGGGAGCCTTGTTATGCTGATGGGCGGGATGTAAATTGCCAACAGACACTCGGGAGAAGTGTATGGTGTTTCCTGAAACATCTAAAAAACAAAGCAACAGAGCCTAGGGCACTTCCACTTATGGTCCTATAGCTTAGGGAAATTAAAATCAAAAAGACACAGCCACCCCAAAGTTGGGGACGCCACTGTTTACAAGAACCTCGTTTACCGTACAAGTTCAGTATCACAGAAAGTGAAAAATGGATAAAGAACTTGTGGTACTTATGTACAATGCAGTATCACTCAGCAATGAAATCTATGTCATCAGGCCCGTAGCAGCATAATGAGTGGATTCAGGTACGATGATTCTAACTGAAATAAGTCACACAGAAAAAGAAACATCATAAGATATCAGTAATACACAGAATGTAAACTTGGCTACACAGGAACTGAATTCCAAAACAGAAGAGGGTCTCAAATTTAGAAAACCAACTTATGCTTGCTTAAGGGGAAAGGTGAGTTGGGGTGCTGCATAAAACCAGAGATTGAAATGAGCACAGATAAAGTTCCTTAAGCCAAATATGGAATAGACAAGAGCTACTCCTTGCTCAACGAAATGGACTCAACACCCCATATTAAACGCCTAAGAATGTACCTGACTAGTAAGTATCTTAAAACCTATGGATTGCTATGTCTCCAAAAGAGAATCAAGCGTGTGTACAGGGGCATAAACGCAGCAGTGATAGGATTGGAGAGGTTCGGTGAGCAAATGAAGACCCTTTGAAGTCATATTGCATGGTACCCATTCCACGGGTCTCAACTCTGCAGGTTTAAGGTATTCTTCCTTCAGCTAAATCATGCATGTAGAACCCAGAGTATGATCAACTGTGTGAACGGGAGACGTGTTCAAATATGTCTCAGTTTTCCTCCCCTGGTACTCGGGTGCAACATTCCAGACGATTTACTAACACTCTCCCCACTTGGAGAGTCAGCGTCTTTAACCTCCTGTTTGGCCCAGTTTGCAATTTCTGCGGAAGATGAACAGGAATAGGGAGAACCAATGAGAGACTAGCTGGAGGTGTCTGGACGGGCAAATTTAACTCTCATTTCCCACCAGGAAGACGAAATAACCAAAGGCTCAGCGAGCCGTGCCGGAACCAGATTAGGGCCTGAAGCCATCCTGTGGTGTTGCGGCCAGCTCACAAGAAAGCGAGTTGAAGAAAGGAGCTCAGGGGCACTGTAATTCACAAACCTGCAGAGTTATAAATGACAGCTATCGTCCAAAAATATACTGAAGTAAGGCTGCCAAGAGGACTTGAAAGCGGGGCAGAATTGCAGGAAACCGATTTCAGGAGGTAGACTGGAATTGCATTGAAAGCATAGGAAAAGAGACAGAACGTCCACAATGATGCACTTGGCCAAAAAGGGCGTATGCGTTTTTTCCTGAATATATTCAGGAAAAAACGCATACGCCCTTTTTGGCCAACCAAGCAAGCTTGCAAAGGAAATCTGCACTACAATGAAGTCTCACTTCCCCTCAGTCAAAAGGGCCATCTGAAAAAAGTGTAAAATCCAGAAAGGCAGGACAGGCCATGGAGAACTGGGAGCCTTGTTATGCTGATGGGCGGGATGTAAATTGCCAACAGACACTCGGAAGAAGTGTATGGTGTTTCCTGAAACATCTAAAAAACAAAGCAACAGAGCCTAGGGCACTTCCACTTATGGTCCTATAGCTTAGGGAAATTAAAATCAAAAAGACACAGCCACCCCAAAGTTTGGGACGCCTCTGTTTACAAGAACCTCGTTTACCGTACAAGTTCAGTATCACAGAAAGTGAAAAATGGATAAAGAACTTGTGGTACTTATGTACAATGCAGTATCACTCAGCAATGAAATCTATGTCATCAGGCCCGTAGCAGCATAATGAGTGGATTCAGGTACGATGATTCTAACTGAAATAAGTCACACAGAAAAAGAAACATCATAAGATATCAGTAATACACAGAATGTAAACTTGGCTACACAGGAACTGAATTCCAAAACAGAAGAGGGTCTCAAATTTAGAAAACCAACTTATGCTTGCTTAAGGGGAAAGGTGAGTTGGGGTGCTGCATAAAACCAGAGATTGAAATGAGCACAGATAAAGTTCCTTAAGCCAAATATGGAATAGACAAGAGCTACTCCTTGCTCAACGAAATGGACTCAACACCGCATATTAAACGCCTAAGAATGTACCTGACTAGTAAGTATCTCAAAACCTATGGATTGCTATGTCTCTGAAAGAGAATCAAGCATGTGTACAGGGGCATAAACGCAGCAGTGATAGGATTGGAGAGGTTCGGTGAGCAAATGAAGACCCTTTGAAGTCATATTGCATGGTACCCATTCCACGGGTCTCAACTCTCCAGGTTTAAGGTATTCTTCCTTCAGCTAAAACATGCATGTGGAACCAAGAGTATGATCAACCGTGTGAACGGGAGACGTGTTCAAATATGTCTCAGTTTTCCTCCCCTGGTACTCGGGTGCAACATTCCAGACGCTTTACTAACACTCTCCCCACTTGGAGAGTCAGCGCCTTTAACCTCCTGTTTGGCCCAGTTTGCAATTTCTGCGCAAGATGAACAGGAATAGGGAGAACCAATGAGAGACTAGCTGGAGGTGTCTGGACGGGCAAATTTAACTCTCATTTCCACCAGTAAGAGGAAATAACCAAAGGCTCAGCGTGCCGTGCCGGAACCAGATTAGGGCCTGAAGCCATCCTGCGGTGTTGCGGCCAGCTCACAAGAAAGCGAGTTGAAGAAAAGAGCTCAGGGGCACTGTAATTCACAAACCTGCAGAGTTATAAATGACAGCTATCGTCCAAAAATATACTGAAGTAAGGCTGCCAAGAGGATTTGAAAGCGGGGCAGAATTGCAGGAAACCGATTTCAGGAGGTAGACTGGAATTGCATTGAAAGCATAGGAAAAGAGACAGAACGTCCACAATGATGCACTTGGCCAAAAAGGGCGTATGCGTTTTTTCCTGAATATATTCAGGAAAAAACGCATACGCCCTTTTTGGCCAACCAAGCAAGCTTGCAAAGGAAATCTGCACTACAATGAAGTCTCACTTCCCCCCGGTCAAAAGGGCCATCTGAAAAATGTGTAAAATCCAGAAAGGCAGGACAGGCCATGGAGAACTGGGAGCCTTGTTATGCTGATGGGCGGGATGTAAATTGCCAACAGACACTCGGGAGAAGTGTATGGTGTTTCCTGAAACATCTAAAAAACAAAGCAACAGAGCCTAGGGCACTTCCACTTATGGTCCTATAGCTTAGGGAAATTAAAATCAAAAAGACACAGCCACCCCAAAGTTTGGGACGCCTCTGTTTACAAGAACCTCGTTTACCGTACAAGTTCAGTATCACAGAAAGTGAAAAATGGATAAAGAACTTGTGGTACTTATGTACAATGCAGTATCACTCAGCAATGAAATCTATGTCATCAGGCCCGTAGCAGCATAATGAGTGGATTCAGGTACGATGATTCTAACTGAAATAAGTCACACAGAAAAAGAAACATCATAAGATATCAGTAATACACAGAATGTAAACTTGGCTACACAGGAACTGAATTCCAAAACAGAAGAGGGTCTCAAATTTAGAAAACCAACTTATGCTTGCTTAAGGGGAAAGGTGAGTTGGGGTGCTGCATAAAACCAGAGATTGAAATGAGCACAGATAAAGTTCCTTAAGCCAAATATGGAATAGACAAGAGCTACTCCTTGCTCAACGAAATGGACTCAACACCCCATATTAAACGCCTAAGAATGTACCTGACTAGTAAGTATCTTAAAACCTATGGATTGCTATGTCTCCAAAAGAGAATCAAGCGTGTGTACAGGGGCATAAACGCAGCAGTGATAGGATTGGAGAGGTTCGGTGAGCAAATGAAGACCCTTTGAAGTCATATTGCATGGTACCCATTCCACGGGTCTCAACTCTGCAGGTTTAAGGTATTCTTCCTTCAGCTAAATCATGCATGTAGAACCCAGAGTATGATCAACTGTGTGAACGGGAGACGTGTTCAAATATGTCTCAGTTTTCCTCCCCTGGTACTCGGGTGCAACATTCCAGACGCTTTACTAACACTCTCCCCACTTGGAGAGTCAGCGCCTTTAACCTCCTGTTTGGCCCAGTTTGCAATTTCTGCGGAAGATGAACAGGAATAGGGAGAACCAATCAGAGACTAGCTGGAGGTGTCTGGACGGGCAAATTTAACTCTCATTTCCCACCAGGAAGACGAAATAACCAAAGGCTCAGCGAGCCGTGCCGGAACCAGATTAGGGCCTGAAGCCATCCTGTGGTGTTGCGGCCAGCTCACAAGAAAGCGAGTTGAAGAAAGGAGCTCAGGGGCACTGTAATTCACAAACCTGCAGAGTTATAAATGACAGCTATCGTCAAAAGAAATATACTGAAGTAAGGCTGCCAAGAGGACTTGAAAGCGGGGCAGAATTGCAGGAAACCGATTTCAGGAGGTAGACTGGAATTGCATTGAAAGCATAGGAAAAGAGGCAGAACGTCCACAATGATGCACTTGGCCAAAAAGGGCATATGCGTTTTTTCCTGAATATATTCAGGAAAAAACGCATACGCCCTTTTTGGCCAACCAAGCAAGCTTGCAAAGGAAATCTGCACTACAATGAAGTCTCACTTCCCCCCGGTCAAAAGGGCCATCTGAAAAAAGTGTAAAATCCAGAAAGGCAGGACAGGCCATGGAGAACTGGGAGCCTTGTTATGCTGATGGGCGGGATGTAAATTGCCAACAGACACTCGGGAGAAGTGTATGGTGTTTCCTGAAACATCTAAAAAACAAAGCAACAGAGCCTAGGGCACTTCCACTTATGGTCCTATAGCTTAGGGAAATTAAAATCAAAAAGACACAGCCACCCCAAAGTTTGGGACGCCTCTGTTTACAAGAACCTCGTTTACCGTACAAGTTCAGTATCACAGAAAGTGAAAAATGGATAAAGAACTTGTGGTACTTATGTACAATGCAGTATCACTCAGCAATGAAATCTATGTCATCAGGCCCGTAGCAGCATAATGAGTGGATTCAGGTACGATGATTCTAACTGAAATAAGTCACACAGAAAAAGAAACATCATAAGATATCAGTAATACACAGAATGTAAACTTGGCTACACAGGAAATGAATTCCAAAACAGAAGAGGGTCTCAAATTTAGAAAACCAACTTATGCTTGCTTAAGGGGAAAGGTGAGTTGGGGTGCTGCATAAAACCAGAGATTGAAATGAGCACAGATAAAGTTCCTTAAGCCAAATATGGAATAGAAAAGAGCTACTCCTTGCTCAACGAAATGGACTCAACACCCCATATTAAACGCCTAAGAATGTACCTGACTAGTAAGTATCTTAAAACCTATGGATTGCTATGTCTCCAAAAGAGAATCAAGCGTGTGTACAGGGGCATAAACGCAGCAGTGATACGATTGGAGCGGTTCGCTGAGCAAATGAAGACCCTTTGAAGTCATATTGCATGGTACCCATTCCACGGGTCTCAACTCTCCAGGTTTAAGGTATTCTTCCTTCAGCAAAAACATGCATGTGGAACCCAGAGTATGATCAACCATGTGAACGGGAGACGTGTTCAAATATGTCTCAGTTTTCCTCCCCTGGTACTCGGGTGCAACATTCCAGACGCTTTACTAACACTCTCCCCACTTGGAGAGTCAGCGCCTTTAACCTCCTGTTTGGCCCAGTTAGCAATTTCTGCGGAAGATGAACAGGAATTGCGAGAACCAATGAGAGACTAGCTGGAGGTGTCTGGACGGGCAAATTTAACTCTCATTTCCCACCAGGAAGAGGAAATAACCAAGGGCTCAGCGTGCCGTGCCGGAACCAGATTAGGGCCTGAAGCCATCCTGCGGTGTTGCGGCCAGCTCACAAGAAAGCGAGTTGAAGAAAGGAGCTCAGGGGCACTGTAATTCACAAACCTGCAGAGTTATAAATGACAGCTATCGTCCAAAAATATACTGAAGTAAGGCTGCCAAGAGGACTTGAATGCGGGGCAGAATTGCAGGAAACCGATTTCAGGAGGTAGACTGGAATTGCATTGAAAGCATAGGAAAAGAGACAGAACGTCCACAATGATGCACTTGGCCAAAAAGGGCGTATGCGTTTTTTCCTGAATATATTCAGGAAAAAACGCATACGCCCTTTTTGGCCAACCAAGCAAACTTGCAAAGGAAATCTGCACTACAATGAAGTCTCACTTCCCCATGGTCAAAAGGGCCATCTGAAAAAAGTGTAAAATCCAGAAAGGCAGGACAGGCCATGGAGAACTGGGAGCCTTGTTATGCTGATGGGCGGGATGTAAATTGCCAACAGACACTCGGGAGAAGTGTATGGTGTTTCCTGAAACATCTAAAAAACAAAGCAACAGAGCCTAGGGCACTTCCACTTATGGTCCTATAGCTTAGGGAAATTAAAATCAAAAAGACACAGCCACCCCAAAGTTTGGGACGCCTCTGTTTACAAGAACCTCGTTTACCGTACAAGTTCAGTATCACAGAAAGTGAAAAATGGATAAAGAACTTGTGGTACTTATGTACAATGCAGTATCACTCAGCAATGAAATCTATGTCATCAGGCCCGTAGCAGCATAATGAGTGGATTCAGGTACGATGATTCTAACTGAAATAAGTCACACAGAAAAAGAAACATCATAAGATATCAGTAATACACGGAATGTAAACTTGGCTACACAGGAACTGAATTCCAAAACAGAAGAGGGTCTCAAATTTAGAAAACCAACTTATGCTTGCTTAAGGGGAAAGGTGAGTTGGGGTGCTGCATAAAACCAGAGATTGAAATGAGCACAGATAAAGTTCCTTAAGCCAAATATGGAATAGACAAGAGCTACTCCTTGCTCAACGAAATGGACTCAACACCGCATATTAAACGCCTAAGAATGTACCTGACTAGTAAGTATCTTAAAACCTATGGATTGCTATGTCTCTGAAAGAGAATCAAGCATGTGTACAGGGGCATAAACGCAGCAGTGATAGGATTGGAGAGGTTCGGTGAGCAAATGAAGACCCTTTGAAGTCATATTGCATGGTACCCATTCCACGGGTCTCAACTCTCCAGGTTTAAGGTATTCTTCCTTCAGCTAAAACATGCATGTGGAACCAAGAGTATGATCAACCGTGTGAACGGGAGACGTGTTCAAATATGTCTCAGTTTTCCTCCCCTGGTACTCGGGTGCAACATTCCAGACGCTTTACTAACACTCTCCCCACTTGGAGAGTCAGCGCCTTTAACCTCCTGTTTGGCCCAGTTTGCAATTTCTGCGCAAGATGAACAGGAATAGGGAGAAACAATGAGAGACTAGCTGGAGGTGTCTGGACGGGCAAATTTAACTCTCATTTCCACCAGTAAGAGGAAATAACCAAAGGCTCAGCGTGCCGTGCCGGAATCAGATTAGGGCCTGAAGCCATCCTGCGGTGTTGCGGCCAGCTCACAAGAAAGCGAGTTGAAGAAAAGAGCTCAGGGGCACTGTAATTCACAAACCTGCAGAGTTATAAATGACAGCTATCGTCCAAAAATATACTGAAGTAAGGCTGCCAAGAGGACTTGAAAGCGGGGCAGAATTGCAGGAAACCGATTTCAGGAGGTAGACTGGAATTGCATTGAAAGCATAGGAAAAGAGACAGAACGTCCACAATGATGCACTTGGCCAAAAAGGGCGTATGAGTTTTTTCCTGAATATATTCAGGAAAAAACGCATACGCCCTTTTTGGCCAACCAAGCAAGCTTGCAAAGGAAATCTGCACTACAATGAAGTCTCACTTCCCCCCGGTCAAAAGGGCCATCTGAAAAATGTGTAAAATCCAGAAAGGCAGGACAGGCCATGGAGAACTGGGAGCCTTGTTATGCTGATGGGCGGGATGTAAATTGCCAACAGACACTCGGGAGAAGTGTATGGTGTTTCCTGAAACATCTAAAAAACAAAGCAACAGAGCCTAGGGCACTTCCACTTATGGTCCTATAGCTTAGGGAAATTAAAATCAAAAAGACACAGCCACCCCAAAGTTTGGGACGCCTCTGTTTACAAGAACCTCGTTTACCGTACAAGTTCAGTATCACAGAAAGTGAAAAATGGATAAAGAACTTGTGGTACTTATGTACAATGCAGTATCACTCAGCAATGAAATCTATGTCATCAGGCCCGTAGCAGCATAATGAGTGGATTCAGGTACGATGATTCTAACTGAAATAAGTCACACAGAAAAAGAAACATCATAAGATATCAGTAATACACAGAATGTAAACTTGGCTACACAGGAACTGAATTCCAAAACAGAAGAGGGTCTCAAATTTAGAAAACCAACTTATGCTTGCTTAAGGGGAAAGGTGAGTTGGGGTGCTGCATAAAACCAGAGATTGAAATGAGCACAGATAAAGTTCCTTAAGCCAAATATGGAATAGACAAGAGCTACTCCTTGCTCAATGAAATGGACTCAACACCCCATATTAAACGCCTAAGAATGTACCTGACTAGTAAGTATCTTAAAACCTATGGATTGCTATGTCTCCAAAAGAGAATCAAGCGTGTGTACAGGGGCATAAACGCAGCAGTGATAGGATTGGAGAGGTTCGGTGAGCAAATGAAGATCCTTTGAAGTCATATTGCATGGTACCCATTCCACGGATCTCAACTACCCAGGTTTAAGGTATTCTTCCTTCAGCTAAAACATGCATGTGGAACCCAGAGTATGATTAACCGTGTGAACGGGAGACGTGTTCAAATATGTCTCAGTTTTCCTCCCCTGGTACTCGGGTGCAACATTCCAGACGCTTTACTAACACTCTCCCCACTTGGAGAGTCAGCGCCTTTAACCTCCTGTTTGGCCCAGTTTGCAATTTCTGCGGAAGATGAACAGGAATAGGGAGAACCAATGAGAGACTAGCTGGAGGTGTCTGGACGGGCAAATTTAACTCTCATTTCCCACCAGGAAGAGGAATTAACCAAAGGCTCAGCATGCCATGCCGGAACCAGATTAGGGCCTGAAGCCATCCTGCGGTGTTGCGGCCAGCTCAAAAGAAAGCGAGTTGAAGAAAGGAGCTCAGGGGCACTGTAATTCACAAACCTGCAGAGTTATAAATGACAGCTATCGTCAAAAGAAATATACTGAAGTAAGGCTGCCAAGAGGACTTGAAAGCGGGGCAGAATTGCAGGAAACCGATTTCAGGAGGTAGACTGGAATTGCATTGAAAGCATAGGAAAAGAGGCAGAACGTCCACAATGATGCACTTGGCCAAAAAGGGCGTATGCGTTTTTTCCTGAATATATTCAGGAAAAAACGCATACGCCCTTTTTGGCCAACCAAGCAAGCTTGCAAAGGAAATCTGCACTACAATGAAGTCTCACTTCCCCCCGGTCAAAAGGGCCATCTGAAAAATGTGTAAAATCCAGAAAGGCAGGACAGGCCATGGAGAACTGGGAGCCTTGTTATGCTGATGGGCGGGATGTAAATTGCCAACAGACACTCGGGAGAAGTGTATGGTGTTTCCTGAAACATCTAAAAAACAAAGCAACAGAGCCTAGGGCACTTCCACTTATGGTCCTATAGCTTAGGGAAATTAAAATCAAAAAGACACAGCCACCCCAAAGTTTGGGACGCCTCTGTTTACAAGAACCTCGTTTACCGTACAAGTTCAGTATCACAGAAAGTGAAAAATGGATAAAGAACTTGTGGTACTTATGTACAATGCAGTATCACTCAGCAATGAAATCTATGTCATCAGGCCCGTAGCAGCATAATGAGTGGATTCAGGTACGATGATTCTAACTGAAATAAGTCACACAGAAAAAGAAACATCATAAGATATCAGTAATACACAGAATGTAAACTTGGCTACACAGGAACTGAATTCCAAAACAGAAGAGGGTCTCAAATTTAGAAAACCAACTTATGCTTGCTTAAGGGGAAAGGTGAGTTGGGGTGCTGCATAAAACCAGAGATTGAAATGAGCACAGATAAAGTTCCTTAAGCCAAATATGGAATAGACAAGAGCTACTCCTTGCTCAACGAAATGGACTCAACACCCCATATTAAACGCCTAAGAATGTACCTGACTAGTAAGTATCTTAAAACCTATGGATTGCTATGTCTCCAAAAGAGAATCAAGCGTGTGTACAGGGGCATAAACGCAGCAGTGATAGGATTGGAGAGGTTCGGTGAGCAAATGAAGATCCTTTGAAGTCATATTGCATGGTACCCATTCCACGGATCTCAACTACCCAGGTTTAAGGTATTCTTCCTTCAGCTAAAACATGCATGTGGAACCCAGAGTATGATTAACCGTGTGAACGGGAGACGTGTTCAAATATGTCTCAGTTTTCGTACCCTGGTACTCGGGTGCAACATTCCAGACGCTTTACTAACACTCTCCCCACTTGGAGAGTCAGCGCCTTTAACCTCCTGTTTGGCCCAGTTTGCAATTTCTGCGGAAGATGAACAGGAATAGGGAGAACCAATGAGAGACTAGCTGGAGGTGTCTGGACGGGCAAATTTAACTCTCATTTCCCACCAGGAAGAGGAATTAACCAAAGGCTCAGCATGCCATGCCGGAACCAGATTAGGGCCTGAAGCCATCCTGCGGTGTTGCGGCCAGCTCACAAGAAAGCGAGTTGAAGAAAGGAGCTCAGGGGCACTGTAATTCACAAACCTGCAGAGTTATAAATGACAGCTATCGTCAAAAGAAATATACTGAAGTAAGGCTGCCAAGAGGACTTGAAAGCGGGGCAGAATTGCAGGAAACCGATTTCAGGAGGTAGACTGGAATTGCATTGAAAGCATAGGAAAAGAGGCAGAACGTCCACAATGATGCACTTGGCCAAAAAGGGCGTATGCGTTTTTTCCTGAATATATTCAGGAAAAAACGCATACGCCCTTTTTGGCCAACCAAGCAAGCTTGCAAAGGAAATCTGCACTACAATGAAGTCTCACTTCCCCCCGGTCAAAAGGGCCATCTGAAAAAAGTGTAAAATCCAGAAAGGCAGGACAGGCCATGGAGAACTGGGAGCCTTGTTATGCTGATGGGCGGGATGTAAATTGCCAACAGACACTCGGGAGAAGTGTATGGTGTTTCCTGAAACATCTAAAAAACAAAGCAACAGAGCCTAGGGCACTTCCACTTATGGTCCTATAGCTTAGGGAAATTAAAATCAAAAAGACACAGCCACCCCAAAGTTTGGGACGCCTCTGTTTACAAGAACCTCGTTTACCGTACAAGTTCAGTATCACAGAAAGTGAAAAATGGATAAAGAACTTGTGGTACTTATGTACAATGCAGTATCACTCAGCAATGAAATCTATGTCATCAGGCCCGTAGCAGCATAATGAGTTGATTCAGGTACGATGATTCTAAATGAAATAAGTCACACAGAAAAAGAAACATCATAAGATATCAGTAAAACACGGAATGTAAACTTGGCTACACAGGAACTGAATTCCAAAACAGAACAGGGTCTCAAATTTAGAAAACCAACTTATGCTTGCTTAAGGGGAAAGGTGAGTTGGGGTGCTGCATAAAACCAGAGATTGAAATGAGCACAGATAAAGTTCCTTAAGCCAAATATGGAATAGAAAAGAGCTACTCCTTGCTCAACGAAATGGACTCAACACCCCATATTAAACGCCTAAGAATGTACCTGACTAGTAAGTATCTTAAAACCTATGGATTGCTATGTCTCCAAAAGAGAATCAAGCGTGTGTACAGGGGCATAAACGCAGCAGTGATAGGATTGGAGCGGTTCGCTGAGCAAATGAAGACCCTTTGAAGTCATATTGCATGGTACCCATTCCACGGGTCTCAACTCTCCAGGTTTAAGGTATTCTTCCTTCAGCAAAAACATGCATGTGGAACCCAGAGTATGATCAACCGTGTGAACGGGAGACGTGTTCAAATATGTCTCAGTTTTCCTCCCCTGGTACTCGGGTGCAACATTCCAGACGCTTTACTAACACTCTCCCCACTTGGAGAGTCAGCGCCTTTAACCTCCTGTTTGGCCCAGTTTGCAATTTCTGCGCAAGATGAACAGGAATAGCGAGAACCAATGAGAGACTAGCTGGAGGTGTCTGGACGGGCAAATTTAACTCTCATTTCCCACCAGGAAGAGGAAATAACCAAAGGCTCAGCGTGCCGTGCCGGAACCAGATTAGGGCCTTAAGCCATCCTGCGGTGTTGCGGCCAGCTCACAAGAAAGCGAGTTGAAGAAAGGAGCTCAGGGGCACTGTAATTCACAAACCTGCAGAGTTATAAATGACAGCTATCGTCCAAAAATATACCGAAGTAAGGCTGCCAAGAGGACTTGAAAGCGGGACAGAATTGCAGGAAACCGATTTCAGGAGGTAGACTGGAATTGCATTGAAAGCATAGAAAAAGAGGCAGAACGTCCACAATGATGCACTTGGCCAAAAAGGGCGTATGCGTTTTTTCCTGAATATATTCAGGAAAAAACGCATACGCCCTTTTTGGCCAACCAAGCAAGCTTGCAAAGGAAATCTGCACTACAATGAAGTCTCACTTCCCCCCGGTCAAAAGGGCCATCTGAAAAAAGTGTAAAATCCAGAAAGGCAGGACAGGCCATGGAGAACTGGGAGCCTTGTTATGCTGATGGGCGGGATGTAAATTGCCAACAGACACTCGGGAGAAGTGTATGGTGTTTCCTGAAACATCTAAAAAACAAAGCAACAGAGCCTAGGGCACTTCCACTTATGGTCCTATAGCTTAGGGAAATTAAAATCAAAAAGACACAGCCACCCCAAAGTATGGAACGGCTCTGTTTACAAGAACCTCGTTTACAGTACAAGTTCAACATCACAGAAATTGAAAAATGGATAAAGAAGTTGTGGTATTTACTTACAAAGCAATATCACTCAGCAATGAAATCTATGTCATCAGGCCCTTAGCAGCACAATGAGTGGATTCAGGTATGATGATTCTAACTGAAATAAGTCACACAGAAAAAGAAACATCATAAGATATCAGTAATACACGGAATGTAAACTTGGCTACACAGGAACTGAATTACAGAACAGAACAGGGTCTCAAATTTAGAAAACCAACTTAAGCTTCCTTAAGGGGAAAGGTGAGTTGGGGTGCTGCATAAAACCAGAGATTGAAATGAGCACAGATAAAGTTCCTTAAGCCAAATATGGAATAGACAAGAGCTACTCCTTGCTCAACGAAATGGACTCAACACAGCATATTAAACGCCTAAGAATGTACCTGACTAGTAAGTATCTTAAAACCTATGGATTGCTATGTCTCTGAAAGAGAATCAAGCATGTGCACAGGGGCATAAACGCAGCAGTGATAGGATTGGAGAGGTTCGGTGAGCAAATGAAGACCCTTTGAAGTCATATTGCATGGTACGCATTCCACGGGTCTCAACTCTCCAGGTTTAAGGTATTCTTCCTTCAGCAAAAACATGCATGTGGAATCCAGAGTATGATCAACCGTGTGAACGGGAGACGTGTTCAAATATGTCTCAGTTTTCCTCCCCTGGTACTCGGGTGCAACATTCCAGACGCTTTACTAACACTCTCCCCACTTGGAGAGTCAGCGCCTTTAACCTCCTGTTTGGCCCAGTTTGCAATTTCTGCGGAAGATGAACAGGAATAGCGAGAACCAGTGAGAGACTAGCTGGAGGTGTCTGGACGGGCAAATTTAACTCTCATTTCCCACCAGGAAGAGGAAATAACCAAAGGCTCAGCGTGCCGTGCCGGAATCAGATTAGGGCCTGAAGCCATCCTGCGGTGTTGCGGCCAGCTCACAAGAAAGCGAGTTGAAGAAAGGAGCTCAGGGGCACTGTAATTCACAAACCTGCAGAGTTATAAATGACAGCTATCGTCCAAAAATATACTGAAGTAAGGCTGCCAAGAGGACTTGAAAGCGGGGCAGAATTGCAGGAAACCGATTTCAGGAGGTAGACTGGAATTGCATTGAAAGCATAGAAAAAGAGGCAGAACGTCCACAATGATGCACTTGGCCAAAAAGGGCGTATGCGTTTTTTCCTGAATATATTCAGGAAAAAACGCATACGCCCTTTTTGGCCAACCAAGCAAGCTTGCAAAGGAAATCTTCACTACAATGAAGTCTCACTTCCCCCCGGTCAAAAGGGCCATCTGAAAAAAGTGTAAAATCCAGAAAGGCAGGACAGGCCATGGAGAACTGGGAGCCTTGTTATGCTGATGGGCGGGATGTAAATTGCCAACAGACACTCGGGAGAAGTGTATGGTGTTTCCTGAAACATCTAAAAAACAAAGCAACAGAGCCTAGGGCACTTCCACTTATGGTCCTATAGCTTAGGGAAATTAAAATCAAAAAGACACAGCCACCCCAAAGTATGGAACGGCTCTGTTTACAACAACCTCGTTTACAGTACAAGTTCCACATTGCAGAAAGTGAAAAATGGATAAAGAAGTTGTGGTATTTACTTACAAAGCAATATCACTCAGCAATGAAATCTATGTCATCAGGCCCTTAGCAGCACAATGAGTGGATTCAGGTATGATGATTCTAACTGAAATAAGTCACACAGAAAAAGAAACATCATAAGATATCAGTAATACACGGAATGTAAACTTGGCTACACAGGAACTGAATTACAGAACAGAACAGGGTCTCAAATTTAGAAAACCAACTTATGCTTGCTTAAGGGGAAAGGTGAATTGGGGTGCTGCATAAAACCAGAGATTGAAATGAGCACAGATAAAGTTCCTTAAGCCAAATATGGAATAGACAAGAGCTACTCCTTGCTCAACGAAATGGACTCAACACCGCATATTAAACGCCTAAGAATGTACCTGACTAGTAAGTATCTTAAAACCTATGGATTGCTATGTCTCCGAAAGAGAATCAAGCATGTGCACAGGGGCATAAACGCAGCAGTGATAGGATTGGAGAGGTTCGGTGAGCAAATGAAGACCCTTTGAAGTCATATTGCATGGTACCCATTCCACGGGTCTCAACTCTCCAGGTTTAAGGTATTCTTCCTTCAGCTAAAACATGCATGTGGAACCCAGAGTATGATCAACCGTGTGAACGGGAGACGTGTTCAAATATGTCTCAGTTTTCCTCCCCTGGTACTCGGGTGCAACATTCCAGACGCTTTACTAACACTCTCCCCACTTGGAGAGTCAGCGCCTTTAACCTCCTGTTTGGCCCAGTTTGCAATTTCTGCGGAAGATGAACAGGAATAGGGAGAACCAATGAGAGACTAGCTGGAAGTGTCTGGACGGGCAAATTTAACTCTCATTTCCCACCAGGAAGAGGAAATAACCAAGGGCTCAGCGAGCCGTGCCGGAACCAGATTAGGGCCTGAAGCCATCCTGCGGTGTTGCGGCCAGCTCAAAAGAAAGCGAGTTGAAGAAAGGAGCTCAGGGGCACTGTAATTCACAAACCTGCAGAGTTATAAATGACAGCTATCGTCCAAAAATATACTGAAGTAAGGCTGCCAAGAGGACTTGAAAGCGGGGCAGAATTGCAGGAAACCGATTTCAGGAGGTAGACTGGAATTGCATTGAAAGCATAGGAAAAGAGGCAGAACGTCCACAATGATGCACTTGGCCAAGAAGGGCGTATGCGTTTTTTCCTGAATATATTCAGGAAAAAACGCATACGCCCTTTTTGGCCAACCAAGCAAGCTTGCAAAGGAAATCTGCACTACAATGAAGGCTCACTTCCCCCCGGTCAAAAGGGCCATCTGAAAAAAGTGTAAAATCCAGAAAGGCAGGACAGGCCATGGAGAACTGGGAGCCTTGTTATGCTGATGGGCGGGATGTAAATTGCCAACAGACACTCGGGAGAAGTGTATGGTGTTTCCTGAAACATCTAAAAAACAAAGCAACAGAGCCTAGGGCACTTCCACTTATGGTCCTATAGCTTAGGGAAATTAAAATCAAAAAGACACAGCCACCCCAAAGTTTGGGACGCCTCTGTTTACAAGAACCTCGTTTACCGTACAAGTTCAGTATCACAGAAAGTGAAAAATGGATAAAGAACTTGTGGTACTTATGTACAATGCAGTATCACTCAGCAATGAAATCTATGTCATCAGGCCCGTAGCAGCATAATGAGTGGATTCAGGTACGATGATTCTAACTGAAATAAGTCACACAGAAAAAGAAACATCATAAGATATCACTAATACATGGAATGTAAACTTGGCTACACAGGAACTGAATTCCAAGACAGAACAGGGTCTCAAATTTAGAAAACCAACTTATGCTTGCTTAAGGGGAAAGGTGAGTTGGGGTGCTGCATAAAACCAGAGATTGAAATGAGCACAGATAAAGTTCCTTAAGCCAAATATGGAATAGACAAGAGCTACTCCTTGCTCAACGAAATGGACTCAACACCCCATATTAAACGCCTAAGAATGTACCTGACTAGTAAGTATCTTAAAACCTATGGATTGCTATGTCTCCAAAAGAGAATCAAGCATGTGTACAGGGGCATAAACGCAGCAGTGATAGGATTGGAGAGGTTCGGTGAGCAAATGAAGACCCTTTGAAGTCATATTGCATGGCACCCATTCCACGGGTCTCAACTCTCCAGGTTTAAGGTATTTTTCCTTCAGCAAAAACATGCATGTGGAATCCAGAGTATGATCAACCGTGTGAACGGGAGACGTGTTCAAATATGTCTCAGTTTTCCTCCCCTGGTACTCGGGTGCAACATTCCAGGCGCTTTACTAACACTCTCCCCACTTGGAGAGTCAGCGCCTTTAACCTCCTGTTTGGCCCAGTTTGCAATTTCTGCGGAAGATGAACAGGAATAGGGAGAACCAATGAGAGACTAGCTGGATGTGTCTGGACGGGCAAATTTAACTCTCATTTCCCACCAGGAAGAGGAAATAACCAAAGGCTCAGCGTGCCGTGCCGGAACCAGATTAGGGCCTGAAGCCATCCTGCGGTGTTGCGGCCAGCTCACAAGAAAGCGAGTTGAAGAAAGGAGCTCAGGGGCACTGTAATTCACAAACCTGCAGAGTTATAAATGACAGCTATCGTCCAAAAATATACTGAAGTAAGGCTGCCAAGAGGACTTGAAAGCGGGGCAGAATTGCAGGAAACCGATTTCAGGAGGTAGACTGGAATTGCATTGAAAGCATAGGAAAAGAGGCAGAACGTCCACAATGATGCACTTGGCCAAGAAGGGCGTATGCGTTTTTTCCTGAATATATTCAGGAAAAAACGCATACGCCCTTTTTGGCCAACCAAGCAAGCTTGCAAAGGAAATCTGCACTACAATGAAGTCTCACTTCCCCCCGGTCAAAAGGGCCATCTGAAAAAAGTGTAAAATCCAGAAAGGCAGGACAGGCCATGGAGAACTGGGAGCCTTGTTATGCTGATGGGCGGGATGTAAATTGCCAACAGACACTCGGGAGAAGTGTATGGTGTTTCCTGAAACATCTAAAAAACAAAGCAACAGAGCCTAGGGCACTTCCACTTATGGTCCTATAGCTTAGGGAAATTAAAATCAAAAAGACACAGCCACCCCAAAGTTTGGGACGCCTCTGTTTACAAGAACCTCGTTTACCGTACAAGTTCAGTATCACAGAAAGTGAAAAATGGATAAAGAACTTGTGGTACTTATGTACAATGCAGTATCACTCAGCAATGAAATCTATGTCATCAGGCCCATAGCAGCATAATGAGTGGATTCAGGTACGATGATTCTAACTGAAATAAGTCACACAGAAAAAGAAACATCATAAAATATCACTAATACATGGAATGTAAACTTGGCTACACAGGAACTGAATTCCAAGACAGAACAGGGTCTCAAATTTAGAAAACCAACTTATGCTTGCTTAAGGGGAAAGGTGAGTTGGGGTGCTGCATAAAACCAGAGATTGAAATGAGCACAGATAAAGTTCCTTAAGCCAAATATGGAATAGACAAGAGCTACTCCTTGCTCAACGAAATGGACTCAACACCCCATATTAAACGCCTAAGAATGTACCTGACTAGTAAGTATCTTAAAACCTATGGATTGCTATGTCTCCAAAAGAGAATCAAGCATGTGTACAGGGGCATAAACGCAGCAGTGATAGGATTGGAGAGGTTCGGTGAGCAAATGAAGACCCTTTGAAGTCATATTGCATGGCACCCATTCCACGGGTCTCAACTCTCCAGGTTTAAGGTATTTTTCCTTCAGCAAAAACATGCATGTGGAACCCAGAGTATGATCAACCGTGTGAACGGGAGACGTGTTCAAATATGTCTCAGTTTTCCTCCCCTGGTACTCGGGTGCAACATTCCAGGCGCTTTACTAACACTCTCCCCACTTGGAGAGTCAGCGCCTTTAACCTCCTGTTTGGCCCAGTTTGCAATTTCTGCGGAAGATGAACAGGAATAGGGAGAACCAATGAGAGACTAGCTGGATGTGTCTGGACGGGCAAATTTAACTCTCATTTCCCACCAGGAAGAGGAAATAACCAAAGGCTCAGCGTGCCGTGCCGGAACCAGATTAGGGCCTGAAGCCATCCTGCGGTGTTGCGGCCAGCTCACAAGAAAGCGAGTTGAAGAAAGGAGCTCAGGGGCACTGTAATTCACAAACCTGCAGAGTTATAAATGACAGCTATCGTCCAAAAATATACTGAAGTAAGGCTGCCAAGAGGACTTGAAAGCGGGGCAGAATTGCAGGAAACCGATTTCAGGAGGTAGACTGGAATTGCATTGAAAGCATAGGAAAAGAGGCAGAACGTCCACAATGATGCACTTGGCCAAAAAGGGCGTATGCGTTTTTTCCTGAATATATTCAGGAAAAAACGCATACGCCCTTTTTGGCCAACCAAGCAAGCTTGCAAAGGAAATCTTCACTACAATGAAGTCTCACTTCCCCCCGGTCAAAAGGGCCATCTGAAAAAAGTGTAAAATCCAGAAAGGCAGGACAGGCCATGGAGAACTGGGAGCCTTGTTATGCTGATGGGCAGGATGTAAATTGCCAACAGACACTCGGGAGAAGTGTATGGTGTTTCCTGAAACATCTAAAAAACAAAGCAACAGAGCCTAGGGCACTTCCACTTATGGTCTTATAGCTTAGGGAAATTAAAATCAAAAAGACACAGCCACCCCAAAATTTGGAACGGCTCTGTTTACAAGAACCTCATTTACAGTACAAGTTCCACATTGCAGAAAGTGAAAAATGGATAAAGAAGTTGTGGTATTTACTTACAAAGAAATATCACTCAGCAATGAAATCTATGTCATCAGGCCCTTAGCAGCACAATGAGTGGATTCAGGTATGATGATTCTAACTGAAATAAGTCACACAGAAAAAGAAACATCATAAGATATCAGTAATACACGGAATGTATACTTGGCTACACAGGAACTGAATTACAGAACAGAACAGTGTCTCAAATTTAGAAAACCAACTTATGCTTGCTTAAGGGGAAAGGTGATTTGGGGTGCTGCATGAATCCAGAGATTGAAATGAGCACAGATAAAGTTCCTTAAGCCAAATATGGAATAGACAAGAGCTACTCCTTGCTCAACGAAATGGACTCAACACCCCATATTAAACGCCTAAGAATGTACCTGACTAGTAAGTATCTTAAAACCTATGGATTGCTATGTCTCCGAAAGAGAATCAAGCATGTGTACAGGGGCATAAACGCAGCAGTGATAGGATTGGAGAGGTTCGGTGAGCAAATGAAGACCCTTTGAAGTCATATTGCATGGTACCCATTCCACGGGTTTCAACTACCCAGGTTTAAGGTATTCTTCCTTCAGCTAAAACATGCATGTGGAACCCAGAGTATGAACAACCGTGTGAACGGGAGAAGTGTTCAAATATGTCTCAGTTTTCCTCCCCTGGTACTCGGGTGCAACATTCCACACGCTTTACTAACACTCTCCCGACTTGGAGAGTCAGTCCCTTTAACCTCCTGTTTGGCCCAGTTTGCAATTTCTGCGGAAGATGAACAGGAATAGGGAGAAATAATGAGAGACTAGCTGGAGGTGTCTGGACGGGCAAATTTAACTCTCATTTCCACCAGGAAGAGGAATTAACCAAAGTCTCAGCGTGCCGTGCCGGAACCAGATTAGGGCCTGAAGCCATCCTGCGGTGTTGCGGCCAGCTCACAAGAAAGCGAGTTGAAGAAAGGAGCTCAGGGGCACTGTAATTCACAAACCTGCAGAGTTATAAATGACAGCTATCGTCCAAAAATATACTGAAGTAAGGCTGCCAAGAGGACTTGAATGCGGGGCAGAATTGCAGGAAACCGATTTCAGGAGGTAGACTGGAATTGCATTGAAAGCATAGGAAAAGAGGCAGAACGTCCACAATGATGCACTTGGCCAAAAAGGGCGTATGCGTTTTTTCCTGAATATATTCAGGAAAAAACGCATACGCCCTTTTTGGCCAACCAAGCAAACTTGCAAAGGAAATCTGCACTACAATGAAGTCTCACTTCCCCACGGTCAAAAGGGCCATCTGAAAAAAGTGTAAAATCCAGAAAGGCAGGACAGGCCATGGAGAACTGGGAGCCTTGTTATGCTGATGGGCGGGATGTAAATTGCCAACAGACACTCTGGAGAAGTGTATGGTGTTTCCTGAAACATCTAAAAAACAAAGCAACAGAGCCTAGGGCACTTCCACTTATGGTCCTATAGCTTAGGGAAATTAAAATCAAAAAGACACAGCCACCCCAAAGTTTGGGACGCCTCTGTTTACAAGAACCTCGTTTACCGTACAAGTTCAGTATCACAGAAAGTGAAAAATGGATAAAGAACTTGTGGTACTTATGTACAATGCAGTATCACTCAGCAATGAAATCTATGTCATCAGGCCCGTAGCAGCATAATGAGTGGATTCAGGTACGATGATTCTAACTGAAATAAGTCACACAGAAAAAGAAACATCATAAGATATCAGTAATACACGGAATGTAAACTTGGCTACACAGGAACTGAATTCCAAAACAGAAGAGGGTCTCAAATTTAGAAAACCAACTTATGCTTGCTTAAGGGGAAAGGTGAGTTGGGGTGCTGCATAAAACCAGAGATTGAAATGAGCACAGATAAAGTTCCTTAAGCCAAATATGGAATAGACAAGAGCTACTCCTTGCTCAACGAAATGGACTCAACACCGCTTATTAAACGCCTAAGAATGTACCTGACTAGTAAGTATCTTAAAACCTATGGATTGCTATGTCTCTGAAAGAGAATCAAGCATGTGTACAGGGGCATAAACGCAGCAGTGATAGGATTGGAGAGGTTCGGTGAGCAAATGAAGACCCTTTGAAGTCATATTGCATGGTACCCATTCCACGGGTCTCAACTCTCCAGGTTTAAGGTATTCTTCCTTCAGCTAAAACATGCATGTGGAACCAAGAGTATGATCAACCGTGTGAACGGGAGACGTGTTCAAATATGTCTCAGTTTTCCTCCCCTGGTACTCGGGTGCAACATTCCAGACGCTTTACTAACACTCTCCCCACTTGGAGAGTCAGCGCCTTTAACCTCCTGTTTGGCCCAGTTTGCAATTTCTGCGCAAGATGAACAGGAATAGGGAGAAACAATGAGAGACTAGCTGGAGGTGTCTGGACGGGCAAATTTAACTCTCATTTCCACCAATAAGAGGAAATAACCAAAGGCTCAGCGTGCCGTGCCGGAATCAGATTAGGGCCTGAAGCCATCCTGCGGTGTTGCGGCCAGCTCACAAGAAAGCGAGTTGAAGAAAAGAGCTCAGGGGCACTGTAATTCACAAACCTGCAGAGTTATAAATGACAGCTATCGTCCAAAAATATACTGAAGTAAGGCTGCCAAGAGGACTTGAAAGCGGGGCAGAATTGCAGGAAACCGATTTCAGGAGGTAGACTGGAATTGCATTGAAAGCATAGGAAAAGAGACAGAACGTCCACAATGATGCACTTGGCCAAAAAGGGCGTATGCGTTTTTTCCTGAATATATTCAGGAAAAAACGCATACGCCCTTTTTGGCCAACCAAGCAAGCTTGCAAAGGAAATCTGCACTACAATGAAGTCTCACTTCCCCCCGGTCAAAAGGGCCATCTGAAAAATGTGTAAAATCCAGAAAGGCAGGACAGGCCATGGAGAACTGGGAGCCTTGTTATGCTGATGGGCGGGATGTAAATTGCCAACAGACACTCGGGAGAAGTGTATGGTGTTTCCTGAAACATCTAAAAAACAAAGCAACAGAGCCTAGGGCACTTCCACTTATGGTCCTATAGCTTAGGGAAATTAAAATCAAAAAGACACAGCCACCCCAAAGTTTGGGACGCCTCTGTTTACAAGAACCTCGTTTACCGTACAAGTTCAGTATCACAGAAAGTGAAAAATGGATAAAGAACTTGTGGTACTTATGTACAATGCAGTATCACTCAGCAATGAAATCTATGTCATCAGGCCCGTAGCAGCATAATGAGTGGATTCAGGTACGATGATTCTAACTGAAATAAGTCACACAGAAAAAGAAACATCATAAGATATCAGTAATACACAGAATGTAAACTTGGCTACACAGGAACTGAATTCCAAAACAGAAGAGGGTCTCAAATTTAGAAAACCAACTTATGCTTGCTTAAGGGGAAAGGTGAGTTGGGGTGCTGCATAAAACCAGAGATTGAAATGAGCACAGATAAAGTTCCTTAAGCCAAATATGGAATAGACAAGAGCTACTCCTTGCTCAATGAAATGGACTCAACACCCCATATTAAACGCCTAAGAATGTACCTGACTAGTAAGTATCTGAAAACCTATGGATTGCTATGTCTCCAAAAGAGAATCAAGCGTGTGTACAGGGGCATAAACGCAGCAGTGATAGGATTGGAGAGGTTCGGTGAGCAAATGAAGATCCTTTGAAGTCATATTGCATGGTACCCATTCCACGGATCTCAACTACCCAGGTTTAAGGTATTCTTCCTTCAGCTAAAACATGCATGTGGAACCCAGAGTATGATTAACCGTGTGAACGGGAGACGTGTTCAAATATGTCTCAGTTTTCCTCCCCTGGTACTCGGGTGCAACATTCCAGACGCTTTACTAACACTCTCCCCACTTGGAGAGTCAGCGCCTTTAACCTCCTGTTTGGCCCAGTTTGCAATTTCTGCGGAAGATGAACAGGAATAGGGAGAACCAATGAGAGACTAGCTGGAGGTGTCTGGACGGGCAAATTTAACTCTCATTTCCCACCAGGAAGAGGAATTAACCAAAGGCTCAGCATGCCATGCCGGAACCAGATTAGGGCCTGAAGCCATCCTGCGGTGTTGCGGCCAGCTCACAAGAAAGCGAGTTGAAGAAAGGAGCTCAGGGGCACTGTAATTCACAAACCTGCAGAGTTATAAATGACAGCTATCGTCAAAAGAAATATACTGAAGTAAGGCTGCCAAGAGGACTTGAAAGCGGGGCAGAATTGCAGGAAACCGATTTCAGGAGGTAGACTGGAATTGCATTGAAAGCATAGGAAAAGAGGCAGAACGTCCACAATGATGCACTTGGCCAAAAAGGGCGTATGCGTTTTTTCCTGAATATATTCAGGAAAAAACGCATACGCCCTTTTTGGCCAACCAAGCAAGCTTGCAAAGGAAATCTGCACTACAATGAAGTCTCACTTCCCCCCGGTCAAAAGGGCCATCTGAAAAAAGTGTAAAATCCAGAAAGGCAGGACAGGCCATGGAGAACTGGGAGCCTTGTTATGCTGATGGGCGGGATGTAAATTGCCAACAGACACTCGGGAGAAGTGTATGGTGTTTCCTGAAACATCTAAAAAACAAAGCAACAGAGCCTAGGGCACTTCCACTTATGGTCCTATAGCTTAGGGAAATTAAAATCAAAAAGACACAGCCACCCCAAAGTTTGGGACGCCTCTGTTTACAAGAACCTCGTTTACCGTACAAGTTCAGTATCACAGAAAGTGAAAAATGGATAAAGAACTTGTGGTACTTATGTACAATGCAGTATCACTCAGCAATGAAATCTATGTCATCAGGCCCGTAGCAGCATAATGAGTTGATTCAGGTACGATGATTGTAAATGAAATAAGTCACACAGAAAAAGAAACATCATAAGATATCAGTAATACACGGAATGTAAACTTGGCTACACAGGAACTGAATTCCAAAACAGAACAGGGTCTCAAATTTAGAAAACCAACTTATGCTTGCTTAAGGGGAAAGGTGAGTTGGGGTGCTGCATAAAACCAGAGATTGAAATGAGCACAGATAAAGTTCCTTAAGCCAAATATGGAATAGAAAAGAGCTACTCCTTGCTCAACGAAATGGACTCAACACCCCATATTAAACGCCTAAGAATGTACCTGACTAGTAAGTATCTTAAAACCTATGGATTGCTATGTCTCCAAAAGAGAATCAAGCGTGTGTACAGGGGCATAAACGCAGCAGTGATAGGATTGGAGCGGTTCGATGAGCAAATGAAGACCCTTTGAAGTCATATTGCATGGTACCCATTCCACGGGTCTCAACTCTCCAGGTTTAAGGTATTCTTCCTTCAGCAAAAACATGCATGTGGAACCCAGAGTATGATCAACCGTGTGAATGGGAGACGTGTTCAAATATGTCTCAGTTTTCCTCCCCTGGTACTCGGGTGCAACATTCCAGACGCTTTACTAACACTCTCCCCACTTGGAGAGTCAGCGCCTTTAACCTCCTGTTTGGCCCAGTTTGCAATTTCTGCGCAAGATGAACAGGAATAGCGAGAACCAATGAGAGACTAGCTGGAGGTGTCTGGACGGGCAAATTTAACTCTCATTTCCCACCAGGAAGAGGAAATAACCAAAGGCTCAGCGTGCCGTGCCGGAACCAGATTAGGGCCTTAAGCCATCCTGCGGTGTTGCGGCCAGCTCACAAGAAAGCGAGTTGAAGAAAGGAGCTCAGGGGCACTGTAATGCACAAACCTGCAGAGTTATAAATGACAGCTATCGTCCAAAAATATACCGAAGTAAGGCTGCCAAGAGGACTTGAAAGCGGGACAGAATTGCAGGAAACCGATTTCAGGAGGTAGACTGGAATTGCATTGAAAGCATAGAAAAAGAGGCAGAACGTCCACAATGATGCACTTGGCCAAAAAGTGCGTATGCGTTTTTTCCTGAATATATTCAGGAAAAAACGCATACGCCCTTTTTGGCCAACCAAGCAAGCTTGCAAAGGAAATCTGCACTACAATGAAGTCTCACTTCCCCCCGGTCAAAAGGGCCATCTGAAAAAAGTGTAAAATCCAGAAAGGCAGGACAGGCCATGGAGAACTGGGAGCCTTGTTATGCTGATGGGCGGGATGTAAATTGCCAACAGACACTTGGGAGAAGTGTATGGTGTTTCCTGAAACATCTAAAAAACAAAGCAACAGAGCCTAGGGCACTTCCACTTATGGTCCTATAGCTTAGGGAAATTAAATTCAAAAAGACACAGCCACCCCAAAGTATGGAACGGCTCTGTTTACAAGAACCTCGTTTACAGTACAAGTTCAACATCACAGAAATTGAAAAATGGATAAAGAAGTTGTGGTATTTACTTACAAAGCAATATCACTCAGCAATGAAATCTATGTCATCAGGCCCTTAGCAGCACAATGAGTGGATTCAGGTATGATGATTCTAACTGAAATAAGTCACACAGAAAAAGAAACATCATAAGATATCAGTAATACACGGAATGTAAACTTGGCTACACAGGAACTGAATTACAGAACAGAACAGGGTCTCAAATTTAGAAAACCAACTTATGCTTCCTTAAGGGGAAAGGTGAGTTGGGGTGCTGCATAAAACCAGAGATTGAAATGAGCACAGATAAAGTTCCTTAAGCCAAATATGGAATAGACAAGAGCTACTCCTTGCTCAACGAAATGGACTCAACACAGCATATTAAACGCCTAAGAATGTACTTGACTAGTAAGTATCTTAAAACCTATGGATTGCTATGTCTCCGAAAGAGAATCAAGCATGTGTACAGGGGCATAAACGCAGCAGTGATAGGATTGGAGAGGTTCGGTGAGCAAATGAAGACCCTTTGAAGTCATATTGCATGGTACCCATTCCACGGGTCTCAACTCTCCAGGTTTAAGGTATTCTTCCTTCAGCTAAAACATGCATGTGGAACCAAGAGTATGATCAACCGTTTGAACGGGAGATGTGTTCAAATATGTCTCAGTTTTCCTCCCCTGGTACTCGGGTGCAACATTCCAGACGCTTTACTAACACTCTCCCGACTTGGAGAGTCAGTCCCTTTAACCTCCTGTTTGGCCCAGTTTGCAATTTCTGCGGAAGATGAACAGGAATAGGGAGAACCAATGAGAGACTAGCTGGAGGTGTCTGGACGGGCAAATTTAACTCTCATTTCCCACCAGGAAGAGGAAATAACCAAAGGCTCAGCGTGCCGTGCCGGAACCATATTAGGGCCTGAAGCCATCCTGCAGTGTAGCGGCCAGATCACAAGAAAGCGAGTTGAAGAAAGGAGCTCAGGGGCACTGTAATTCACAAAACTGCAGAGTTATAAATGACAGCTATCGTCCAAAAATATAGTGAAGTAAGGCTGCCAAGAGGACTTGAAAGCGGGGCAGAATTGCAGGAAACCGATTTCAGGAGGTAGACTGGAATTGCATTGAAAGCATAGGAAAGGAGGCAGAACGTCCACAAAGATGCACTTGGCCAAAAAGGGGGTATGCGTTTTTTCCTGAATATATTCAGGAAAAAACGCATACACACTTTTTGGCCAACCAAGCAAACTTGCAAAGGAAATCTGCACTACAATGAAGTCTCACTTCCCCCCGGTCAAAACGGCCATCTGAAAAAAGTGTAAAATCCAGAAAGGGAGAACAGGCCATGGAGAACTGGGAGCCTTGTTATGCTGATGGGCGGGATGTAAATTGCCAACAGACACTCGGGAGAAGTGTATGGTGTTTCCTGAAACATCTAAAAAACACAGCAAAAGAGCCTAGGGCACTTCCACTTATGGTCCTATAGCTTAGGGAAATTAAAATCAAAAAGACACAGCCACCCCAAAGTTTGGGACGCCTTTGTTTACAAGAACCTCGTTTACCGTACAAGTTCAGTATCACAGAAAGTGAAAAATGGATAAAGAACTTGTGGTACTTACGTACAATGCAGTATCACTCAGCAATGAAATCTATGTCATCAGGCCCATAGCAGCATAATGAGTGGATTCAGGTACGATGATTCTAACTGAAATAAGTCACACAGAAAAAGAAACATCATAAGATATCACTAATACATGGAATGTAAACTTGGCTACACAGGAACTGAATTCCAAAACAGAACAGGGTCTCAAATTTAGAAAACCAACTTATGCTTGCTTAAGGGGAAAGGTGAGTTGGGGTGCTGCATAAAACCAGAGATTGAAATGAGCACAGATAAAGTTCCTTAAGCCAAATATGGAATAGACAAGAGCTACTCGTTGCTCAACGAAATGGACTCAACACCCCATATTAAACGCCTAAGAATGTACCTGACTAGTAAGTATCTTAAAACCTATGGATTGCTATGTCTCCAAAAGAGAATCAAGCGTGTGTACAGGGGCATAAACGCAGCAGTGATAGGATTGGAGCGGTTCGCTGAGCAAATGAAGACCCTTTGAAGTCATATTGCATGGTACCCATTCCACGGGTCTCAACTCTCCAGGTTTAAGGTATTCTTCCTTCAGCAAAAACATGCATGTGGAACCCAGAGTATGATCAACCGTGTGAACGGGAGACGTGTTCAAATATGTCTCAGTTTTCCTCCCCTGGTACTCGGGTGCAACATTCCAGACGCTTTACTAACACTCTCCCCACTTGGAGAGTCAGCGCCTTTAACCTCCTGTTTGGCCCAGTTTGCAATTTCTGCGGAAGATGAACAGGAATAGCGAGAACCAGTGAGAGACTAGCTGGAGGTGTCTGGACGGGCAAATTTAACTCTCATTTCCCACCAGGAAGAGGAAATAACCAAAGGCTCAGCGTGCCGTGCCGGAACCAGATTAGGGCCTGAAGCCATCCTGCGGTGTTGCGGCCAGCTCACAAGAAAGCGAGTTGAAGAAAGGAGCTCAGGGGCACTGTAATGCACAAACCTGCAGAGTTATAAATGACAGCTATCGTCCAAAAATATACTGAAGTAAGGCTGCCAAGAGGACTTGAAAGCGGGGCAGAATTGCAGGAAACCGATTTCAGGAGGTAGACTGGAATTGCATTGAAAGCATAGAAAAAGAGGCAGAACGTCCACAATGATGCACTTGGCCAAAAAGGGCGTATGCGTTTTTTCCTGAATATATTCAGGAAAAAACGCATACGCCCTTTTTGGCCAACCAAGCAAGCTTGCAAAGGAAATCTGCACTACAATGAAGTCTCACTTCCCCCCGGTCAAAAGGGCCATCTGAAAAAAGTGTAAAATCCAGAAAGGCAGGACAGGCCATGGAGAACTGGGAGCCTTGTTATGCTGATGGGCGGGATGTAAATTGCCAACAGACACTCGGGAGAAGTGTATGGTGTTTCCTGAAACATCTAAAAAACAAAGCAACAGAGCCTAGGGCACTTCCACTTATGGTCCTATAGCTTAGGGAAATTAAAATCAAAAAGACACAGCCACCCCAAAGTATGGAACGGCTCTGTTTACAACAACCTCGTTTACAGTACAAGTTCCACATTGCAGAAAGTGAAAAATGGATAAAGAAGTTGTGGTATTTACTTACAAAGCAATATCACTCAGCAATGAAATCTATGTCATCAGGCCCTTAGCAGCACAATGAGTGGATTCAGGTATGATGATTCTAACTGAAATAAGTCACACAGAAAAAGAAACATCATAAGATATCAGTAATACACGGAATGTAAACTTGGCTACACAGGAACTGAATTACAGAACAGAACAGGGTCTCAAATTTAGAAAACCAACTTATGCTTGCTTAAGGGGAAAGGTGAATTGGGGTGCTGCATAAAACCAGAGATTGAAATGAGCACAGATAAAGTTCCTTAAGCCAAATATGGAATAGACAAGAGCTACTCCTTGCTCAACGAAATGGACTCAACACCGCATATTAAACGCCTAAGAATGTACCTGACTAGTAAGTATCTTAAAACCTATGGATTGGTATGTCTCCGAAAGAGAATCAAGCATGTGCACAGGGGCATAAACGCAGCAGTGATAGGATTGGAGAGGTTCGGTGAGCAAATGAAGACCCTTTGAAGTCATATTGCATGGTACCCATTCCACGGATCTCAACTACCCAGGTTTAAGGTATTCTTCCTTCAGCTAAAACATGCATGTGGAACCCAGAGTATGATTAACCGTGTGAACGGGAGACGTGTTCAAATATGTCTCAGTTTTCCTCCCCTGGTACTCGGGTGCAACATTCCAGACGCTTTACTAACACTCTCCCCACTTGGAGAGTCAGCGCCTTTAACCTCCTGTTTGGCCCAGTTTGCAATTTCTGCGGAAGATGAACAGGAATAGGGAGAACCAATGAGAGACTAGCTGGAGGTGTCTGGACGGGCAAATTTAACTCTCATTTCCCACCAGGAAGAGGAATTAACCAAAGGCTCAGCATGCCATGCCGGAACCAGATTAGGGCCTGAAGCCATCCTGCGGTGTTGCGGCCAGCTCACAAGAAAGCGAGTTGAAGAAAGGAGCTCAGGGGCACTGTAATTCACAAACCTGCAGAGTTATAAATGACAGCTATCGTCAAAAGAAATATACTGAAGTAAGGCTGCCAAGAGGACTTGAAAGCGGGGCAGAATTGCAGGAAACCGATTTCAGGAGGTAGACTGGAATTGCATTGAAAGCATAGGAAAAGAGGCAGAACGTCCACAATGATGCACTTGGCCAAAAAGGGCGTATGCGTTTTTTCCTGAATATATTCAGGAAAAAACCCATACGCCCTTTTTGGCCAACCAAGCAAGCTTGCAAAGGAAATCTGCACTACAATGAAGTCTCACTTCCCCCCGGTCAAAAGGGCCATCTGAAAAAAGTGTAAAATCCAGAAAGGCAGGACAGGCCATGGAGAACTGGGAGCCTTGTTATGCTGATGGGCGGGATGTAAATTGCCAACAGACACTCGGGAGAAGTGTATGGTGTTTCCTGAAACATCTAAAAAACAAAGCAACAGAGCCTAGGGCACTTCCACTTATGGTCCTATAGCTTAGGGAAATTAAAATCAAAAAGACACAGCCACCCCAAAGTTTGGGACGCCTCTGTTTACAAGAACCTCGTTTACCGTACAAGTTCAGTATCACAGAAAGTGAAAAATGGATAAAGAACTTGTGGTACTTATGTACAATGCAGTATCACTCAGCAATGAAATCTATGTCATCAGGCCCGTAGCAGCATAATGAGTGGATTCAGGTACGATGATTCTAACTGAAATAAGTCACACAGAAAAAGAAACATCATAAGATATCAGTAATACACGGAATGTAAACTTGGCTACACAGGAACTGAATTCCAAAACAGAACAGGGTCTCAAATTTAGAAAACCAACTTATGCTTGCTTAAGGGGAAAGGTGAGTTGGGGTGCTGCATAAAACCAGAGATTGAAATGAGCACAGATAAAGTTCCTTAAGCCAAATATGGAATAGAAAAGAGCTACTCCTTGCTCAACGAAATGGACTCAACACCCCATATTAAACGCCTAAGAATGTACCTGACTAGTAAGTATCTTAAAACCTATGGATTGCTATGTCTCCAAAAGAGAATCAAGCGTGTGTACAGGGGCATAAACGCAGCAGTGATAGGATTGGAGCGGTTCGCTGAGCAAATGAAGACCCTTTGAAGTCATATTGCATGGTACCCATTCAACGGGTCTCAACTCTCCAGGTTTAAGGTATTCTTCCTTCAGCAAAAACATGCATGTGGAACCCAGAGTATGATCAACCGTGTGAACGGGAGACGTGTTCAAATATGTCTCAGTTTTCCTCCCCTGGTACTCGGGTGCAACATTCCAGACGCTTTACTAACACTCTCCCCACTTGGAGAGTCAGCGCCTTTAACCTCCTGTTTGGCCCAGTTTGCAATTTCTGCGCAAGATGAACAGGAATAGCGAGAACCAATGAGAGACTAGCTGGAGGTGTCTGGACGGGCAAATTTAACTCTCATTTCCCACCAGGAAGAGGAAATAACCAAAGGCTCAGCGTGCCGTGCCGGAACCAGATTAGGGCCTTAAGCCATCCTGCGGTGTTGCGGCCAGCTCACAAGAAAGCGAGTTGAAGAAAGGAGCTCAGGGGCACTGTAATGCACAAACCTGCAGAGTTATAAATGACAGCTATCGTCCAAAAATATACCGAAGTAAGGCTGCCAAGAGGACTTGAAAGCGGGACAGAATTGCAGGAAACCGATTTCAGGAGGTAGACTGGAATTGCATTGAAAGCATAGAAAAAGAGGCAGAACGTCCACAATGATGCACTTGGCCAAAAAGGGCGTATGCGTTTTTTCCTGAATATATTCAGGAAAAAACGCATACGCCCTTTTTGGCCAACCAAGCAAGCTTGCAAAGGAAATCTGCACTACAATGAAGTCTCACTTCCCCCCGGTCAAAAGGGCCATCTGAAAAAAGTGTAAAATCCAGAAAGGCAGGACAGGCCATGGAGAACTGGGAGCCTTGTTATGCTGATGGGCGGGATGTAAATTGCCAACAGACACTTGGGAGAAGTGTATGGTGTTTCCTGAAACATCTAAAAAACAAAGCAACAGAGCCTAGGGCACTTCCACTTATGGTCCTATAGCTTAGGGAAATTAAATTCAAAAAGACACAGCCACCCCAAAGTATGGAACGGCTCTGTTTACAAGAACCTCGTTTACAGTACAAGTTCAACATCACAGAAATTGAAAAATGGATAAAGAAGTTGTGGTATTTACTTACAAAGCAATATCACTCAGCAATGAAATCTATGTCATCAGGCCCTTAGCAGCACAATGAGTGGATTCAGGTATGATGATTCTAACTGAAATAAGTCACACAGAAAAAGAAACATCATAAGATATCAGTAATACACGGAATGTAAACTTGGCTACACAGGAACTGAATTACAGAACAGAACAGGGTCTCAAATTTAGAAAACCAACTTATGCTTCCTTAAGGGGAAAGGTGAGTTGGGGTGCTGCATAAAACCAGAGATTGAAATGAGCACAGATAAAGTTCCTTAAGCCAAATATGGAATAGACAAGAGCTACTCCTTGCTCAACGAAATGGACTCAACACAGCATATTAAACGCCTAAGAATGTACTTGACTAGTAAGTATCTTAAAACCTATGGATTGCTATGTCTCCGAAAGAGAATCAAGCATGTGTACAGGGGCATAAACGCAGCAGTGATAGGATTGGAGAGGTTCGGTGAGCAAATGAAGACCCTTTGAAGTCATATTGCATGGTACCCATTCCACGGGTCTCAACTCTCCAGGTTTAAGGTATTCTTCCTTCAGCTAAAACATGCATGTGGAACCAAGAGTATGATCAACCGTTTGAACGGGAGATGTGTTCAAATATGTCTCAGTTTTCCTCCCCTGGTACTCGGGTGCAACATTCCAGACGCTTTACTAACACTCTCCCCACTTGGAGAGTCAGTCCCTTTAACCTCCTGTTTGGCCCAGTTTGCAATTTCTGCGGAAGATGAACAGGAATAGGGAGAACCAATGAGAGACTAGCTGGAGGTGTCTGGACGGGCAAATTTAACTCTCATTTCCCACCAGGAAGAGGAAATAACCAAAGGCTCAGCGTGCCGTGCCGGAACCATATTAGGGCCTGAAGCCATCCTGCAGTGTAGCGGCCAGATCACAAGAAAGCGAGTTGAAGAAAGGAGCTCAGGGGCACTGTAATTCACAAAACTGCAGAGTTATAAATGACAGCTATCGTCCAAAAATATAGTGAAGTAAGGCTGCCAAGAGGACTTGAAAGCGGGGCAGAATTGCAGGAAACCGATTTCAGGAGGTAGACTGGAATTGCATTGAAAGCATAGGAAAGGAGGCAGAACGTCCACAAAGATGCACTTGGCCAAAAAGGGGGTATGCGTTTTTTCCTGAATATATTCAGGAAAAAACGCATACACACTTTTTGGCCAACCAAGCAAACTTGCAAAGGAAATCTGCACTACAATGAAGTCTCACTTCCCCCCGGTCAAAACGGCCATCTGAAAAAAGTGTAAAATCCAGAAAGGGAGAACAGGCCATGGAGAACTGGGAGCCTTGTTATGCTGATGGGCGGGATGTAAATTGCCAACAGACACTCGGGAGAAGTGTATGGTGTTTCCTGAAACATCTAAAAAACACAGCAACAGAGCCTAGGGCACTTCCACTTATGGTCCTATAGCTTAGGGAAATTAAAATCAAAAAGACACAGCCACCCCAAAGTTTGGGACGCCTTTGTTTACAAGAACCTCGTTTACCGTACAAGTTCAGTATCACAGAAAGTGAAAAATGGATAAAGAACTTGTGGTACTTACGTACAATGCAGTATCACTCAGCAATGAAATCTATGTCATCAGGCCCATAGCAGCATAATGAGTGGATTCAGGTACGATGATTCTAACTGAAATAAGTCACACAGAAAAAGAAACATCATAAGATATCAGTAATACACGGAATGTAAACTTGGCTACACAGGAACTGAATTCCAAAACAGAAGAGGGTCTCAAATTTAGAAAACCAACTTATGCTTGCTTAAGGGGAAAGGTGAGTTGGGGTGCTGCATAAAACCAGAGATTGAAATGAGCACAGATAAAGTTCCTTAAGCCAAATATGGAATAGACAAGAGCTACTCGTTGCTCAACGAAATGGACTCAACACCCCATATTAAACGCCTAAGAATGTACCTGACTAGTAAGTATCTTAAAACCTATGGATTGCTATGTCTCCAAAAGAGAATCAAGCGTGTGTACAGGGGCATAAACGCAGCAGTGATAGGATTGGAGCGGTTCGCTGAGCAAATGAAGACCCTTTGAAGTCATATTGCATGGTACCCATTCCACGGGTCTCAACTCTCCAGGTTTAAGGTATTCTTCCTTCAGCAAAAACATGCATGTGGAACCCAGAGTATGATCAACCGTGTGAACGGGAGACGTGTTCAAATATGTCTCAGTTTTCCTCCCCTGGTACTCGGGTGCAACATTCCAGACGCTTTACTAACACTCTCCCCACTTGGAGAGTCAGCGCCTTTAACCTCCTGTTTGGCCCAGTTTGCAATTTCTGCGGAAGATGAACAGGAATAGCGAGAACCAGTGAGAGACTAGCTGGAGGTGTCTGGACGGGCAAATTTAACTCTCATTTCCCACCAGGAAGAGGAAATAACCAAAGGCTCAGCGTGCCGTGCCGGAACCAGATTAGGGCCTGAAGCCATCCTGCGGTGTTGCGGCCAGCTCACAAGAAAGCGAGTTGAAGAAAGGAGCTCAGGGGCACTGTAATGCACAAACCTGCAGAGTTATAAATGACAGCTATCGTCCAAAAATATACTGAAGTAAGGCTGCCAAGAGGACTTGAAAGCGGGGCAGAATTGCAGGAAACCGATTTCAGGAGGTAGACTGGAATTGCATTGAAAGCATAGAAAAAGAGGCAGAACGTCCACAATGATGCACTTGGCCAAAAAGGGCGTATGCGTTTCTTCCTGAATATATTCAGGAAAAAACGCATACGCCCTTTTTGGCCAACCAAGCAAGCTTGCAAAGGAAATCTTCACTACAATGAAGTCTCACTTCCCCCCGGTCAAAAGGGCCATCTGAAAAAAGTGTAAAATCCAGAAAGGCAGGACAGGCCATGGAGAACTGGGAGCCTTGTTATGCTGATGGGCGGGATGTAAATTGCCAACAGACACTCGGGAGAAGTGTATGGTGTTTCCTGAAACATCTAAAAAACAAAGCAACAGAGCCTAGGGCACTTCCACTTATGGTCCTATAGCTTAGGGAAATTAAAATCAAAAAGACACAGCCACCCCAAAGTATGGAACGGCTCTGTTTACAACAACCTCGTTTACAGTACAAGTTCCACATTGCAGAAAGTGAAAAATGGATAAAGAAGTTGTGGTATTTACTTACAAAGCAATATCACTCAGCAATGAAATCTATGTCATCAGGCCCTTAGCAGCACAATGAGTGGATTCAGGTATGATGATTCTAACTGAAATAAGTCACACAGAAAAAGAAACATCATAAGATATCAGTAATACACGGAATGTAAACTTGGCTACACAGGAACTGAATTACAGAACAGAACAGGGTCTCAAATTTAGAAAACCAACTTATGCTTGCTTAAGGGGAAAGGTGAATTGGGGTGCTGCATAAAACCAGAGATTGAAATGAGCACAGATAAAGTTCCTTAAGCCAAATATGGAATAGACAAGAGCTACTCCTTGCTCAACGAAATGGACTCAACACCGCATATTAAACGCCTAAGAATGTACCTGACTAGTAAGTATCTTAAAACCTATGGATTGCTATGTCTCCGGAAGAGAATCAAGCATGTGTACAGGGGCATAAACGCAGCAGTGATAGGATTGGAGAGGTTCGGTGAGCAAATGAAGACCCTTTGAATTCATATTGCATGGTACCCATTCCACGGGTTTCAACTACCCAGGTTTAAGGTATTCTTCCTTCAGCTAAAACATGCATGTGGAACCCAGAATATGATCAACCGTGTGAACGGGAGACGTGTTCAAATATGTCTCAGTTTTCCTCCCCTGGTACTCGGGTGCAACATTCCAGACGCTTTACTAACACTCTCCCCACTTGGAGAGTCAGCGCCTTTAACCTCCTGTTTGGCCCAGTTTGCAATTTCTGCGCAAGATGAACAGGAATAGGGAGAACCAATGAGAGACTAGCTGGAGGTGTCTGGACGGGCAAATTTAACTCTCATTTCCCACCAGGAAGAGGAAATAACCAAGGGCTCAGCGAGCCGTGCCGGAACCAGATTAGGGCCTGAAGCCATCCTGCGGTGTTGCGGCCAGCTCACAAGAAAGCGAGTTGAAGAAAGGAGCTCAGGGGCACTGTAATTCACAAACCTGCAGAGTTATAAATGACAGCTATCGTCCAAAAATATACTGAAGTAAGGCTGCCAAGAGGACTTGAAAGCGGGGCAGAATTGCAGGAAACCGATTTCAGGAGGTAGACTGGAATTGCATTGAAAGCATAGGAAAAGAGGCAGAACGTCCACAATGATGCACTTGGCCAAAAAGGGCGTATGCGTTTTTTCCTGAATATATTCAGGAAAAAACGCATACGCCCTTTTTGGCCAACCAAGCAAGCTTGCAAAGGAAATCTGCACTACAATGAAGTCTCACTTCCCCCCGGTCAAAAGGGCCATCTGAAAAAAGTGTAAAATCCAGAAAGGCAGGACAGGCCATGGAGAACTGGGAGCCTTGTTATGCTGATGGGCGGGATGTAAATTGCCAACAGACACTCGGGAGAAGTGTATGGTGTTTCCTGAAACATCTAAAAAACAAAGCAACAGAGCCTAGGGCACTTCCACTTATGGTCCTATAGCTTAGGGAAATTAAAATCAAAAAGACACAGCCACCCCAAAGTTTGGGACGCCTCTGTTTACAAGAACCTCGTTTACCGTACAAGTTCAGTATCACAGAAAGTGAAAAATGGATAAAGAACTTGTGGTACTTATGTACAATGCAGTATCACTCAGCAATGAAATCTATGTCATCAGGCCCGTAGCAGCATAATGAGTGGATTCAGGTACGATGATTCTAACTGAAATAAGTCACACAGAAAAAGAAACATCATAAGATATCACTAATACATGGAATGTAAACTTGGCTACACAGGAACTGAATTCCAAAACAGAACAGGGTCTCAAATTTAGAAAACCAACTTATGCTTGCTTAAGGGGAAAGGTGAGTTGGGGTGCTGCATAAAACCAGAGATTGAAATGAGCACAGATAAAGTTCCTTAAGCCAAATATGGAATAGACAAGAGCTACTCCTTGCTCAACGAAATGGACTCAACACCCCATATTAAACGCCTAAGAATGTACCTGACTAGTAAGTATCTTAAAACCTATGGATTGCTATGTCTCCAAAAGAGAATCAAGCATGTGTACAGGGGCATAAACGCAGCAGTGATAGGATTGGAGAGGTTCGGTGAGCAAATGAAGACCCTTTGAAGTCATATTTCATGGCACCCATTCCACGGGTCTCAACTCTCCAGGTTTAAGGTATTTTTCCTTCAGCAAAAACATGCATGTGGAACCCAGAGTATGATCAACCGTGTGAACGGGAGACGTGTTCAAATATGTCTCAGTTTTCCTCCCCTGGTACTCGGGTGCAACATTCCAGGCGCTTTACTAACACTCTCCCCACTTGGAGAGTCAGCGCCTTTAACCTCCTGTTTGGCCCAGTTTGCAATTTCTGCGGAAGATGAACAGGAATAGGGAGAACCAATGAGAGACTAGCTGGATGTGTCTGGACGGGCAAATTTAACTCTCATTTCCCACCAGGAAGAGGAAATAACCAAAGGCTCAGCGTGCCGTGCCGGAACCAGATTAGGGCCTGAAGCCATCCTGCGGTGTTGCGGCCAGCTCACAAGAAAGCGAGTTGAAGAAAGGAGCTCAGGGGCACTGTAATGCACAAACCTGCAGAGTTATAAATGACAGCTATCGTCCAAAAATATACTGAAGTAAGGCTGCCAAGAGGACTTGAAAGCGGGGCAGAATTGCAGGAAACCGATTTCAGGAGGTAGACTGGAATTGCATTGAAAGCATAGGAAAAGAGGCAGAACGTCCACAATGATGCACTTGGCCAAAAAGGGCGTATGCGTTTTTTCCTGAATATATTCAGGAAAAAACGCATACGCCCTTTTTGGCCAACCAAGCAAGCTTGCAAAGGAAATCTTCACTACAATGAAGTCTCACTTCCCCCCGGTCAAAAGGGCCATCTGAAAAAAGTGTAAAATCCAGAAAGGCAGGACAGGCCATGGAGAACTGGGAGCCTTGTTATGCTGATGGGCAGGATGTAAATTGCCAACAGACACTCGGGAGAAGTGTATGGTGTTTCCTGAAACATCTAAAAAACAAAGCAACAGAGCCTAGGGCACTTCCACTTATGGTCCTATAGCTTAGGGAAATTAAAATCAAAAAGACACAGCCACCCCAAAATTTGGAACGGCTCTGTTTACAAGAACCTCATTTACAGTACAAGTTCCACATTGCAGAAAGTGAAAAATGGATAAAGAAGTTGTGGTATTTACTTACAAAGAAATATCACTCAGCAATGAAATCTATGTCATCAGGCCCTTAGCAGCACAATGAGTGGATTCAGGTATGATGATTCTAACTGAAATAAGTCACACAGAAAAAGAAACATCATAAGATATCAGTAATACACGGAATGTAAACTTGGCTACACAGGAACTGAATTACAGAACAGAACAGTGTCTCAAATTTAGAAAACCAACTTATGCTTGCTTAAGGGGAAAGGTGATTTGGGGTGCTGCATGAATCCAGAGATTGAAATGAGCACAGATAAAGTTCCTTAAGCCAAATATGGAATAGACAAGAGCTACTCCTTGCTCAACGAAATGGACTCAACACCCCATATTAAACGCCTAAGAATGTACCTGACTAGTAAGTATCTTAAAACCTATGGATTGCTATGTCTCCGAAAGAGAATCAAGCATGTGTACAGGGGCATAAACGCAGCAGTGATAGGATTGGAGAGGTTCGGTGAGCAAATGAAGACCCTTTGAAGTCATATTGCATGGTACCCATTCCACGGGTTTCAACTACCCAGGTTTAAGGTATTCTTCCTTCAGCTAAAACATGCATGTGGAACCCAGAGTATGAACAACCGTGTGAACGGGAGAAGTGTTCAAATATGTCTCAGTTTTCCTCCCCTGGTACTCGGGTGCAACATTCCACACGCTTTACTAACACTCTCCCGACTTGGAGAGTCAGTCCCTTTAACCTCCTGTTTGGCCCAGTTTGCAATTTCTGCGGAAGATGAACAGGAATAGGGAGAACCAATGAGAGACTAGCTGGAGGTGTCTGGACGGGCAAATTTAACTCTCATTTCCACCAGGAAGAGGAATTAACCAAAGGCTCAGCGTGCCGTGCCGGAACCAGATTAGGGCCTGAAGCCATCCTGCGGTGTTGCGGCCAGCTCACAAGAAAGCGAGTTGAAGAAAGGAGCTCAGGGGCACTGTAATGCACAAACCTGCAGAGATATAAATGACAGCTATCGTCCAAAAATATACTGAAGTAAGGCTGCCAAGAGGACTTGAAAGTGGGGCAGAATTGCAGGAAACCGATTTCAGGAGGTAGACTGGAATTGCATTGAAAGCATAGGAAAAGAGGCAGAACGTCCACAATGATGCACTTGGCCAAAAAGGGCGTATGCGTTTTTTCCTGAATATATTCAGGAAAAAACGCATACGCCCTTTTTGGCCAACCAAGCAAACTTGCAAAGGAAATCTGCACTACAATGAAGTCTCACTTCCCCATGGTCAAAAGGACCATCTGAAAAAAGTGTAAAATCCAGAAAGGCAGGACAGGCCATGGAGAACTGGGAGCCTTGTTATGCTGATGGGCGGTATGTAAATTGCCAACAGACACTCGGGAGAAGTGTATGTTGTTTCCTGAAACATCTAAAAAACAAAGCAACAGAGCCTAGGGCACTTCCACTTATGGTCCTATAGCTTAGGGAAATTAAAATCAAAAAGACACAGCCACCCCAAAGTTTGGGACGCCTCTGTTTACAAGAACCTCGTTTACCGTACAAGTTCAGTATCACAGAAAGTGAAAAATGGATAAAGAACTTGTGGTACTTATGTAAAATGCAGTATCACTCAGCAATGAAATCTATGTCATCAGGCCCGTAGCCGCATAATGACTGGATTCAGGTACGATGATTCTAACTGAAATAATTCACACAGAAAAAGAAACATCATAAGATATCAGTAATACACGGATTGTAAACTTGGCTACACAGGAACTGAATTCCAAAACAGAACAGGGTCTCAAATTTAGAAAACCAACTTATGCTTGCTTAAGGGGAAAGGTGAGTTGGGGTGCTGCATAAAACCAGAGATTGAAATGAGCACAGATAAAGTTCCTTAAGCCAAATATGGAATAGAGAAGAGCTACTCGTTGCTGAACGAAATGGACTCAACACCGCATATTAAACGCCTAAGAATGTACCTGACTAGTAAGTATCTTAAAACCTATGGATTGCTATGTCTCCAAAAGAGAATCAAGCATGTGTACAGGGGCATAAACGCAGCAGTGATAGGATTGGAGAGGTTCGGTGAGCAAATGAAGATCCTTTGAAGTCATATTGCTTGGTACCCATTCCACGGGTCTCAACTCTCCAGGTTTAAGGTATTCTTCCTTCAGCTAAAACATGCATGTGGAACCCAGAGTATGATCAACCGTGTGAACGGGAGACGTGTTCAAATATGTCTCAGTTTTCCTCCCCTGGTACTCGGGTGCAACATTCCACACGCTTTACTAACACTCTCCCCACTTGGAGAGTCAGCACCTTTAACCTCCTGTTTGGCCCAGTTTGCAATTTCTGCGCAAGATGAACAGGAATAGGGAGAACCAATGAGAGACTAGCTGGAGGTGTCTGGACGGGCAAATTTAACTCTCATTTCCCACCAGGAAGACGAAATAACCAAAGGCTCAGCGAGCCGTGCCGGAACCAGATTAGGTCCTGAAGCCATCCTGTGGTGTTGCGGCCAGCTCACAAGAAAGCGAGTTGAAGAAAGGAGCTCAGGGGCACTGTAATTCACAAACCTGCAGAGTTATAAATGACAGCTATCGTCCAAAAATATACTGAAGTAAGGCTGCCAAGAGGACTTGAAAGCGGGGCAGAATTGCAGGAAACCGATTTCAGGAGGTAGACTGGAATTGCATTGAAAGCATAGGAAAAGAGACAGAACGTCCACAATGATGCACTTGGCCAAAAAGGGCGTATGCGTTTTTTCCTGAACATATTCAGGAAAAAACGCATACGCCCTTTTTGGCCAACCAAGCAAGCTTGCAAAGGAAATCTGCACTACAATGAAGTCTCACTTCCCCTCAGTCAAAAGGGCCATCTGAAAAAAGTGTAAAATCCAGAAAGGCAGGACAGGCCATGGAGAACTGGGAGCCTTGTTATGCTGATGGGCGGGATGTAAATTGCCAACAGACACTCGGGAGAAGTGTATGGTGTTTCCTGAAACATCTAAAAAACAAAGCAACAGAGCCTAGGGCACTTCCACTTATGGTCCTATAGCTTAGGGAAATTAAAATCAAAAAGACACAGCCACCCCAAAGTTTGGGATGCCTCTGTTTACAAGAACCTCGTTTACCGTACAAGTTCAGTATCACAGAAAGTGAAAAATGGATAAAGAACTTGTGGTACTTATGTACAATGCAGTATCACTCAGCAATGAAATCTATGTCATCAGGCCCGTAGCAGCATAATGAGTGGATTCAGGTACGATGATTCTAACTGAAATAAGTCACACAGAAAAAGAAACATCATAAGATATCACTAATACATGGAATGTAAACTTGGCTACACAGGAACTGAATTCCAAAACAGAACAGGGTCTCAAATTTAGAAAACCAACTTATGCTTGCTTAAGGGGAAAGGTGAGTTGGGGTGCTGCATAAAACCAGAGATTGAAATGAGCACAGATAAAGTTCCTTAAGCCAAATATGGAATAGAAAAGAGCTACTCCTTGCTCAACGAAATGGACTCAACACCCCATATTAAACGCCTAAGAATGTACCTGACTAGTAAGTATCTTAAAACCTATGGATTGCTATGTCTCCAAAAGAGAATCAAGCGTGTGTACAGGGGCATAAACGCAGCAGTGATAGGATTGGAGCGGTTCGCTGAGCAAATGAAGACCCTTTGAAGTCATATTGCATGGTACCCATTCCACGGGTCTCAACTCTCCAGGTTTAAGGTATTCTTCCTTCAGCAAAAACATGCATGTGGAACCCAGAGTATGATCAACCGTGTGAACGGGAGACGTGTTCAAATATGTCTCAGTTTTCCTCCCCTGGTACTCGGGTGCAACATTCCAGACGCTTTACTAACACTCTCCCCACTTGGAGAGTCAGCGCCTTTAACCTCCTGTTTGGCCCAGTTTGCAATTTCTGCGGAAGATGAACAGGAATAGGGAGAACCAATCAGAGACTAGCTGGAGGTGTCTGGACGGGCAAATTTAACTCTCATTTCCCACCAGGAAGAGGAAATAACCAAAGGCTCAGCGTGCCGTGCCGGAACCAGATTAGGGCCTGAAGCCATCCTGCGGTGTTGCGGCCAGCTCAAAATAAAGCGAGTTGAAGAAAGGAGCTCAGGGGCACTGTAATTCACAAACCTGCAGAGTTATAAATGACAGCTATCGTCCAAAAATATACTGAAGTAAGGCTGCCAAGAGGACTTGAAAGCGGGGCAGAATTGCAGGAAACCGAGTTCAGGAGGTAGACTGGAATTGCATTGAAAGCATAGGAAAAGAGGCAGAACGTCCACAATGATGCACTTGGCCAAAAAGGGCGTATGCGTTTTTTCCTGAATATATTCAGGAAAAAACGCATACGCCCTTTTTGGCCAACCAAGCAAGCTTGCAAAGGAAATCTGCAGTACAATGAAGTCTCACTTCCTCCCGGTCAAAAGGGCCATCTGAAAAAAGTGTAAAATCCAGAAAGTCAGGACAGGCCATGGAGAACTGGGAGCCTTGTTATGCTGATGGGCGGGATGTAAATTGCCAACAGACACTCTGGAGAAGTGTATGTTGTTTCCTTAAACATCTAAAAAACAAAGCAACAGAGCCTAGGGCACTTCCACTTATGGTCCTATAGCTTAGGGAAATTAAAATCAAAAAGACACAGCCACCCCAAAGTTTGGGACGCCTCTGTTTACAAGAACCTCGTTTACAGTACAAGTTCAACATCGCAGAAAGTGAAAAATGGATAAAGAAGTTGTGGTATTTACTTACAAAGCAATATCACTCAGCAATGAAATCTATGTCATCAGGCCCTTAGCAGCATAATGAGTGGATTCAGGTATGATGATTCTAACTGAAATAAGTCACACAGAAAAAGAAACATCATAAGATATCACTAATACACGGAATGTAAACTTGGCTACACAGGAACTGAATTCCAAAACAGAACAGGGTCTCAAATTTAGAAAACCAACTTATGCTTGCTTAAGGGGAAAGGTGAGTTGGGGTGCTGCATAAAACCAGAGATTGAAATGAGCACAGATAAAGTTCCTTAAGCCAAATATGGAATAGACAAGAGCTACTCCTTGCTCAACGAAATGGACTCAACACCGCATATTAAACGCCTAAGAATGTACCTGACTAGTAAGTATCTTAAAACCTATGGATTGCTATGTCTCCGGAAGAGAATCAAGCATGTGTACAGGGGCATAAACGCAGCAGTGATAGGATTGGAGAGGTTCGGTGAGCAAATGAAGACCCTTTGAATTCATATTGCATGGTACCCATTACATGGGTCTCAACTCTCCAGGTTTAAGGTAGTCATCCTTCAGCTAAAACATGCATGTGGAACCCAGAGTATGATCAACCGTGTGAACGGGAGACGTGTTCAAATATGTCTCAGTTTTCCTCCCCTGGTACTCGGGTGCAACATTCCAGACGCTTTACTAACACTCTCCCCACTTGGAGAGTCAGCGCCTTTAACCTCCTGTTTGGCCCAGTTTGCAATTTCTGCGGAAGATGAACAGGAATAGGGAGAACCAATGAGAGACTAGCTGGAGGTGTCTGGACGGGCAAATTTAACTCTCATTTCCCACCAGGAAGAGGAAATAACCAAAGGCTCAGCGTGCCGTGCCGGAACCAGATTAGGGCCTGAAGCCATCCTGCGGTGTTGCGGCCAGCTCAAAAGAAAGCGAGTTGAAGAAAGGAGCTCAGGGGCACTGTAATTCACAAACCTGCAGAGTTATAAATGACAGCTATCGTCCAAAAATATACTGAAGTAAGGCTGCCAAGAGGACTTGAAAGCGGGGCAGAATTGCAGGAAACCGAGTTCAGGAGGTAGACTGGAATTGCATTGAAAGCATAGGAAAAGAGGCAGAACGTCCACAATGATGCACTTGGCCAAAAAGTGCGTATGCATTTTTTCCTGAATATATTCAGGAAAAAACGCATACGCCCTTTTTGGCCAACCAAGCAAGCTTGCAAAGGAAATCTGCACTACAATGAAGTCTCACTTCCTCCCGGTCAAAAGGGCCATCTGAAAAAAGTGTAAAATCCAGAAAGTCAGGACAGGCCATGGAGAACTGGGAGCCTTGTTATGCTGTTGGGCGGGATGTAAATTGCCAACAGACACTCTGGAGAAGTGTATAGTGTTTCCTGAAACATCTAAAAAACAAAGCAACAGAGCCTAGGGCACTTCCACTTATGGTCCTATAGCTTAGGGAAATTAAAATCAAAAAGACACAGCCACCCCAAAGTTTGGGACACCTCTGTTTACAAGAACCTCGTTTACAGTACAAGTTCAACATCGCAGAAAGTGAAAAATGGATAAAGAAGTTGTGGTATTTACTTACAAAGCAATATCACTCAGCAATGAAATCTATGTCATCAGGCCCTTAGCAGCATAATGAGTGGATTCAGGTATGATGATTCTAACTGAAATAAGTCACACAGAAAAAGAAACATCATAAGATATCAGTAATACACGGAATGTAAACTTGGCTACACAGGAACTGAATTCCAAAACAGAACAGGGTCTCAAATTTAGAAAACCAACTTATGCTTGCTTAAGGGGAAAGGTGAGTTGGGGTGCTGCATAAAACCAGAGATTGAAATGAGCACAGATAAAGTTCCTTAAGCCAAATATGGAATAGACAAGAGCTACTCCTTGCTCAACGAAATGGACTCAACACCGCATATTAAACGCCTAAGAATGTACCTGACTAGTAAGTAACTTAAAACCTATGGATTGCTATGTCTCCGGAAGAGAATCAAGCATGTGTACAGGGGCATAAACGCAGCAGTGATAGGATTGGAGAGGTTCGGTGAGCAAATGAAGACCCTTTCAAGTCATATTGCATGGTACCCATTACATGGGTCTCAACTCTCCAGGTTTAAGGTATTCATCCTTCAGCTAAAACATGCATGTGGAACCCAGAGTATGATCAACCGTGTGAACGGGAGACGTGTTCAAATATGTCTCAGTTTTCGTACCCTGGTACTCGGGTGCAACATTCCAGACGCTTTACTAACACTCTCCCGAATTGGAGAGTCAGTCCCTTTAACCTCCTGTTTGGCCCAGTTTGCAATTTCTGCGGAAGATGAACAGGAATAGCGAGAACCAATGAGAGACTAGCTGGAGGTGTCTGGACGGGCAAATTTAACTCTCATTTCCCACCAGGAAGAGGAATTAACCAAAGGCTCAGCGTGCCGTGCCGGAACCAGATTAGGGCCTGAAGCCATCCTGCTGTGTTGCGGCCAGCTCAAAAGAAAGCGAGTTGAAGAAAGTAGCTCAGGGGCACTGTAATTCACAAACCTGCAGAGTTATAAATGACAGCTATCGTCCAAAAATATACTGAAGTAAGGCTGCCAAGAGGACTTGAAAGCGGGGCAGAATTGCAGGAAACCGATTTCAGGAGGTAGACTGGAATTGCATTGAAAGCATAGGAAAAGAGGCAGAACGTCCACAATGATGCACTTGGCCAAAAAGGGCGTATGCGTTTTTTCCTGAATATATTCAGGAAAAAACGCATACGCCCTTTTTGGCCAACCAAGCAAGCTTGCAAAGGAAATCTGCACTACAATGAAGTCTCACTTCCCCCCGGTCAAAAGGGCCATCTGAAAAAAGTGTAAAATCCAGAAAGGCAGGACAGGCCATGGAGAACTGGGAGCCTTGTTATGCTGATGGGCGGGATGTAAATTGCCAACAGACACTCGGGAGAAGTGTATGGTGTTTCCTGAAACATCTAAAAAACAAAGCAACAGAGCCTAGGGCACTTCCACTTATGGTCCTATAGCTTAGGGAAATCAAAATCAAAAAGACACAGCCACCCCAAAGTTTGGGATGGCTCTCTTTACAAGAACATCGTTTACAGTACAAGTTCAACATCGCAGAAAGTGAAAAATGGATAAAGAAGTTGTGGTATTTACTTACAAAGCAATATCACTCAGCAATGAAATATATGTCATCAGGCCCTTAGCAGCATAATGAGTGGATTCAGGTATGATGATTCTCACTGAAATAAGTCACACAGAAAAAGAAACATCATAAGATATCAGTAATACACGGAATGTAAACTTGGCTACACAGGAACTGAATTACAGAACAGAACAGTGTCTCAAATTTAGAAAACCAACTTATGCTTGCTTAAGGGTAAAGGTGAGTTGGGGTGCTGCATAAAACCAGAGATTGAAATGAGCACAGATAAAGTTCCTTAAGCCAAATATGGAATAGACAAGAGCTACTCCTTGCTCAACGAAATGGACTCAACACCGCATATTAAACGCCTAAGAATGTACCTGACTAGTAAGTATCTTAAAACCTATGGATTGCTATGTCTCCAAAAGAGAATCAAGCGTGTGTACAGGGGCATAAACGCAGCAGTGATAGGATTGGAGAGGTTCGGTGAGCAAATGAAGACCCTTTGAAGTCATATTGCATGGTACCCATTCCACGGGTTTCAACTACCCAGGTTTAAGGTATTCTTCCTTCAGCTAAAACATGCATGTGGAACCCAGAGTATGATCAACCATGTGAACGGGAGACGTGTTGAAATATGTCTCAGTTTTCCTCCCCTGGTACTCGGGTGCAACATTCCAGACGCTTTACTAACACTCTCCCCACTTGGAGAGTCAGCGCCTTTAACCTCCTGTTTGGCCCAGTTTGCAATTTCTGCGGAAGATGAACAGGAATAGGGAGAACCAATGAGAGACTAGCTGGAGGTGTCTGGACAGGCAAATTTAAATCTCATTTCCCACCAGGAAGAAGAAATAACCAAAGGCTCACTGTGCCGTGCCGGAACCAGATTAGGGCCTGAAGCCATCCTGCGGTGTTGCGGCCAGCTCAAAAGAAAGCGAGTTGAAGAAAGGAGCTCAGGGGCACTGTAATTCACAAACCTGCAGAGTTATAAATGACAGTTATCGTCCAAAAATATACTGAAGTAAGGCTGCCAAGAGGACTTGAAAGCGGGGCAGAATTGCAGGAAACCGATTTCAGGAGGTAGACTGGAATTGCATTGAAAGCATAGGAAAAGAGGCAGAACGTCCACAATGATGCACTTGGCCAAAAAGGGCGTATGCGTTTTTTCCTAAATATATTCAGGAAAAAACGCATACGCCCTTTTTGGCCAACCAAGCAAGCTTGCAAAGGAAATCTGCACTACAATGAAGTCTCACTTCCCCCCGGTCAAAAGGGCCATCTGAAAAAAGTGTAAAATCCAGAAAGGCAGGACAGGCCATGGAGAACTGGGAGCCTTGTTATGCTGATGGGCGGGATGTAAATTGCCAACAGACACTCGGGAGAAGTGTATGGTGTTTCCTGAAACATCTAAAAAACAAAGCAACAGAGCCTAGGGCACTTCCACTTATGGTCCTATAGCTTAGGGAAATTAAAATCAAAAAGACACAGCCACCCCAAAGTTTGGAATGGCTCTGTTTACAAGAACCTCGTTTACAGTACAAGTTCAACATCGCAGAAAGTGAAAAATGGATAAAGAAGTTGTGGTATTTACTTACAAAGCAATATCACTCAGCAATGAAATCTATGTCATCAGGCCCTTAGTAGCAAAATGAGTGGATTCAGGTATGGTGATTCTAACTGAAATAAGTCACACAGAAAAAGAAACATCATAAGATATCACTAATACACGGAATGTAACCTTGGCTACACAGGAACTGAATTACAGAACAGAACAGGGTCTCAAATTTAGAAAACCAACTTATGCTTGCTTAAGGGTAAAGGTGAGTTGGGATGCTGCATAAAACCAGAGATTGAAATGAGCACAGATAAAGTTCCTTAAGCCAAATATGGAATAGACAAGAGCTACTCCTTGCTCAACGAAATGGACTCAACACCCCATATTAAACGCCTAAGAATGTACCTGACTAGTAAGTATCTTAAAACCTATGGATTGCTATGTCTCCGAAAGAGAATCAAGCATGTGTACAGGGGCATAAACGCAGCAGTGATAGGATTGGAGAGGTTCGGTGAGCAAATGAAGACCCTTTGAAGTCATATTGCATGGTACCCATTCCACGGGTTTCAAATACCCAGGTTTAAGGTATTCTTCCTGCAGCTAAAACATGCATGTGGAACCTAGAGTATGATCAACCATGTGATCGGGAGACGTGTTCAAATATGTCTCAGTTTTCGTACCCTGGTACTCGGGTGCAACATTCCAGACGCTTTACTAACACTCTCCCTACTTGGAGAGTCAGTCCCTTTAACCTCCTGTTTGGCCCAGTTTGCAATTTCTGCGGAAGATGAACAGGAATAGCGAGAACCAATGAGAGACTAGCTGGAGGAGTCTGGGCGGGCAAATTTAACTCTCATTTCCCACCAGGAAGAGGAATTAACCAAAGGCTCAGCGTGCCGTGCCGGAACCAGATTAGGGCCGGAAGCCATCCTGCGGTGTTGCGGCCAGCTCACAAGAAAGCGAGTTGAAGAAAGGAGCTCAGGGGCACTGTAATTCACAAACCTGCAGAGTTATAAATGACAGCTATCGTCCAAAAATATACCGAAGTAAGGCTGCCTAGAGGACTTGAAAGCGGGGCAGAATTGCAGGAAACCCATTTCAGGAGGTAGACTGGAATTGCGTTGAAAGAATAGGAAAAGAGGCAGAACGTCCTCAATGATGCACTTGGCCAAAAAGGGCGTATGCGTTTTTTCCTGAATATATTCAGGAAAAAACGCATACGCCCTTTTTGGCCAACCAAGCAAACTTGCAAAGGAAATCTGCACTACAATGAAGTCTCACTTCCCCCCAGTCAAAAGGGCCATCTGAAAAAAGTGTAAAATCCAGAAAGGCAGGACAGGCCATGGAGAACTGGGAGCCTTGTTATGCTGATGGGCGGGATGTAAATTGCCAACAGACACTTGGGAGAAGTGTATGGTGTTTCCTGAAACATCTAAAAAACAAAGCAACAGAGCCTAGGGCACTTCCACTTATGGTCCTATAGCTTAGGGAAATTAAAATCAAAAAGACACAGCCACCCCAAAGTTTGGGACGCCTCTGTTTACAAGAACCTCGTTTACCGTACAAGTTCAGTATCACAGAAAGTGAAAAATGGATAAAGAACTTGTGGTACTTACGTACAATGCAGTATCACTCAGCAATGAAATCTATGTCATCAGGCCCTTAGCTGCACAATGAGTGGATTCAGGTATGATGATTCTAACTGAAATAAGTCACACAGAAAAAGAAACATCATAAGATATCAGTAATACACGGAATGTAAACTTGGCTACACAGGAACTGAATTACAGAAAAGAACAGGGTCTCAAATTTAGAAAACCAACTTATGCTTGCTTAAGGGGAAAGGTGAGTTGGGGTGCTGCATAAAACCAGAGATTGAAATGAGCACAGATAAAGTTCCTTAAGCCAAATATGGAATAGACAAGAGCTACTCCTTGCTCAACGAAATGGACTCAACACCGCATATTAAACGCCTAAGAATGTACCTGACTAGTAAGTATCTTAAAACCTATGGATTGCTATGTCTCTGAAAGAGAATCAAGCATGTGTACAGGGGCATAAACGCAGCAGTGATAGGATTGGAGAGGTTCGGTGAGCAAATGAAGACCCTTTGAAGTCATATTGCATGGTACCCATTCCACGGGTCTCAACTCTCCAGGTTTAAGGTATTCTTCCTTCAGCTAAAACATGCATGTGGAACCAAGAGTATGATCAACCGTGTGAACGGGAGACGTGTTCAAATATGTCTCAGTTTTCCTCCCCTGGTACTCGGGTGCAACATTCCAGACGCTTTACTAACACTCTCCCCACTTGGAGAGTCAGCGCCTTTAACCTCCTGTTTGGCCCAGTTTGCAATTTCTGCGCAAGATGAACAGGAATAGGGAGAACCAATGAGAGACTAGCTGGAGGTGTCTGGACGGGCAAATTTAACTCTCATTTCCCACCAGGAAGAGGAATTAACCAAAGGCTCAGCATGCCATGCCGGAATCAGATTAGGGCCTGAAGCCATCCTGCGGTGTTGCGGCCAGCTCACAAGAAAGCGAGTTGAAGAAAGGAGCTCAGGGGCACTGTAATTCACAAACCTGCAGAGTTATAAATGACAGCTATCGTCAAAAGAAATATACTGAAGTAAGGCTGCCAAGAGGACTTGAAAGCGGGGCAGAATTGCAGGAAACCGATTTCAGGAGGTAGACTGGAATTGCATTGAAAGCATAGGAAAAGAGGCAGAACGTCCACAATGATGCACTTGGCCAAAAAGGGCGTATGCGTTTTTTCCTGAATATATTCAGGAAAAAACGCATACGCCCTTTTTGGCCAACCAAGCAAGCTTGCAAAGGAAATCTGCACTACAATGAAGTCTCACTTCCCCCCGGTCAAAAGGGCCATCTGGAAAAAGTGTAAAATCCAGAAAGGCAGGACAGGCCATGGAGAACTGGGAGCCTTGTTATGCTGATGGGCGGGATGTAAATTGCCAACAGACACTCGGGAGAAGTGTATGGTGTTTCCTGAAACATCTAAAAAACAAAGCAACAGAGCCTAGGGCACTTCCACTTATGGTCCTATAGCTTAGGGAAATTAAAATCAAAAAGACACAGCCACCCCAAAGTTTGGGACGCCTCTGTTTACAAGAACCTCGTTTACCGTACAAGTTCAGTATCACAGAAAGTGAAAAATGGATAAAGAACTTGTGGTACTTATGTACAATGCAGTATCACTCAGCAATGAAATCTATGTCATCAGGCCCGTAGCAGCATAATGAGTGGATTCAGGTACGATGATTCTAACTGAAATAAGTCACACAGAAAAAGAAACATCATAAGATATCAGTAATACACAGAATGTAAACTTGGCTACACAGGAAATGAATTCCAAAACAGAAGAGGGTCTCAAATTTAGAAAACCAACTTATGCTTGCTTAAGGGGAAAGGTGAGTTGGGGTGCTGCATAAAACCAGAGATTGAAATGATCACAGATAAAGTTCCTTAAGCCAAATATGGAATAGAAAAGAGCTACTCCTTGCTCAACGAAATGGACTCAACACCGCATATTAAACGCCTAAGAATGTACCTGACTAGTAAGTATCTTAAAACCTATGGATTGCTATGTCTCCAAAAGAGAATCAAGCGTGTGTACAGGGGCATAAACACAGCAGTGATACGATTGGAGCGGTTCGCTGAGCAAATGAAGACCCTTTGAAGTCATATTGCATGGTACCCATTCCACGGGTCTCAACTCTCCAGGTTTAAGGTATTCTTCCTTCAGCAAAAACATGCATGTGGAACCCAGAGTATGATCAACCGTGTGAACGGGAGACGTGTTCAAATATGTCTCAGTTTTCCTCCCCTGGTACTCGGGTGCAACATTCCAGACGCTTTACTAACACTCTCCCCACTTGGAGAGTCAGCGCCTTTAACCTCCTGTTTGGCCCAGTTAGCAATTTCTGCGGAAGATGAACAGGAATTGCGAGAACCAATGAGAGACTAGCTGGAGGTGTCTGGACGGGCAAATTTAACTCTCATTTCCCACCAGGAAGAGGAAATAACCAAGGGCTCAGCGTGCCGTGCCGGAACCAGATTAGGGCCTGAAGCCATCCTGCGGTGTTGCGGCCAGCTCACAAGAAAGCGAGTTGAAGAAAGGAGCTCAGGGGCACTGTAATTCACAAACCTGCAGAGTTATAAATGACAGCTATCGTCCAAAAATATACTGAAGTAAGGCTGCCAAGAGGACTTGAATGCGGGGCAGAATTGCAGGAAACCGATTTCAGGAGGTAGACTGGAATTGCATTGAAAGCATAGGAAAAGAGACAGAACGTCCACAATGATGCACTTGGCCAAAAAGGGCGTATGCGTTTTTTCCTGAATATATTCAGGAAAAAACGCATACGCCCTTTTTGGCCAACCAAGCAAGCTTGCAAAGGAAATCTGCACTACAATGAAGTCTCACTTCCCCACGGTCAAAAGGGCCATCTGAAAAAAGTGTAAAATCCAGAAAGGCAGGACAGGCCATGGAGAACTGGGAGCCTTGTTATGCTGATGGGCGGGATGTAAATTGCCAACAGACACTCGGGAGAAGTGTATGGTGTTTCCTGAAACATCTAAAAAACAAAGCAACAGAGCCTAGGGCACTTCCACTTATGGTCCTATAGCTTAGGGAAATTAAAATCAAAAAGACACAGCCACCCCAAAGTTTGGGACGCCTCTGTTTACAAGAACCTCGTTTACCGTACAAGTTCAGTATCACAGAAAGTGAAAAATGGATAAAGAACTTGTGGTACTTATGTACAATGCAGTATCACTCAGCAATGAAATCTATGTCATCAGGCCCGTAGCAGCATAATGAGTGGATTCAGGTACGATGATTCTAACTGAAATAAGTCACACAGAAAAAGAAACATCATAAGATATCAGTAATACACGGAATGTAAACTTGGCTACACAGGAACTGAATTCCAAAACAGAAGAGGGTCTCAAATTTAGAAAACCAACTTATGCTTGCTTAAGGGGAAAGGTGAGTTGGGGTGCTGCATAAAACCAGAGATTGAAATGAGCACAGATAAAGTTCCTTAAGCCAAATATGGAATAGACAAGAGCTACTCCTTGCTCAACGAAATGGACTCAACACCGCATATTAAACGCCTAAGAATGTACCTGACTAGTAAGTATCTTAAAACCTATGGATTGCTATGTCTCTGAAAGAGAATCAAGCATGTGTACAGGGGCATAAACGCAGCAGTGATAGGATTGGAGAGGTTCGGTGAGCAAATGAAGACCCTTTGAAGTCATATTGCATGGTACCCATTCCAGGGGTCTCAACTCTCCAGGTTTAAGGTATTCTTCCTTCAGCTAAAACATGCATGTGGAACCAAGAGTATGATCAACTGTGTGAACGGGAGACGTGTTCAAATATGTCTCAGTTTTCCTCCCCTGGTACTCGGGTGCAACATTCCAGACGCTTTACTAACACTCTCCCCACTTGGAGAGTCAGCGCCTTTAACCTCCTGTTTGGCCCAGTTTGCAATTTCTGCGCAAGATGAACAGGAATAGGGAGAACCAATGAGAGACTAGCTGGAGGTGTCTGGACGGGCAAATTTAACTCTCATTTCCACCAGTAAGAGGAAATAACCAAAGGCTCAGCGTGCCGTGCCGGAATCAGATTAGGGCCTGAAGCCATCCTGCGGTGTTGCGGCCAGCTCACAAGAAAGCGAGTTGAAGAAAAGAGCTCAGGGGCACTGTAATTCACAAACCTGCAGAGTTATAAATGACAGCTATCGTCCAAAAATATACTGAAGTAAGGCTGCCAAGAGGACTTGAAAGCGGGGCAGAATTGCAGGAAACCGATTTCAGGAGGTAGACTGGAATTGCATTGAAAGCATAGGAAAAGAGACAGAACGTCCACAATGATGCACTTGGCCAAAAAGGGCGTATGCGTTTTTTCCTGAATATATTCAGGAAAAAACGCATACGCCCTTTTTGGCCAACCAAGCAAGCTTGCAAAGGAAATCTGCACTACAATGAAGTCTCACTTCCCCCCGGTCAAAAGGGCCATCTGAAAAATGTGTAAAATCCAGAAAGGCAGGACAGGCCATGGAGAACTGGGAGCCTTGTTATGCTGATGGGCGGGATGTAAATTGCCAACAGACACTCGGGAGAAGTGTATGGTGTTTCCTGAAACATCTAAAAAACAAAGCAACAGAGCCTAGGGCACTTCCACTTATGGTCCTATAGCTTAGGGAAATTAAAATCAAAAAGACACAGCCACCCCAAAATTTGGGACGCCTCTGTTTACAAGAACCTCGTTTACCGTACAAGTTCAGTATCACAGAAAGTGAAAAATGGATAAAGAACTTGTGGTACTTATGTACAATGCAGTATCACTCAGCAATGAAATCTATGTCATCAGGCCCGTAGCAGCATAATGAGTGGATTCAGGTACGATGATTCTAACTGAAATAAGTCACACAGAAAAAGAAACATCATAAGATATCAGTAATACACAGAATGTAAACTTGGCTACACAGGAACTGAATTCCAAAACAGAAGAGGGTCTCAAATTTAGAAAACCAACTTATGCTTGCTTAAGGGGAAAGGTGAGTTGGGGTGCTGCATAAAACCAGAGATTGAAATGAGCCAGATAAAGTTCCTTAAGCCAAATATGGAACAGACAAGAGCTACTCCTTGCTCAACGAAATGGACTCAACACCCCATATTAAACGCCTAAGAATGTACCTGACTAGTAAGTATCTTAAAACCTATGGATTGCTATGTCTCCAAAAGAGAATCAAGCGTGTGTACAGGGGCATAAACGCAGCAGTGATAGGATTGGAGAGGTTCGGTGAGCAAATGAAGATCCTTTGAAGTCATATTGCATGGTACCCATTCCACGGATCTCAACTACCCAGGTTTAAGGTATTCTTCCTTCAGCTAAAACATGCATGTGGAACCCAGAGTATGATTAACCGTGTGAACGGGAGACGTGTTCAAATATGTCTCAGTTTTCCTCCCCTGGTACTCGGGTGCAACATTCCAGACGCTTTACTAACACTCTCCCCACTTGGAGAGTCAGCGCCTTTAACCTCCTGTTTGGCCCAGTTTGCAATTTCTGCGGAAGATGAACAGGAATAGGGAGAACCAATGAGAGACTAGCTGGAGGTGTCTGGACGGGCAAATTTAACTCTCATTTCCCACCAGGAAGAGGAATTAACCAAAGGCTCAGCATGCCATGCCGGAACCAGATTAGGGCCTGAAGCCATCCTGCGGTGTTGCGGCCAGCTCACAAGAAAGCGAGTTGAAGAAAGGAGCTCAGGGGCACTGTAATTCACAAACCTGCAGAGTTATAAATGACAGCTATCGTCAAAAGAAATATACTGAAGTAAGGCTGCCAAGAGGACTTGAAAGCGGGGCAGAATTGCAGGAAACCGATTTCAGGAGGTAGACTGGAATTGCATTGAAAGCATAGGAAAAGAGGCAGAACGTCCACAATGATGCACTTGGCCAAAAAGGGCGTATGCGTTTTTTCCTGAATATATTCAGGAAAAAACGCATACGCCCTTTTTGGCCAACCAAGCAAGCTTGCAAAGGAAATCTGCACTACAATGAAGTCTCACTTCCCCCCGGTCAAAAGGGCCATCTGAAAAAAGTGTAAAATCCAGAAAGGCAGGACAGGCCATGGAGAACTGGGAGCCTTGTTATGCTGATGGGCGGGATGTAAATTGCCAACAGACACTCGGGAGAAGTGTATGGTGTTTCTGAAACATCTAAAAAACAAAGCAACAGAGCCTAGGGCACTTCCACTTATGGTCCTATAGCTTAGGGAAATTAAAATCAAAAAGACACAGCCACCCCAAAGTTTGGGACGCCTCTGTTTACAAGAACCTCGTTTACCATACAAGTTCAGTATCACAGAAAGTGAAAAATGGATAAAGAACTTGTGGTACTTATGTACAATGCAGTATCACTCAGCAATGAAATCTATGTCATCAGGCCCGTAGCAGCATAATGAGTGGATTCAGGTACGATGATTCTAACTGAAATAAGTCACACAGAAAAAGAAACATCATAAGATATCAGTAATACACAGAATGTAAACTTGGCTACACAGGAAATGAATTCCAAAACAGAAGAGGGTCTCAAATTTAGAAAACCAACTTATGCTTGCTTAAGGGGAAAGGTGAGTTGGGGTGCTGCATAAAACCAGAGATTGAAATGAGCCAGATAAAGTTCCTTAAGCCAAATATGGAATAGACAAGAGCTACTCCTTGCTCAACGAAATGGACTCAACACCCCATATTAAACGCCTAAGAATGTACCTGACTAGTAAGTATCTTAAAACCTATGGATTGCTATGTCTCCAAAAGAGAATCAAGCGTGTGTACAGGGGCATAAACGCAGCAGTGATACGATTGGAGTGGTTCGCTGAGCAAATGAAGACCCTTTGAAGTCATATTGCATGGTACCCATTCCACGGGTCTCAACTCTCCAGGTTTAAGGTATTCTTCCTTCAGCAAAAACATGCATGTGGAACCCAGAGTATGATCAACCGTGTGAACGGGAGACGTGTTGAAATATGTCTCAGTTTTCCTCCCCTGGTACTCGGGTGCAACATTCCAGACGCTTTACTAACACTCTCCCCACTTGGAGAGTCAGCGCCTTTAACCTCCTGTTTGGCCCAGTTAGCAATTTCTGCGGAAGATGAACAGGAATTGCGAGAACCAATGAGAGACTAGCTGGAGGTGTCTGGACGGGCAAATTTAACTCTCATTTCCCACCAGGAAGAGGAAATAACCAAGGGCTCAGCGTGCCGTGCCGGAACCAGATTAGGGCCTGAAGCCATCCTGCGGTGTTGCGGCCAGCTCACAAGAAAGCGAGTTGAAGAAAGGAGCTCAGGGGCACTGTAATTCACAAACCTGCAGAGTTATAAATGACAGCTATCGTCCAAAAATATACTGAAGTAAGGCTGCCAAGAGGACTTGAATGTGGGGCAGAATTGCAGGAAACTGATTTCAGGAGGTAGACTGGAATTGCATTGAAAGCATAGGAAAAGAGACAGAACGTCCACAATGATGCACTTGGCCAAAAAGGGCGTATGCGTTTTTTCCTGAATATATTCAGGAAAAAACGCATACGCCCTTTTTGGCCAACCAAGCAAACTTGCAAAGGAAATCTGCACTACAATGAAGTCTCACTTCCCCCCGGTCAAAAGGGCCATCTGAAAAAAGTGTAAAATCCAGAAAGGCAGGACAGGCCATGGAGAACTGGGAGCCTTGTTATGCTGATGGGCGGGATGTTAATTGCCAACAGACACTCGGGAGAAGTGTATGGTGTTTCCTGAAACATCTAAAAAACAAAGCAACAGAGCCTAGGGCACTTCCACTTATGGTCCTATAGCTTAGGGAAATTAAAATCAAAAAGACACAGCCACCCCAAAGTTTGGGACGCCTCTGTTTACAAGAACCTCGTTTACCGTACAAGTTCAGTATCACAGAAAGTGAAAAATGGATAAAGAACTTGTGGTACTTATGTACAATGCAGTATCACTCAGCAATGAAATCTATGTCATCAGGCCCGTAGCAGCATAATGAGTGGATTCAGGTACGATGATTCTAACTGAAATAAGTCACACAGAAAAAGAAACATCATAAGATATCAGTAATACACAGAATGTAAACTTGGCTACACAGGAACTGAATTCCAAAACAGAAGAGGGTCTCAAATTTAGAAAACCAACTTATGCTTGCTTAAGGGGAAAGGTGAGTTGGGGTGCTGCATAAAACCAGAGATTGAAATGAGCACAGATAAAGTTCCTTAAGCCAAATATGGAATAGACAAGAGCTACTCCTTGCTCAACGAAATGGACTCAACACCGCATATTAAACGCCTAAGAATGTACCTGACTAGTAAGTATCTTAAAACCTATGGATTGCTATGTCTCTGAAAGAGAATCAAGCATGTGTACAGGGGCATAAACGCAGCAGTGATAGGATTGGAGAGGTTCGGTGAGCAAATGAAGACCCTTTGAAGTCATATTGCATGGTACCCATTCCACGGGTCTCAACTCTCCAGGTTTAAGGTATTCTTCCTTCAGCTAAAACATGCATGTGGAACCCAGAGTATGATCAACCGTGTGAACGGGAGACGTGTTCAAATATGTCTCAGTTTTCCTCCCCTGGTACTCGGGTGCAACATTCCAGACGCTTTACTAACACTCTCCCCACTTGGAGAGTCAGCGCCTTTAACCTCCTGTTTGGCCCAGTTTGCAATTTCTGCGCAAGATGAACAGGAATAGGGAGAACCAATGAGAGACTAGCTGGAGGTGTCTGGACGGGCAAATTTAACTCTCATTTCCCACCAGGAAGAGGAATTAACCAAAGGCTCAGCATGCCGTGCCGGAACCAGATTAGGGCCTGAAGCCATCCTGCGGTGTTGCGGCCAGCTTACAAGAAAGCGAGTTGAAGAAAGGAGCTCAGGGGCACTGTAATTCACAAACCTGCAGAGTTATAAATGACAGCTATCGACCAAAAATATACTGAAGTAAGGCTGCCAAGAGGACTTGAATGTGGGGCAGAATTGCAGGAAACCGATTTCAGGAGGTAGACTGGAATTGCATTGAAAGCATAGGAAAAGAGGCAGAACGTCCACAATGATGCACTTGGCCAAAAAGGGCGTATGCGTTTTTTCCTGAATATATTCAGGAAAAAACGCATACGCCCTTTTTGGCCAACCAAGCAAACTTGCAAAGGAAATCTGCACTACAATGAAGTCTCACTTCCCCATGGTCAAAAGGACCATCTGAAAAAAGTGTAAAATCCAGAAAGGCAGGACAGGCCATGGAGAACTGGGAGCCTTGTTATGCTGATGGGCGGGATGTAAATTGCCAACAGACACTCGGAAGAAGTGTATGTTGTTTCCTGAAACATCTAAAAAACAAAGCAACAGAGCCTAGGGCACTTCCACTTATGGTCCTATAGCTTAGGGAAATTAAAATCAAAAAGACACAGCCACCCCAAAGTTTGGGACGCCTCTGTTTACAAGAACCTCGTTTACGGTGCAAGTTCAATATCGCAGAAAGTGAAAAATGGATAAAGAACTTGTGGTACTTATGTACAATGCAGTATCACTCAGCAATGAAATCTATGTCATCAGGCCCGTAGCAGCATAATGAGTGGATTCAGGTACGATGATTCTAACTGAAATAAGTCACACAGAAAAAGAAACATCATAAGATATCAGTAATACACAGAAAGTAAACTTGGCTACACAGGAACTGAATTCCAAAACAGAAGAGGGTCTCAAATTTAGAAAACCAACTTATGCTTGCTTAAGGGGAAAGGTGAGTTGGGGTGCTGCATAAAACCAGAGATTGAAATGAGCACAGATAAAGTTCCTTAAGCCAAATATGGAATAGACAAGAGCTACTCCTTGCTCAACGAAATGGACTCAACACCGCATATTAAACGCCTAAGAATGTACCTGACTAGTAAGTATCTTAAAACCTATGGATTGCTATGTCTCTGAAAGAGAATCAAGCATGTGTACAGGGGCATAAACGCAGCAGTGATAGGATTGGAGAGGTTCGGTGAGCAAATGAAGACCCTTTGAAGTCATATTGCATGGTACCCATTCCACGGGTCTCAACTCTCCAGGTTTAAGGTATTCTTCCTTCAGCTAAAACATGCATGTGGAACCAAGAGTATGATCAACCGTGTGAACGGGAGACGTGTTCAAATATGTCTCAGTTTTCCTCCCCTGGTACTCGGGTGCAACATTCCAGACGCTTTACTAACACTCTCCCCACTTGGAGAGTCAGCACCTTTAACCTCCTGTTTGGCCCAGTTTGCAATTTCTGCGCAAGATGAACAGGAATAGGGAGAACCAATGAGAGACTAGCTGGAGGTGTCTGGACGGGCAAATTTAACTCTCATTTCCACCAGTAAGAGGAAATAACCAAAGGCTCAGCGTGCCGTGCCGGAATCAGATTAGGGCCTGAAGCCATCCTGCGGTGTTGCGGCCAGCTCACAAGAAAGCGAGTTGAAGAAAAGAGCTCAGGGGCACTGTAATTCACAAACCTGCAGAGTTATAAATGACAGCTATCGTCCAAAAATATACTGAAGTAAGGCTGCCAAGAGGACTTGAAAGCGGGGCAGAATTGCAGGAAACCGATTTCAGGAGGTAGACTGGAATTGCATTGAAAGCATAGGAAAAGAGACAGAACGTCCACAATGATGCACTTGGCCAAAAAGGGCGTATGCGTTTTTTCCTGAATATATTCAGGAAAAAACGCATACGTCCTTTTTGGCCAACCAAGCAAGCTTGCAAAGGAAATCTGCACTACAATGAAGTCTCACTTCCCCCCGGTCAAAAGGGCCATCTGAAAAATGTGTAAAATCCAGAAAGGCAGGACAGGCCATGGAGAACTGGGAGCCTTGTTATGCTGATGGGCGGGATGTAAATTGCCAACAGACACTCGGGAGAAGTGTATGGTGTTTCCTGAAACATCTAAAAAACAAAGCAACAGAGCCTAGGGCACTTCCACTTATGGTCCTATAGCTTAGGGAAATTAAAATCAAAAAGACACAGCCACCCCAAAGTTTGGGACGCCTCTGTTTACAAGAACCTCGTTTACCGTACAAGTTCAGTATCACAGAAAGTGAAAAATGGATAAAGAACTTGTGGTACTTATGTACAATGCAGTATCACTCAGCAATGAAATCTATGTCATCAGGCCCGTAGCAGCATAATGAGTGGATTCAGGTACGATGATTCTAACTGAAATAAGTCACACAGAAAAAGAAACATCATAAGATATCAGTAATACACAGAATGTAAACTTGGCTACACAGGAACTGAATTCCAAAACAGAAGAGGGTCTCAAATTTAGAAAACCAACTTATGCTTGCTTAAGGGGAAAGGTGAGTTGGGGTGCTGCATAAAACCAGAGATTGAAATGAGCACAGATAAAGTTCCTTAAGCCAAATATGGAATAGACAAGAGCTACTCCTTGCTCAACGAAATGGACTCAACACCCCATATTAAACGCCTAAGAATGTACCTGACTAGTAAGTATCTTAAAACCTATGGATTGCTATGTCTCCAAAAGAGAATCAAGCGTGTGTACAGGGGCATAAACGCAGCAGTGATAGGATTGGAGAGGTTCGGTGAGCAAATGAAGATCCTTTGAAGTCATATTGCATGGTACCCATTCCACGGGTCTCAACTCTCCAGGTTTAAGGTATTCTTCCTTCAGCTAAAACATGCATGTGGAACCCAGAGTATGATCAACCGTGTGAACGGGAGACGTGTTCAAATATGTCTCAGTTTTCCTCCCCTGGTACTCGGGTGCAACATTCCAGACGCTTTACTAACACTCTCCCCACTTGGAGAGTCAGCGCCTTTAACCTCCTGTTTGGCCCAGTTTGCAATTTCTGCGGAAGATGAACAGGAATAGGGAGAACCAATGAGAGACTAGCTGGAGGTGTCTGGATGGGCAAATTTAACTCTCATTTCCCACCAGGAAGACGAAATAACCAAAGGCTCAGCGAGCCGTGCCGGAACCAGATTAGGGCCTGAAGCCATCCTGTGGTGTTGCGGCCAGCTCACAAGAAAGCGAGTTGAAGAAAGGAGCTCAGGGGCACTGTAATTCACAAACCTGCAGAGTTATAAATGACAGCTATCGTCCAAAAATATACTGAAGTAAGGCTGCCAAGAGGACTTGAAAGCGGGGCAGAATTGCAGGAAACCGATTTCAGGAGGTAGACTGGAATTGCATTGAAAGCATAGGAAAAGAGACAGAACGTCCACAATGATGCACTTGGCCAAAAAGGGCGTATGCGTTTTTTCCTGAATATATTCAGGAAAAAACGCATACGCCCTTTTTGGCCAACCAAGCAAGCTTGCAAAGGAAATCTGCACTACAATGAAGTCTCACTTCCCCTCAGTCAAAAGGGCCATCTGAAAAAAGTGTAAAATCCAGAAAGGCAGGACAGGCCATGGAGAACTGGGAGCCTTGTTATGCTGATGGGCGGGATGTAAATTGCCAACAGACACTCGGGAGAAGTGTATGGTGTTTCCTGAAACATCTAAAAAACAAAGCAACAGAGCCTAGGGCACTTCCACTTATGGTCCTATAGCTTAGGGAAATTAAAATCAAAAAGACACAGCCACCCCAAAGTTTGGGACGCCTCTGTTTACAAGAACCTCGTTTACCGTACAAGTTCAGTATCACAGAAAGTGAAAAATGGATAAAGAACTTGTGGTACTTATGTACAATGCAGTATCACTCAGCAATGAAATCTATGTCATCAGGCCCGTAGCAGCATAATGAGTGGATTCAGGTACGATGATTCTAACTGAAATAAGTCACACAGAAAAAGAAACATCATAAGATATCAGTAATACACAGAATGTAAACTTGGCTACACAGGAAATGAATTCCAAAACAGAAGAGGGTCTCAAATTTAGAAAACCAACTTATGCTTGCTTAAGGGGAAAGGTGAGTTGGGGTGCTGCATAAAACCAGAGATTGAAATGAGCACAGATAAAGTTCCTTAAGCCAAATATGGAATAGAAAAGAGCTACTCCTTGCTCAACGAAATGGACTCAACACCCCATATTAAACGCCTAAGAATGTACCTGACTAGTAAGTATCTTAAAACCTATGGATTGCTATGTCTCCAAAAGAGAATCAAGCGTGTGTACAGGGGCATAAACGCAGCAGTGATAGGATTGGAGCGGTTCGCTGAGCAAATGAAGACCCTTTGAAGTCATATTGCATGGTACCCATTCAACGGGTCTCAACTCTCCAGGTTTAAGGTATTCTTCCTTCAGCAAAAACATGCATGTGGAACCCAGAGTATGATCAACCGTGTGAACGGGAGACGTGTTCAAATATGTCTCAGTTTATCTCCCCTGGTACTCGGGTGCAACATTCCAGACGCTTTACTAACACTCTCCCCACTTGGAGAGTCAGCGCCTTTAACCTCCTGTTTGGCCCAGTTAGCAATTTCTGCGGAAGATGAACAGGAATTGCGAGAACCAATGAGAGACTAGCTGGAGGTGTCTGGACGGGCAAATTTAACTCTCATTTCCCACCAGGAAGAGGAAATAACCAAGGGCTCAGAGTGCCGTGCCGGAACCAGATTAGGGCCTGAAGCCATCCTGCGGTGTTGCGGCCAGCTCACAAGAAAGCGAGTTGAAGAAAGGAGCTCAGGGGCACTGTAATTCACAAACCTGCAGAGTTATAAATGACAGCTATCGTCCAAAAATATACTGAAGTAAGGCTGCCAAGAGGACTTGAATGCGGGGCAGAATTGCAGGAAACCGATTTCAGGAGGTAGACTGGAATTGCATTGAAAGCATAGGAAAAGAGACAGAACGTCCACAATGATGCACTTGGCCAAAAAGGGCGTATGCGTTTTTTCCTGAATATATTCAGGAAAAAACGCATACGCCCTTTTTGGCCAACCAAGCAAACTTGCAAAGGAAATCTGCACTACAATGAAGTCTCACTTCCCCACGGTCAAAAGGGCCATCTGAAAAAAGTGTAAAATCCAGAAAGGCAGGACAGGCCATGGAGAACTGGGAGCCTTGTTATGCTGATGGGCGGGATGTTAATTGCCAACAGACACTCGGGAGAAGTGTATGGTGTTTCCTGAAACATCTAAAAAACAAAGCAACAGAGCCTAGGGCACTTCCACTTATGGACCTATAGCTTAGGGAAATTAAAATCAAAAAGACACAGCCACCCCAAAGTTTGGGACGCCTCTGTTTACAAGAACCTCGTTTACCGTACAAGTTCAGTATCACAGAAAGTGAAAAATGGATAAAGAACTTGTGGTACTTATGTACAATGCAGTATCACTCAGCAATGAAATCTATGTCATCAGGCCCGTAGCAGCATAATGAGTGGATTCAGGTACGATGATTCTAACTGAAATAAGTCACACAGAAAAAGAAACATCATAAGATATCAGTAATACACGGAATGTAAACTTGGCTACACAGGAACTGAATTCCAAAACAGAAGAGGGTCTCAAATTTAGAAAACCAACTTATGCTTGCTTAAGGGGAAAGGTGAGTTGGGGTGCTGCATAAAACCAGAGATTGAAATGAGCACAGATAAAGTTCCTTAAGCCAAATATGGAATAGACAAGAGCTACTCCTTGCTCAACGAAATGGACTCAACACCGCATATTAAACGCCTAAGAATGTACCTGACTAGTAAGTATCTTAAAACCTATGGATTGCTATGTCTCTGAAAGAGAATCAAGCATGTGTACAGGGGCATAAACGCAGCAGTGATAGGATTGGAGAGGTTCGGTGAGCAAATGAAGACCCTTTGAAGTCATATTGCATGGTACCCATTCCACGGGTCTCAACTCTCCAGGTTTAAGGTATTCTTCCTTCAGCTAAAACATGCATGTGGAACCAAGAGCATGATCAACCATGTGAACGGGAGACGTGTTCAAATATGTCTCAGTTTTCCTCCCCTGGTACTCGGGTGCAACATTCCAGACGCTTTACTAACACTCTCCCCACTTGGAGAGTCAGCGCCTTTAACCTCCTGTTTGGCCCAGTTTGCAATTTCTGCGCAAGATGAACAGGAATAGGGAGAAACAATGAGAGACTAGCTGGAGGTGTCTGGACGGGCAAATTTAACTCTCATTTCCACCAGTAAGAGGAAATAACCAAAGGCTCAGCGTGCCGTGCCGGAATCAGATTAGGGCCTGAAGCCATCCTGCGGTGTTGCGGCCAGCTCACAAGAAAGCGAGTTGAAGAAAGGAGCTCAGGGGCACTGTAATTCACAAACCTGCAGAGTTATAAATGACAGCTATCGTCCAAAAATATACTGAAGTAAGGCTGCCAAGAGGACTTGAAAGCGGGGCAGAATTGCAGGAAACCGATTTCAGGAGGTAGACTGGAATTGCATTGAAAGCATAGGAAAAGAGGCAGAACGTCCACAATGATGCACTTGGCCAAAAAGGGCGTATGCGTTTTTTCCTGAATATATTCAGGAAAAAACGCATACGCCCTTTTTGGCCAACCAAGCAAGCTTGCAAAGGAAATCTGCACTACAATGAAGTCTCACTTCCCCCCGGTCAAAAGGGCCATCTGAAAAAAGTGTAAAATCCAGAAAGGCAGGACAGGCCATGGAGAACTGGGAGCCTTGTTATGCTGATGGGCGGGATGTAAATTGCCAACAGACACTCGGGAGAAGTGTATGGTGTTTCCTGAAACATCTAAAAAACAAAGCAACAGAGCCTAGGGCACTTCCACTTATGGTCCTATAGCTTAGGGAAATTAAAATCAAAAAGACACAGCGACCCCAAAATTTGGGACGCCTCTGTTTACAAGAACCTCGTTTACCGTACAAGTTCAGTATCACAGAAAGTGAAAAATGGATAAAGAACTTGTGGTACTTATGTACAATGCAGTATCACTCAGCAATGAAATCTATGTCATCAGGCCCGTAGCAGCATAATGAGTGAATTCAGGTACGATGATTCTAACTGAAATAAGTCACACAGAAAAAGAAACATCATAAGATATCAGTAATACACAGAATGTAAACTTGGCTACACAGGAACTGAATTCCAAAACAGAACAGGGTCTCAAATTTAGAAAACCAACTTATGCTTGCTTAAGGGGAAAGGTGAGTTGGGGTGCTGCATAAAAGCAGAGATTGAAATGAGCCAGATAAAGTTCCTTAAGCCAAATATGGAACAGACAAGAGCTACTCCTTGCTCAACGAAATGGACTCAACACCCCATATTAAACGCCTAAGAATGTACCTGACTAGTAAGTATCTTAAAACCTATGGATTGCTATGTCTCCAAAAGAGAATCAAGCGTGTGTACAGGGGCATAAACGCAGCAGTGATAGGATTGGAGAGGTTCGGTGAGCAAATGAAGATCCTTTGAAGTCATATTGCATGGTACCCATTCCACGGATCTCAACTACCCAGGTTTAAGGTATTCTTCCTTCAGCTAAAACATGCATGTGGAACCCAGAGTATGATCAACCGTGTGAACGGGAGACGTGTTCAAATATGTCTCAGTTTTCCTCCCCTGGTACTCGGGTGCAACATTCCAGACGCTTTACTAACACTCTCCCCACTTGGAGAGTCAGCGCCTTTAACCTCCTGTTTGGCCCAGTTAGCAATTTCTGCGGAAGATGAACAGGAATTGCGAGAACCAATGAGAGACTAGCTGGAGGTGTCTGGACGGGCAAATTTAACTCTCATTTCCCACCAGGAAGAGGAAATAACCAAGGGCTCAGAGTGCCGTGCCGGAACCAGATTAGGGCCTGAAGCCATCCTGCGGTGTTGCGGCCAGCTCACAAGAAAGCGAGTTGAAGAAAGGAGCTCAGGGGCACTGTAATTCACAAACCTGCAGAGTTATAAATGACAGCTATCGTCCAAAAATATACTGAAGTAAGGCTGCCAAGAGGACTTGAATGCGGGGCAGAATTGCAGGAAACCGATTTCAGGAGGTAGACTGGAATTGCATTGAAAGCATAGGAAAAGAGACAGAACGTCCACAATGATGCACTTGGCCAAAAAGGGCGTATGCGTTTTTTCCTGAATATATTCAGGAAAAAACGCATACGCCCTTTTTGGCCAACCAAGCAAACTTGCAAAGGAAATCTGCACTACAATGAAGTCTCACTTCCCCACGGTCAAAAGGGCCATCTGAAAAAAGTGTAAAATCCAGAAAGGCAGGACAGGCCATGGAGAACTGGGAGCCTTGTTATGCTGATGGGCGGGATGTTAATTGCCAACAGACACTCGGGAGAAGTGTATGGTGTTTCCTGAAACATCTAAAAAACAAAGCAACAGAGCCTAGGGCACTTCCACTTATGGACCTATAGCTTACAGAAATTAAAATCAAAAAGACACAGCCACCCCAAAGTTTGGGACGCCTCTGTTTACAAGAACCTCGTTTACCGTACAAGTTCAGTATCACAGAAAGTGAAAAATGGATAAAGAACTTGTGGTACTTATGTACAATGCAGTATCACTCAGCAATGAAATCTATGTCATCAGGCCCGTAGCAGCATAATGAGTGGATTCAGGTACGATGATTCTAACTGAAATAAGTCACACAGAAAAAGAAACATCATAAGATATCAGTAATACACGGAATGTAAACTTGGCTACACAGGAACTGAATTCCAAAACAGAAGAGGGTCTCAAATTTAGAAAACCAACTTATGCTTGCTTAAGGGGAAAGGTGAGTTGGGGTGCTGCATAAAACCAGAGATTGAAATGAGCACAGATAAAGTTCCTTAAGCCAAATATGGAATAGACAAGAGCTACTCCTTGCTCAACGAAATGGACTCAACACCGCATATTAAACGCCTAAGAATGTACCTGACTAGTAAGTATCTTAAAACCTATGGATTGCTATGTCTCTGAAAGAGAATCAAGCATGTGTACAGGGGCATAAACGCAGCAGTGATAGGATTGGAGAGGTTCGGTGAGCAAATGAAGACCCTTTGAAGTCATATTGCATGGTACCCATTCCACGGGTCTCAACTCTCCAGGTTTAAGGTATTCTTCCTTCAGCTAAAACATGCATGTGGAACCAAGAGCATGATCAACCATGTGAACGGGAGACGTGTTCAAATATGTCTCAGTTTTCCTCCCCTGGTACTCGGGTGCAACATTCCAGACGCTTTACTAACACTCTCCCCACTTGGAGAGTCAGCGCCTTTAACCTCCTGTTTGGCCCAGTTTGCAATTTCTGCACAAGATGAACAGGAATAGGGAGAAACAATGAGAGACTAGCTGGAGGTGTCTGGACGGGCAAATTTAACTCTCATTTCCACCAGTAAGAGGAAATAACCAAAGGCTCAGCGTGCCGTGCCGGAATCAGATTAGGGCCTGAAGCCATCCTGCGGTGTTGCGGCCAGCTCACAAGAAAGCGAGTTGAAGAAAAGAGCTCAGGGGCACTGTAATTCACAAACCTGCAGAGTTATAAATGACAGCTATCGTCCAAAAATATACTGAAGTAAGGCTGCCAAGAGGACTTGAAAGCGGGGCAGAATTGCAGGAAACCGATTTCAGGAGGTAGACTGGAATTGCATTGAAAGCATAGGAAAAGAGACAGAACGTCCACAATGATGCACTTGGCCAAAAAGGGCGTATGCGTTTTTTCCTGAATATATTCAGGAAAAAACGCATACGCCCTTTTTGGCCAACCAAGCAAGCTTGCAAAGGAAATCTGCACTACAATGAAGTCTCACTTCCCCCCGGTCAAAAGGGCCATCTGAAAAATGTGTAAAATCCAGAAAGGCAGGACAGGCCATGGAGAACTGGGAGCCTTGTTATGCTGATGGGCGGGATGTAAATTGCCAACAGACACTCGGGAGAAGTGTATGGTGTTTCCTGAAACATCTAAAAAACAAAGCAACAGAGCCTAGGGCACTTCCACTTATGGTCCTATAGCTTAGGGAAATTAAAATCAAAAAGACACAGCGACCCCAAAATTTGGGACGCCTCTGTTTACAAGAACCTCGTTTACCGTACAAGTTCAGTATCACAGAAAGTGAAAAATGGATAAAGAACTTGTGGTACTTATGTACAATGCAGTATCACTCAGCAATGAAATCTATGTCATCAGGCCCGTAGCAGCATAATGAGTGGATTCAGGTACGATGATTCTAACTGAAATAAGTCACACAGAAAAAGAAACATCATAAGATATCAGTAATACACAGAATGTAAACTTGGCTACACAGGAACTGAATTCCAAAACAGAACAGGGTCTCAAATTTAGAAAACCAACTTATGCTTGCTTAAGGGGAAAGGTGAGTTGGGGTGCTGCATAAAAGCAGAGATTGAAATGAGCCAGATAAAGTTCCTTAAGCCAAATATGGAACAGACAAGAGCTACTCCTTGCTCAACGAAATGGACTCAACACCCCATATTAAACGCCTAAGAATGTACCTGACTAGTAAGTATCTTAAAACCTATGGATTGCTATGTCTCCAAAAGAGAATCAAGCGTGTGTACAGGGGCATAAACGCAGCAGTGATAGGATTGGAGAGGTTCGGTGAGCAAATGAAGATCCTTTGAAGTCATATTGCATGGTACCCATTCCACGGATCTCAACTACCCAGGTTTAAGGTATTCTTCCTTCAGCTAAAACATGCATGTGGAACCAAGAGTATGATCAACCGTGTGAACGGGAGACGTGTTCAAATATGTCTCAGTTTTCCTCCCCTGGTACTCGGGTGCAACATTCCAGACGCTTTACTAACACTCTCCCCACTTGGAGAGTCAGCGCCTTTAACCTCCTGTTTGGCCCAGTTTGCAATTTCTGCGCAAGATGAACAGGAATAGGGAGAACCAATGAGAGACTAGCTGGAAGTGTCTGGACGGGCAAATTTAACTCTCATTTCCCACCAGGAAGAGGAATTAACCAAAGGCTCAGCATGCCGTGCCGGAACCAGATTAGGGCCTGAAGCCATCCTGCGGTGTTGCGGCCAGCTCACAAGAAAGCGAGTTGAAGAAAGGAGCTCAGGGGCACTGTAATTCACAAACCTGCAGAGTTATAAATGACAGCTATCGACCAAAAATATACTGAAGTAAGGCTGCCAAGAGGACTTGAAAGTGGGGCAGAATTGCAGGAAACCGATTTCAGGAGGTAGACTGGAATTGCATTGAAAGCATAGGAAAAGAGGCAGAACGTCCACAATGATGCACTTGGCCAAAAAGGGCGTATGCGTTTTTTCCTGAATATATTCAGGAAAAAACGCATACGCCCTTTTTGGCCAACCAAGCAAACTTGCAAAGGAAATCTGCACTACAATGAAGTCTCACTTCCCCATGGTCAAAAGGACCATCTGAAAAAAGTGTAAAATCCAGAAAGGCAGGACAGGCCATGGAGAACTGGGAGCCTTGTTATGCTGATGGGCGGGATGTAAATTGCCAACAGACACTCGGGAGAAGTGTATGTTGTTTCCTGAAACATCTAAAAAAAAAAGCAACAGAGCCTAGGGCACTTCCACTTATGGTCCTATAGCTTAGGGAAATTAAAATCAAAAAGACACAGCCACCCCAAAGTTTGGGACGCCTCTGTTTACAAGAACCTCGTTTACGGTGCAAGTTCAATATCGCAGAAAGTGAAAAATGGATAAAGAAGTTGTGGTACGTACATACAATGCAATATCACTCAGCAATGAAATCTATGTCATCAGGCCCGTAGCAGCATAATGAGTGGATTCAGGTACGATGATTCTAACTGAAATAAGTCACACAGAAAAAGAAACATCATAAGATATCAGTAATACACAGAATGTAAACTTGGCTACACAGGAACTGAATTCCAAAACAGAAGAGGGTCTCAAATTTAGAAAACCAACTTATGCTTGCTTAAGGGGAAAGGTGAGTTGGGGTGCTGCATAAAACCAGAGATTGAAATGAGCACAGATAAAGTTCCTTAAGCCAAATATGGAATAGAAAAGAGCTACTCCTTGCTCAACGAAATGGACTCAACACCCCATATTAAACGCCTAAGAATGTACCTGACTAGTAAGTATCTTAAAACCTATGGATTGCTATGTCTCCAAAAGAGAATCAAGCGTGTGTACGGGGCATAAACGCAGCAGTGATAGGATTGGAGAGGTTCGGTGAGCAAATGAAGACCCTTTGAAGTCATATTGCATGGTACCCATTCCACGGGTCTCAACTCTCCAGGTTTAAGGTATTCTTCCTTCAGCAAAAACATGCATGTGGAACCCAGAGTATGATCAACCGTGTGAACGGGAGACGTGTTCAAATATGTCTCAGTTTTCCTCCCCTGGTACTCGGGTGCAACATTCCAGACGTTTTACTAACACTCTCCCCACTTGGAGAGTCAGCGCCTTTAACCTCCTGTTTGGCCCAGTTTGCAATTTCTGCGGAAGATGAACAGGAATAGGGAGAACCAATGAGAGACTAGCTGGAGGTGTCTGGACGGGCAAATTTAACTCTCATTTCCCACCAGGAAGAGGAATTAACCAAAGGCTCAGCGTGCCGTGCCGGAACCAGATTAGGGCCTGAAGCCATCCTGCGGTGTTGCGGCCAGCTCACAAGAAAGCGAGTTGAAGAAAGGAGCTCAGGGGCACTGTAATTCACAAACCTGCAGAGTTATAAATGACAGCTATCGTCCAAAAATATACTGAAGTAAGGCTGCCAAGAGGACTTGAAAGCGGGGCAGAATTGCAGGAAACCGATTTCAGGAGGTAGACTGGAATTGCATTGAAAGCATAGGAAAAGAGACAGAACGTCCACAATGATGCACTTGGCCAAAAAGGGCGTATGCGTTTTTTCCTGAATATATTCAGGAAAAAACGCATACGCCCTTTTTGGCCAACCAAGCAAGCTTGCAAAGGAAATCTGCACTACAATGAAGTCTCACTTCCCCCCGGTCAAAAGGGCCATCTGAAAAATGTGTAAAATCCAGAAAGGCAGGACAGGCCATGGAGAACTGGGAGCCTTGTTATGCTGATGGGCGGGATGTAAATTGCCAACAGACACTCGGGAGAAGTGTATGGTGTTTCCTGAAACATCTAAAAAACAAAGCAACAGAGCCTAGGGCACTTCCACTTATGGTCCTATAGCTTAGGGAAATTAAAATCAAAAAGACACAGCCACCCCAAAGTTTGGGACGCCACTGTTTACAAGAACCTCGTTTACCGTACAAGTTCAGTATCACAGAAAGTGAAAAATGGATAAAGAACTTGTGGTACTTATGTACAATGCAGTATCACTCAGCAATGAAATCTATGTCATCAGGCCCGTAGCAGCATAATGAGTGGATTCAGGTACGATGATTCTAACTGAAATAAGTCACACAGAAAAAGAAACATCATAAGATATCAGTAATACACAGAATGTAAACTTGGCTACACAGGAACTGAATTCCAAAACAGAAGAGGGTCTCAAATTTAGAAAACCAACTTATGCTTGCTTAAGGGGAAAGGTGAGTTGGGGTGCTGCATAAAACCAGAGATTGAAATGAGCACAGATAAAGTTCCTTAAGCCAAATATGGAATAGACAAGAGCTACTCCTTGCTCAACGAAATGGACTCAACACCGCATATTAAACGCCTAAGAATGTACCTGACTAGTAAGTATCTTAAAACCTATGGATTGCTATGTCTCCAAAAGAGAATCAAGCGTGTGTACAGGGGCATAAACGCAGCAGTGATAGGATTGGAGAGGTTCGGTGAGCAAATGAAGACCCTTTGAAGTCATATTGCATGGTACCCATTCCACGGGTCTCAACTCTGCAGGTTTAAGGTATTCTTCCTTCAGCTAAATCATGCATGTAGAACCCAGAGTATGATCAACTGTGTGAACGGGAGACGTGTTCAAATATGTCTCAGTTTTCCTCCCCTGGTACTCGGGTGCAACATTCCAGACGCTTTACTAACACTCTCCCCACTTGGAGAGTCAGCGCCTTTAACCTCCTGTTTGGCCCAGTTTGCAATTTCTGCGGAAGATGAACAGGAATAGGGAGAACCAATGAGAGACTAGCTGGAGGTGTCTGGACGGGCAAATTTAACTCTCATTTCCCACCAGGAAGACGAAATAACCAAAGGCTCAGCGAGCCGTGCCGGAACCAGATTAGGGCCTGAAGCCATCCTGTGGTGTTGCGGCCAGCTCACAAGAAAGCGAGTTGAAGAAAGGAGCTCAGGGGCACTGTAATTCACAAACCTGCAGAGTTATAAATGACAGCTATCGTCCAAAAATATACTGAAGTAAGGCTGCCAAGAGGACTTGAAAGCGGGGCAGAATTGCAGGAAACCGATTTCAGGAGGTAGACTGGAATTGCATTGAAAGCATAGGAAAAGAGACAGAACGTCCACAATGATGCACTTGGCCAAAAAGGGCGTATGCGTTTTTTCCTGAATATATTCAGGAAAAAACGCATACGCCCTTTTTGGCCAACCAAGCAAGCTTGCAAAGGAAATCTGCACTACAATGAAGTCTCACTTCCCCTCAGTCAAAAGGGCCATCTGAAAAAAGTGTAAAATCCAGAAAGGCAGGACAGGCCATGGAGAACTGGGAGCCTTGTTATGCTGATGGGCGGGATGTAAATTGCCAACAGACACTCGGGAGAAGTGTATGGTGTTTCCTGAAACATCTAAAAAACAAAGCAACAGAGCCTAGGGCACTTCCACTTATGGTCCTATAGCTTAGGGAAATTAAAATCAAAAAGACACAGCCACCCCAAAGTTTGGGACGCCTCTGTTTACAAGAACCTCGTTTACCGTACAAGTTCAGTATCACAGAAAGTGAAAAATGGATAAAGAACTTGTGGTACTTATGTACAATGCAGTATCACTCAGCAATGAAATCTATGTCATCAGGCCCGTAGCAGCATAATGAGTGGATTCAGGTACGATGATTCTAACTGAAATAAGTCACACAGAAAAAGAAACATCATAAGATATCAGTAATACACAGAATGTAAACTTGGCTACACAGGAACTGAATTCCAAAACAGAAGAGGGTCTCAAATTTAGAAAACCAACTTATGCTTGCTTAAGGGGAAAGGTGAGTTGGGGTGCTGCATAAAACCAGAGATTGAAATGAGCACAGATAAAGTTCCTTAAGCCAAATATGGAATAGACAAGAGCTACTCCTTGCTCAACGAAATGGACTCAACACCGCATATTAAACGCCTAAGAATGTACCTGACTAGTAAGTATCTTAAAACCTATGGATTGCTATGTCTCTGAAAGAGAATCAAGCATGTGTACAGGGGCATAAACGCAGCAGTGATAGGATTGGAGAGGTTCGGTGAGCAAATGAAGACCCTTTGAAGTCATATTGCATGGTACCCATTCCACGGGTCTCAACTCTCCAGGTTTAAGGTATTCTTCCTTCAGCTAAAACATGCATGTGGAACCAAGAGTATGATCAACCGTGTGAACGGGAGACGTGTTCAAATATGTCTCAGTTTTCCTCCCCTGGTACTCGGGTGCAACATTCCAGACGCTTTACTAACACTCTCCCCACTTGGAGAGTCAGCGCCTTTAACCTCCTGTTTGGCCCAGTTTGCAATTTCTGCGCAAGATGAACAGGAATAGGGAGAACCAATGAGAGACTAGCTGGAGGTGTCTGGACGGGCAAATTTAACTCTCATTTCCACCAGTAAAAGGAAATAACCAAAGGCTCAGCGTGCCGTGCCGGAACCAGATTAGGGCCTGAAGCCATCCTGCGGTGTTGCGGCCAGCTCACAAGAAAGCGAGTTGAAGAAAAGAGCTCAGGGGCACTGTAATTCACAAACCTGCAGAGTTATAAATGACAGCTATCGTCCAAAAATATACTGAAGTAAGGCTGCCAAGAGGATTTGAAAGCGGGGCAGAATTGCAGGAAACCGATTTCAGGAGGTAGACTGGAATTGCATTGAAAGCATAGGAAAAGAGACAGAACGTCCACAATGATGCACTTGGCCAAAAAGGGCGTATGCGTTTTTTCCTGAATATATTCAGGAAAAAACGCATACGCCCTTTTTGGCCAACCAAGCAAGCTTGCAAAGGAAATCTGCACTACAATGAAGTCTCACTTCCCCCTGGTCAAAAGGGCCATCTGAAAAATGTGTAAAATCCAGAAAGGCAGGACAGGCCATGGAGAACTGGGAGCCTTGTTATGCTGATGGGCGGGATGTAAATTGCCAACAGACACTCGGGAGAAGTGTATGGTGTTTCCTGAAACATCTAAAAAACAAAGCAACAGAGCCTAGGGCACTTCCACTTATGGTCCTATAGCTTAGGGAAATTAAAATCAAAAAGACACAGCCACCCCAAAGTTTGGGACGCCTCTGTTTACAAGAACCTCGTTTACCGTACAAGTTCAGTATCACAGAAAGTGAAAAATGGATAAAGAACTTGTGGTACTTATGTACAATGCAGTATCACTCAGCAATGAAATCTATGTCATCAGGCCCGTAGCAGCATAATGAGTGGATTCAGGTACGATGATTCTAACTGAAATAAGTCACACAGAAAAAGAAACATCATAAGATATCAGTAATACACAGAATGTAAACTTGGCTACACAGGAACTGAATTCCAAAACAGAAGAGGGTCTCAAATTTAGAAAACCAACTTATGCTTGCTTAAGGGGAAAGGTGAGTTGGGGTGCTGCATAAAACCAGAGATTGAAATGAGCACAGATAAAGTTCCTTAAGCCAAATATGGAATAGACAAGAGCTACTCCTTGCTCAACGAAATGGACTCAACACCCCATATTAAACGCCTAAGAATGTACCTGACTAGTAAGTATCTTAAAACCTATGGATTGCTATGTCTCCAAAAGAGAATCAAGCGTGTGTACAGGGGCATAAACGCAGCAGTGATAGGATTGGAGAGGTTCGGTGAGCAAATGAAGACCCTTTGAAGTCATATTGCATGGTACCCATTCCACGGGTCTCAACTCTGCAGGTTTAAGGTATTCTTCCTTCAGCTAAATCATGCATGTAGAACCCAGAGTATGATCAACTGTGTGAACGGGAGACGTGTTCAAATATGTCTCAGTTTTCCTCCCCTGGTACTCGGGTGCAACATTCCAGACGCTTTACTAACACTCTCCCCACTTGGAGAGTCAGCGCCTTTAACCTCCTGTTTGGCCCAGTTTGCAATTTCTGCGGAAGATGAACAGGAATAGGGAGAACCAATCAGAGACTAGCTGGAGGTGTCTGGACGGGCAAATTTAACTCTCATTTCCCACCAGGAAGACGAAATAACCAAAGGCTCAGCGAGCCGTGCCGGAACCAGATTAGGGCCTGAAGCCATCCTGTGGTGTTGCGGCCAGCTCACAAGAAAGCGAGTTGAAGAAAGGAGCTCAGGGGCACTGTAATTCACAAACCTGCAGAGTTATAAATGACAGCTATCGTCAAAAGAAATATACTGAAGTAAGGCTGCCAAGAGGACTTGAAAGCGGGGCAGAATTGCAGGAAACCGATTTCAGGAGGTAGACTGGAATTGCATTGAAAGCATAGGAAAAGAGGCAGAACGTCCACAATGATGCACTTGGCCAAAAAGGGCATATGCGGTTTTTCCTGAATATATTCAGGAAAAAACGCATACGCCCTTTTTGGCCAACCAAGCAAGCTTGCAAAGGAAATCTGCACTACAATGAAGTCTCACTTCCCCCCGGTCAAAAGGGCCATCTGAAAAAAGTGTAAAATCCAGAAAGGCAGGACAGGCCATGGAGAACTGGGAGCCTTGTTATGCTGATGGGCGGGATGTAAATTGCCAACAGACACTCGGGAGAAGTGTATGGTGTTTCCTGAAACATCTAAAAAACAAAGCAACAGAGCCTAGGGCACTTCCACTTATGGTCCTATAGCTTAGGGAAATTAAAATCAAAAAGACACAGCCACCCCAAAGTTTGGGACGCCTCTGTTTACAAGAACCTCGTTTACCGTACAAGTTCAGTATCACAGAAAGTGAAAAATGGATAAAGAACTTGTGGTACTTATGTACAATGCAGTATCACTCAGCAATGAAATCTATGTCATCAGGCCCGTAGCAGCATAATGAGTGGATTCAGGTACGATGATTCTAACTGAAATAAGTCACACAGAAAAAGAAACATCATAAGATATCAGTAATACACAGAATGTAAACTTGGCTACACAGGAAATGAATTCCAAAACAGAAGAGGGTCTCAAATTTAGAAAACCAACTTATGCTTGCTTAAGGGGAAAGGTGAGTTGGGGTGCTGCATAAAACCAGAGATTGAAATGAGCACAGATAAAGTTCCTTAAGCCAAATATGGAATAGAAAAGAGCTACTCCTTGCTCAACGAAATGGACTCAACACCCCATATTAAACGCCTAAGAATGTACCTGACTAGTAAGTATCTTAAAACCTATGGATTGCTATGTCTCCAAAAGAGAATCAAGCGTGTGTACAGGGGCATAAACGCAGCAGTGATACGATTGGAGCGGTTCGCTGAGCAAATGAAGACCCTTTGAAGTCATATTGCATGGTACCCATTCCACGGGTCTCAACTCTCCAGGTTTAAGGTATTCTTCCTTCAGCAAAAACATGCATGTGGAACCCAGAGTAT